>NC_044554.1:35452255-35775440 GCF_007565055.1 Rhinopithecus roxellana
AGCACAATTTTCACTAATTTGTCAATCTATGTTTTTATTTTTTAAACTGTATAGCTTATAAAAGTTCCGGCACAGTGGCTTCCGCCTGTAATCCCAGCACTTTGGGAGGCCAAGGCGGGCAGGTCACTAGGTCAGGAAATCAAGACCATCGTGGCTAACATGGTGAAAACCCGTCTCTACCAAAAAAAAAAAAAAAAAAAAAAAAAATTAGCCGGGCGTGGTGGCAGGCACCTGTAGTCCCAGCTACTTGGGAGGCTGAGAAAGGAGAATGGCATGAACCTGGGAGGCAGAGCTTGCAGTGAGCCAAGATCACACCACTGCACTCCAGCCTGAGCGACAGAGCGAGACTCCATCTCAAAAAGCAACAACAACAAAACAAAAACAAACAAACAAAACTGTAGAGCTTATTAATGAAATAAGCCAGAAATAGAATAAAGAATAAAGGTAGAACTTATATCCTGCTGATGTCTGCATGACCACATTTTTAAAAAAACCTGATACTTTGATCTTCTAGATCAGAGTATGGCAAACTCTTTGTTTAAAGGGCCAAATAGTAAGTCATTTCTGTAGACCAGTTGATATCCTTTGTAACTACTGAATTCTGCTGTTGTAGCACAAAAACAGTCACAGGCAATATGTAAATAAATGAGAGTGCTTGTGTTTCAATAAAACTTTATTTACAAACACTGATAGCATGTCAAATTAGGCATGTGGGTAATGGCTAGATAAACTCTTCATTTTCTGGAAATACAGAGAAATATAAATTTATACCTACACACATATACATAGTTCATGAAGTCAATTATGATGTATTGCTACAATGGTTCAAGTATTTACTTTTATGTAGGAAAAACAGATATGAAAGGATAAGCTGAAGTTCATATTTCTTATACTGATTACCACAAATACTATGGTTTCATCCTTGATTTTTTTTATTTATTGCATCCATTGATTCATTATTGTCATTTTTACTTACATCAGAAAATACAAAATATTAATTCAAAACAACTTTCTGTCAGTAATCATGCTTTTAAATAGCTAGAGAATTATCTATGACTTGAGATGCTTCAAAATATAGTGCATATATTAGAATACTGGTACCTTTTGAAAATCCTTGATATTAACCAGGTTGAATGAAAATATGTGATCCTTTGCTCCAACATACAGCCTACTCCGTTCCTCATCCAAAAGGAAGGTATGATAACTGGAGCTGTTGGCCAAGCCATTGAAAGTGATCACATTGTTGGATTCCAACATTTCTGCAAGGTAACAAAGCAAAACATTGGGTATTAATGTGAAGCACTATATAAGCATAGACTGTTGGTACATGGTAACCTGACTATATTGACTGTTGTAGCTATCAGTCAGTGCTTATTCTTCAGGGTACTAAGAAATATATTGGAACCGGAACCAAAATGTGTACCTTTTCCTTTTTTTTTTTTTTGAGATGGAGTTTTGCTCTTGTTGCCCAGGTTGGAGTATAATGGCACAATCTCGGTTCACCACAACCTCTGCCTCCTGAGTTCAAGTGATTCTCCCACCTCAGCCTCCCAAGTAGCTGGGATTACAGGCATGCACCACCACACCCGGTTAATTTTTGTGTTTTTAGTAGAGACTGGGTTTCTCGATGTTGGTCAGTCTGGCTTCAAACTCCTGACCTCAGGTGATCTGCCCGCCTCGGCCTCCCAAAGTGCTGGGATTACAGGCGTGAGCCACTGTGCCTGGCCTGCATTTTATTAAAATGGGAGTTATATTCCTATTTGCTGGTTTCATACTTAATATGGTACAGTCCTAAAGAAGAGAGGAAGAGAAATACCTATACTTTAGTGACAGGAACACTTTCAGATTAAAAATGACATTAAATTTAAGTCCACTTAAATTTAGGACTTAATGTTAGGAAGGTAATTGTTGGCTTCTTAAAGATACGTTTTGCTCAATGCACACACACACCTACACACACACAACCCCCACCCCCATGGGATAGAATTTTTGAGGATTCTCCAAAACTGTATGTCCTGAATCAGTGCTTTAGATTTTTCGGGTGCACACTTAGTAGGAAACTTTCACCAGCACACACAAAATGTAGAATGCGATGTGCCTTCCAAAGAGAGAAAGCTGCAATGTAGACCTGTCCTCTGCTCCTGCTGTTAACATCAGGAAACATATATTAGTGATCGATTGCCTTGTTTTATCTATTTATCCTACGGACCTCTTCATTTTATTATTTTATCATCAAAAATATGATTTCAACAGAGGATAAAATTCATGCTCTTTAACTTAACACTAAAGATCAGGTCACTATCATTTAAGTTTAGACCCTATCCCAGTACTTCTCATGTCCTCTATCATGCGGGAAGCCATGCACTGTGCTCATTCACTCCTTGGCCTTTGTTACTATTTTTCCTGACTCCGACAGCTACAGAATAGATCCACGCTTAAAGCTAGTTCAAATGCAACTGCCAAGAAATTCTCAGAGAGCTTCCTGTTACATTTTGCTTGAATTACTCTTATAAACTGCATCCCACTGTCAATTATTGCAATCTTATCTACCAGAATGAACATTCCCTCAGGAAATATATAATTAATAGCTCATCATGCCTAACTCACATGTTTTTTTCATACTACCAGGTCAACAACATAAAATGGAATAACTATCTTTTATATATTTACCTATCCTATAGGCAAAAATTGTTAACTAATTGTTAAAAGATACTTTTCTCATTTCTTCATGAGAAATGGTATAATACTAGACTGGCCTTACTCCCTACCACACCCCACTTCCCACACACACAAAAAAAAGAAGAAGGAGAGGAAGGAAGGGAGGGAGGGAGGGAAGAAGGGAGGGAGGGAGGGAGGAAGGAAGGAGGGAGGGAGAGAGGGAAGGAAGGAAGGAAGGAAGGAAGGAAGGAAGGAAGGAAGGAAGGAAGGAAGGAAGGAAAGAAAAGAGTTTTCATTCATGTGAATCACAGCTGAAATAAATGAGAGCAGTTAGTCTCCAGAGAGGAGGGGGGACAGATAATCCACTACATAATATCTTAATTGAAATGGCATTCATTGGCTGGGCACGGTGGTTCATGCCTGTAATCTCAGCACTTTGGGAGGCCAAGGCAGGCAGAACACAAGGTCAGGAGTTCAAGACCAGCCTGGCCAACATGGTGAAACCCCATCTCTACTAAAAACACAAAGAATAAGCCGGGCATGATGGTGGGTGCCTGTAATCCCAGCTACTCGGGAGGCTGTGGCAGGAGAATTGCTTGAACCCGGGAGGTGGAGGTTGCAGTGAGCCGAGGTTGCACCACTGCACTTCAGCCTGGGTGACAGAGCAACATTCAGTCTCAAAAACAAAAACAAAAAAGACATGACATTCATTTCATTGGCATCCAAAAGATTACAACTGATCAATGCTACACTACGCAGAGTCAAAAGACTGAAATTTCAGGCACTCTGAGTTGTGTGAGGATGGAAATGGGCTGCTGCCAGAGGCAAGAGCTCTGTCACTGGATATGTTCAGGCCCTGATTGAGTGGTCATTAGAAGAGATCCGTTTATCAAATGGATGCCCTTCATCCTTACTTCCAGTTCTAAGATCTATAATTCTACCTTAGTTTCAGAGAGACCAAACTTAAAAAAGAAAAAAAGCCCACAAACTTAAAAAAAAAAAAAAAAAAAAAAAAAAAAAAAAAAAGCCACCTCGGCCTAAACCAAAAAAATTACATAGAGATATTAAGCAATTAAAGGGTCATGTAAGAGATACAAGAATGGATTTTAATTGCAAATGCATAGAAACTACATAAGGGATCTCTAAGCATTAATTGGAAGAAGTTGTAGGAAAATAAATACTATAGCTATAGATTTTGGAGTTATACAATTATAAGTAAGAACACAAGCATCACCACAGTACTTATTTTTTAGGTGTACAAAAGAGGACAAGTTCCTTAAACTCCCTGGCCCCAAGTTTTATAGAAGATGGGATGAATAATGTATCTTTTAAGAGTTCATGTATCTTTTAAGAGTCACTGAGGTGAAATCAGATAAAGCCTGTAAAAAACCTAGAACAAGCATTTCCTAGTAAGCACTCAATTAAATATTTCCTGTTTGTATAAGTAGAGGTTAAATATTTGTAGGTTGATCTTCTTGACCAGATGTAGCAAATTACAGTCCAGATGGAGTAGACTGAAAACTACATATATATATATATGCGTGTGTGTGTGTGTGTGTATATATACATATAAAACCTATCTTACTAAGTGTCCTAACTTGTTAACATCAGTAATTTTGTTTGGTAGAGGGAAAATAAGAATAGCAATATGTTCTTTGATTTACACTAATATTAAATGTAATGACATTTTAAGAACAATAAAGTATTCCTTCTTCTTTTCCAATTTATGTACTCTCAGTTCTAAATAATAAAAGGAATGACTTTCTATATCACAATTCCAAACCATGAAAATATTTTCCCAATTGAAAAATATGTTACAGGGTGAATTTTGCAAATTAGTTTGGACAGAATTATTGGTCCCTACGTACAGACAATTTATGGAAGTTTTTGGTGGCTTATATTTGAAATCATCATGAAAACAAACCACAGTTTTAAAGTGTTACTTCTCAACAGTTTGATTTTTTAAAAAAGACAATACTTTCCTGGCATATGTGTTAGCAGCTGTTTTCCATTGCTTTCAAATGTGCTTAATTTTGTCTCATTATTCCTTTCACTCCAAATCCTTTAGATGTTCTTCTCCAACACGAGCTTTTTATATTGCTTTATAACTTAGAGAAGAGTCTTAGAAACGAATGTCAGTGAACAACACAAATTCTGGATTGCTTAGGTTATATCACTACTTTCCAGTGTGAGATTAAATAGAAATTGGGTGACATTTTATTAGATTAAATAGAAATGTGGGTTAAAATCAGATACATTTTTTTTTTCCAAATCTAGTTCTCAGATTCTTCAGTATTTTGTTTTCCTCAGTTAATGCATGACTTTGACTTTCCTAGATGTAGAGACAATTAGCTGCATCTGATAGTAAATAACTTTGAATGTACTCCTTCAGCATTTTAAGTCTTTCTTTTGTTTCAGTTATGTATCTTATAATGACATAAACTGCTATGGGAAGTATAGTAAAATTCACTAATGTGAAATGTGTAGTATTCTTCTAACTTCTTACATCTTACCTATTCTCCTATTCAGTTAAACAACAATTGTTATTTTTAAAAAACAACCAAAGTTTCTATAAAATTAATTTGACTATGGTGAATCTGACTAGGACAAAGCTTTTAAAGACATTAATTCTCTTTGAGTGTAATTGGTTTTCTCTGGTTGAGAGATTACTTCAACATCCACATGCTGTGTCGAACTATAAGAGAAGCAAAGTAGGATTGTAATTAAAGATGCCATTTCAGAACACTCTTTAATAAAGTATGTATTCTTAAATTTGGAAGGTGGGTAAAGAAGCATTATGTTCACTCCAGATTCACCAAAGGATTTAGTGTATTTATGAGTTGCTTAATGACAACATGGAAAACACACTGACTGTAAAACCAGACAGAGACAGGCAGTTTGTGCTCAATAAGTGCTAATTATTGTCACCATTCTTACTATTATATAAAACAATGAAGATGACAAGCTTTAGTGTATATAGCTGGCAAGGCCGAAAAAATCAGCTTAAATAATTTCAAGTAGTAGTGTTGTCAATTATAAATAAATTGTACTCTCTTGTGATGTAGTTTCACAAGGTAGAGGAGTCTCATGAAATTCAAGACTCTTTTTTTTTTTTTTTTTTTTTTTTTTGAGACGGAGTCTCGCTCTGTCGCCCGGGCTGGAGTACAGTGGCTGGATCTCAGCTCACTGCAAGCTCCGCCTCCCGGGTTCACGCCATTCTCCTGCCTCAGCCTCCCGAGTAGCTGGGACTACAGGTGCCCGCCACCTCGCCCGGCTAGCTTTTTGTATTTTTAGTAGAGACGGGGTTTCACCGTGTTAGCCAGGATGGTCTCGATCTCCTGACCTCGTGATCCGCCCGTCTCGGCCTCCCAAAGTGCTGGGATTACAGGCTTGAGCCACCGCGCCCAGCCAAGACTCTTATATATAAAGTCCATTTGACAGATTTCTATTTAAGAGTATGTTACAAAGAATAAATTATAAATGATCTATAATATGCTACCAGTTAATCATGGGAGAAAAAACATTTTATAATGAGTCAATTCTAATTTTTATTCTATTTATCTATAAATGTTCATATTTGCTTTTCTCCCCAGAGTAATCATAATCTCTAATGTATATTTACTTTTAAAAAGAAGCATTCGGGGCCGGGCGCGGTGGCTCAAGCCTGTAATCCCAGCACTTTGGGAGGCCGAGGCGGGCGGATCACGAGATCAGGAGACCCAGACCATCCTGGCTAACAAGGTGAAACCCCGTCTCTACTAAAAATACAAAAAATTAGCCGGGTGCGGTGGCGGGCGTCTGTAGTCCCAGCTACACAGGACGCTGAGGCAGGAGAATGGCGTAAACCCGGGAGGCGGGGCTTGCAGTGAGCTGAGATCCGGCCACTGCACTCCAGCCTGGGAGACAGAGCGAGACTCCGTCTCAAAAAAAAAAAAAAAAAAAAAAAAAAAAAGCATTTGAAGGGAGAAATTCATAGCAATCACTATCAGTCCCACATTTGAGATATTAAAGGTTATTTTATAAACTAGTGTTCTTCTTATGCATGTGTTTTGTTATATGGAAAGAAAAAACACACTTACACCAAAATCATGCATGGTGATTGGGAACACTTACACAAAAATAATAAAAGATGATTCATCCCTACATAACAAAACTGTATGTTTCCTGTTGTGTTCTGATTTCCTTTAGGATGAACACAGATTTACAAAGATGGTTACATTACAATGACTGGGTCAGATTCTCAAAAAGGCAATGAAATGAATACAGATTTCTGGTTTGCAGGACTGCCCAGAACTATAATTTTTATAGTGGGATAAAGAATTCCTGTATATTTGACCTTCAAATCTAGACAATATCCACCCTGTTCTTTATATTTCTGACTTCTGCTACATTTTTCTGTCTCTCTTTTTCCCTTCTAAGTTTTGTAACATGAAAGGTAATAGGACCCCACCAGTTGCTGGACTCAAATGAATTGCCTTTATTCATTGATGGCTTTAGGCTTATGTCCTTTTTCCATGACTTGAACTTTGTCCTTTTCATAGAACAGTCAAAGAACCCATTGAAAGTAGTCAAAGGCTGAGTCTATATGATGCCAAAACATTTTGGCTAAATGATGACCACATCTAGATATTTGTAAATATTGGAAAGTTCAGTAAGGTCCGACAATTTTAGATCCTATATTTTAGTACTTCCTAGATTTTATTTTTAATTTCATGAACCAAAACAGTTCCAGAATACAGGCTGAAATAAAGGTTCACAACTTTTTCTTGTACTATAAGAATGAAAAGAAACAAAGGCAAGGACTATTTGCTATTATTGTCGTTTCATTAGAAAAAAAGGAGGGGGAAGCCATTTTATTTTATGAATAAAATGATCAAAATGAGCAAAGACATGAACAATGAATAATCTTCAGAGATAAACATATTTGCATAATGGGAAAATTCTATTTATTTTCTTTATTTCACCAAGGACTAGCTTTTAGCACTGTATTATACACAAGATTAGGACCTTTCCACAGACTGATGTTTGGCAAATACAGTTCTAAGGTAACTGTGTGGAGGATGAATTCTGCTCCTACTATTTCTGGTCAGTGCATCTTGTCATTGCGTAGAAGGAGCCAATACCAGTGGGTATCTATATGCTTTTATTTATTTGGTGATGCTGAGAATATTCTTTCATTCTACAGTTTGCTAAGTATTGTTTGAGTCCATTTATTAAAAACTATCTTCTAACTTCTATCATAGTAAACACTTAAAATATGCATCAAGCTTACACATTCTGATCTGTTACTAAGTTTTACCTTGACTAGTCTCTCCAGTTGGTGCCAGAGGCCACAGCAGTCTATGAAACACAGCTCTACCACTTTTTCCTAGGACATGTTTCCAAGCTCTTCTTCCAACTTGTCCCTTTGTATTTATTGATGTTCTGTACTCTAACGTCTCTATCCACTGAATTTATGCCAGGATTCTCCTCTGCCAGATGCTTATTTTTTGTTAATATGAATAATTGATTTTACTTGTATAGACTTTCTTTTTTTTTAACGTGTATTTTAAGTTCAGGTTACATGTGCAGGATGTGCAGGTTTATTACATAGGTAAACGTATGTCATGGGGGTTGGTTGTACAGGTTATTTCATCACTCAGGCACTAAACCTAGTACCCATTAGTTATATATCTTGCTTCTCTCCTTCCTCCCACCATCTACCCTCCAATAAGCCTCTATGTGTGTTGTTGTTCCCCTCTACGTGTTGTTCCCTTCTATGTGTCCATGTGTTCTCATCATTTAGCTCCCACTTCTAAGTGAGAACATGCAGTATTTGGTTTTCAGTTCCTGTGTTAGTTTGCTAAAGATAATACCCTCTAACTCCATCCATGTCCCTGCAAAGGGCATGGTCTCATTTTTTATGGCTGCATAGTATTCCATGATGTATATGTACCAAATTAAAGTACAAGATGCATATACCTGAGCTTTGTACAACTAGTAAAGGTTCATTCTCATCCCAAGCCCAACTCCCATACTTCTAGACTCCACACAAGACACAAGTGTCCCAGGCCATGTTGTCAGGGAGAGACACTATATTTTTCCTCAAATATGCTTATAAAACTTCAAGGGCAGAACTATATCTTATATGAATTTATTTTTCATTTTGTATATGTGAAAAATATTTATGTAAAGTAAGTTGTTCATAATCTAATTTTATGATTCAGATTTTTATCATTTAACTATCATTCACCTACTAAGTCAACAAAAACACATTTAGTCCATATTATGTATAACACATAGACCTTGACTAAAAACTATGCGGAGTATTAAGAATAATAAAAACTTGGCCGGGCGCGGTGGCTCAAGCCTGTAATCCCAGCACTTTGGGAGGCTGAGACGGGCGGATCACCAGGTCAGGAGATTGAGACCATCCTGGCTAACACAGTTAAACCCCGTCTCTACTAAAAAATACAAAAAACTAGCCGGGCGTGGTGGCGGGCGCCTGTAGTCCCAGCTACTCAGGAGGCTGAGGCAGGAGAATGGCGTAAACCCGGGAGGCGGAGCTTGCAGTGAGCTGAGATCCGGCCACTGCACTCCAGCCTGGGCGACAGAGCGAGACTCCGTCTCAATAATAATAATAATAATAATAATAACTTTTATGCAAACGTAGACAAATACCTTTAGAGAAGCAAAACCTAAATCAGTAAAATCAACAACAAAAAGAGGCTAACTATAGTTAAGGAAGTTAATAGGAGTTCATTCCCATGTTTTTCTCATGAGGAAATTGACTCAGTTAGTTAGGCTATCAGGAATATCCTAGGTCACAGAGCTAGTATGATGTAGAGTTAAGATAACTATTTCCATCTGACATCAAAGGTCTGGGTCTTTCTGTTTTTCTCCATAATCACTTCTAAGGAGGGCATATTTTGGAAAATACTAAGAATTGATTTTTGAAAAGTTTGTTACCTTTCACTCTCATATAATTTGCTTTAGCTAACAGCTCTTGCATATTTATATTATTTTATTTGCTCTGTACTTGGTCTTTTTACACATTAATAACTTGGTGGCTAATCTTATCTACAACTATGGCTTTCATCACTAGCAGTATTTTGACATGTCTCAAATATATATCTTCCAAGAGATATTTCCCTCCAAAGTCCAAACAAAGGCTTACTAGAAACCTCTATTTAGATATTGTACAAACATCTCAGAGTCTGCATGACTTAAACAGAATTCACTCCTTTTTCTTCTTTCCATTATTGACATCATCACCTTTCTATATGTTTTAAAGTTGTTGTGTCAATCATCACAGACTCATGCAAGTCAGACCCTTCTTCATCATTCATTGATTTGATCCATCACTTCATTTTTGCTTAACACAATAATTTGTCCTGTATTTTCTTTTGCTTACATACTCACTGCCACTGTCCTAATTTAACTCCCCATAATATCTTCCCTCAATTACGGTAATCATCTTCTCACAGAACTTCCTTTCCAGGTTTACACCAACAAACCATGTTACACACTGCCCCCAGAGTAAACTTCCTACAAAACACACGCACTTTCTACTGGTGAAAGATGACAGAGTAAAACCACCGTACTCTATCCCCTTCTTTTGACTCTCATGAAAATAAAAAAAGATGAAAAGTGTAAGAGGAAAATATACGTATTAAATAAAGAAATAACACCAATTGATATCTAATTATTAAGGAAATATTTCAAATATAGTGAAACTTGAAACATTTTGATATAAAATACTGAGATCTGGCATATCTCTCCATATATTCCAAGTAGGATAGAATTAGTTAACAAATCATAGAGATTGCATCCACAAATGCTTGTATTACAGAAACATGCTCTAGGAGTCTACACGACTATAAGATTATTGGAGCATGCCCATAAAGAGTGGAGGTACAGATTGAACACAGTGGCTCAAGCCTGTAATCCCAGCACTTTTGGAGGCCAAGGTAGGAGGATCACTTGAGACCAAGAGTTCCAGACCAGCCTGTGCAACATAGCGAGGTCCCATCTCTACTTAAAAAAAAGGTTGCTGTGTGTGCTCAGGCTGAGCAGGAGGATGGTTTGAGTCCAGGAATTCAAGTTTGCTGTGAGCTAAGATTACAGTGTGAGACCCTGTCTCACAAAAAGAGAGAAAGAAAGAAAGAAAGAAAGAAAGAAAGAAAGAAAGAAAGAAAGAAAGAAAGAAAGAAAGAAAGAAAGAAAGAAAGAAAGAAAGAAGAAAGAAAATAAAAATAAAAAGTGGAGGTATAGGTAAAATATAAAGGCGTGGTCATCATCATTATAATCATCATTTCAACTAACATGGGCAAGCCAAGCTAGGTACTGTTCTAATCTCCCTCTCCCTCTGTCTCTCTCTTTCTCTCTCTCTCTCTCACGTACACACACACTATTTATTGTGTATGCACTATCCTTCTTCTAAAGGATATCACTGTAGGTAAATTAGTATGAGGGCAAAAGTGAAAGGCATGAATACCTGACTATCCCATAGGGTGTTTCTGATGGGGCTTCATGAGAAACACAACAATCACACCAATCAAGATATGAAAAAAATAATAATAATAAATAAAGTGAGGTGTGTTCCCAGAAGAAAATATATTAAAGATCACAATGTGTTTAAAGTCAAAACAACAAAAATCATAGGCTGCAAATTCCTCCAGCTCATTTCCTCATTGTCAGAAGGAGGAAACAAGTTCACTAAAATGTAAATGAAGGGCATAGGAAAGAAGACGAGTTGGCACAAGAAACAGAGGATTAATTCTGGTTATAAAAGTTACAAACTAGGTAATAATAAAATCTAATTTTTTGAAAGAGATGAATTGATTAATATGATAATGGAAATGAAAGATAAGGAAATAAAACATAAAAATAGAGCTGAATCTACAGATCAAAAAGTTTCTTGCGGAAGTAATAATTAATGGAACTTACTAAATAAAGAAAAAATACATTTGGAATTTATGTGGAAAATTGAGTCACGTACAAGGGAGGATATCGGGTGGACCTCATACTTGTTCAAAACAGCATTATTTGTCCCCAAACAGAGAAGCATTTTGCACAATAACCAAGTGAAAACATCTGTGACTCAGCCATTTGTTTTTCAAATGAGAGCCGTATCACCAGTCATTCTCAAACAAGTGAGGTTTAAGGAAATAGAGCAAACATTCAAGAAACTATAACAACAACAACTTCTTAATAATGAAATTCATTCAAACAAGGCATGAATCACAATCAAACAGATATTACATGCCTCCTTAAAACCTGGCTAGAGTTTTTCATTATCTATGTGATTTGGGCTCTCTATATTTGACATACTCATTTGTTTGCTCCTTCACCAATAGAGTGTGCGTAAGTGTATATGCATGCGTGTAATCCCAGCTACTCGGGAGGCTGAGACAAGAGAATGGCGTGAACCTGGGAGGCAGAGCTTGCAGTGAGCCAAGATCATGCCACTGCACTCCAGCCTGGGCGACAGAGCGACACTCCATCTCAAAAAAAAAAAAAAAAAAAAAAAAAAAAAAAAGTAATGCTTTTATTAAAACAAAGCACAGACCTACACCCACCACCTTTACCTTAGTACCATCTCATTAACAGCAGTTGCAATCCCTAATCTTGTTTTGCTATCTCATTTTATGCCTGTTTCTGTAAGTTTCCACTATTCACTCTTTTCTAAACCTGGGTTGCTGCCTCCTGCTTCTAGTTTATTTTCCCTTTTCTTGTGCTTCAAGCTGCAGTTACAAGCTATCTCTCCCATCAAAGACTTGAGAATTAGCAGACATCTATCCTCTGATGGATGCCTCACTGTGCTTTCATTATAACACGCAGTCATAAATTAATTGCATACCACTTTTCTGCTTGAATATTAGAGTACACACATTAGTTCTCTCAGATGTAAAGGTTAGCACAGTGCCATATGGGTCAAATTATACGTGGAGGAAATGGTTAACTAGATAATCAATCATTAAATTAAAGATCTAGAAGGATCTTTAGACTGTCTGAAGTCTGACTACTTGCATTTAGAAAAGACCATACATGACTTCACCATTAACAGTTGCAGAGGTCAGATTTAAATATAGGTCTCCTGGCTCTACATTCGATGTTCTTTCTAAATAATTTTCTGGAAAAATTGTGACTTTAATATTTCTCTACATTTTTTGCTCCCTGGTCCCTGATATTGATAGCAGCCTTTTGCACAAGAATATAGGCAAAAAATAAAAGTTGCAAACAATTTACAAAATAACTAATGAGCAATATTAATTTTTACTTCTTGAGGGAATAACTGGAGTTTAAATGTAATGATTGCATAAAACAAGTAAATGTCATAATGTGGACAAAAATGGATAATTCAAATGTGCATTGCCATTGGTCACTCGTTTTTGTGTGAGATGATTAGTCAGTAAAAATTTAGGATTAAAGTGTAGATTCTCCTTTTAAAATTCCCATTGGTTTTATTTAATGCTTTGGTGATGGGATAGTAATCTAGAAATCAAAACTTTGTTTCTGATTCTGCCTTATATTTTAATTATGTATGAGACTCCTCTATAGACAGGTCTCTATTATCAGTCAGTCCACTGGTAAGTGCTTATTAAATACCAATGAGTGGTAAGGATTGTATTATCATTAGCAAAGTGAAAAAGAGGAGGCTTCTGTGCCTCATACAGTTGAAACACTATTTTTTCAGTCTTGCTCAATTATTTACTGTAACACAGCACATGTTTCAGAGTGTTCTTCAAATAACCATATTTCACATGGCTACAAGAAAGCACGTGTTTTTTAAAAAAAGAAAGCACATGTTTTCTGACATTTACAAATTATATATACTACATTTTCCAGTAACAAAACAGTGGAAAATATTCACATATGGAGAAATAAATAGTGATAAACCACTTTGTCACCCATTACCTGTTGCGTATGTCTACTATAAGGCATTTTTAAAACTATTTAAGAATGATTTATTTAAATTGTTCTAATGCTGAGCAAAATGAGTGTTTTTGGAGAAAGAAGCTTAGTGTTTTATCCAGGATATTTCTATCATTTCCATCCCAAGATACGTTTTGGGGAGGAAAAAAGTCTTCCTTATTCACTGACAAAAACTGATCTGTATAAGTGCAAATATACTGGAGAATATATTCCTATCAGCGTTCATGGATGTCCCTTTTATATCTGAGGCAAGCATCTATTTCATTCCCAGAGTGAAAAGAAAGAAAACTCAGGAGATCACATAGACATACTCAAGGATCAATCAAGTAACCAGATCAGAGAGAAAGGCTTGTGTGGTTGGTGGTAGGAATTACCTAAACTGTAGATTTGTCTGACAACAGGTGCTTAGTATATACTTATTGAATGAATGAGTAAATGGATTACAGAATAGTTGGATAAAGTAGATATGTTTATGAACATGTAATAGTGCATATGGGTTAGATAGCTCATAATTTATCATGCTGCTCTTACGAGCTTTACTCTCTTCATTTTTTGCAACGTGCCTAGTGCTATAAGCAAATGCAATTTAAATTTGTCATTTTAAAAAATAGTTGTTTCCCTCAGAGGTTATTTTTTTTGTCCGTCTTTCTTAGGCTCTCTTTTTTCCTTTCTCTCTCTTTTTTTTAAGACAGTGACTCGCCGGGTGCGGTGGCTCAAGCCTGTAATCCCAGCACTTTGGGAGGCCGAGACGGGCGGATCACAAGGTCAGGAAATCGAGACCATCTTGGCTAACACGGTGAAACCCCGTCTCTACTAAAAATAGCCGTGCGTGGTGGTGGGCGCCTGTAGTCCCAGCCACTCGGGAGGCTGAGGCAGGAGAATGGCGTAAACCCGGGAGGCGGAGCTTGCAGTGAGCTGAGATCCGGCCACTGCACTCCAGCCTGGGCGACAGAGCCAGACTCCGTCTCAAAAAAAAAAAAAAAAAAAAAAAAAAGACAGTGTCTCACTCTGTCGCCCAAGCCAGAGTGCAGTAGCATGATCTTGGCTCACTGCAACCTCTGCCTCCTGGGTTCAAGGAATTCTCATGCCTCGGCCTCCCAAGTAGCTGGGGTTACAGGCATGAGCCACCATGCTTGGTTAATTTTTGTATTTTTTTTTAGTAGCGACGGGGTTTTGCCATGTTGGCCAGGCTGGTCTCGAACTCCTGACCTCAGGTTATCCACTCACCTTGGCCTCCCAAAGTGCCAGGATTACAGGCATGAGCCACCACACCCCAACCCCTTTTTTCTTTTCTTTTCTTTTTTCTTTCTTTCTTTTTTTTTATTTTTAAAGAGGCTTCTAGAGAACATTGATATGACATTCCTAGCTATGTCCTGCACCTTTATCTAGAATAAATACATTTTGATTACAAAGACTTCTGGCTTCCCTATAAAAGGATTTTGTTTGAATCAGAGCTCCATGCAGAGGGATGGAAGGAGATGGGAGAGCAATATGTTGAAAACCAACAAATTCAAAGAATCTCTCACGAAAACCATACAATGTAGTCTGGGTCCATTGTAATCTTAGTCACAATAATGTCCTATGTCCTATTTATGATAGCACATTATAAATTTGTCTTCCCTAATAGTGTGCTTTAATTTTGGAGTAGACACATTTTGGAGTTTATGAAGTCAGATACCCTAATGAAATTTGTACATAACAATTCATTGATATATTATAACTTTTCTAAGTTGACCCTTGAACAACATGAGTTTAAACTATGTGCCTCCACTTATGTTTGTATTTTCTTCTACCTCTGCCACCCCTAACACAGAGAGATGAATCCTTCCTCTTCCTCATCCTCCTCCAGCTACTCGACAAGAAGACACTAAGGATGAAAGACCTTTATGATGATCCACTTCCACTTGAAGAGTAAATATTTTTTCTTTCTAATAATTTTCTTAATAGTGTTTTTTTTTTCGTCTAGCTTACTTCATTAGAAGAAAATAGTGTATATAGTATATAGAACATACAAAATATGTGTTACTTGACTGTGTTATTGGTAAGGTTTCTGATCAACAGAAGGCTGTTAATAGTTAAGTTTTTGTATAGTCAAAAGTTATATGTGGATTTTTGACTACACAAAGTGTCGATTCTTCTAAGCCCACCTTGTTCAAGAGTTAACTGTATATACAAAGAAAAGAAGGAATAATTGGATTATCATGTAGATAAATTGGACAAGATTAAGTTCTACTATATTCAGCTCTCCCCAAGTAATTATTTAGTGGAAATTATCTGAAAGTATTAATTCTAGAAATTATTTTGATGGCAGAGAAAAAACAAATAACAACTTAAGGTTTTTATCTTAATTGGCAAATGAGAAAAGATTAAATTCTTCCATTTTGTTTCCAAATACTTTCTTGCCATTAATATCATTGTCTAAAATTGGGTCATATTTAGAAATGTTGTAAGACTGAAGTTAAATATTATGTGAGCCAGGTTTGGTTTAAGACCCCTAAGGACAACGCATGATTCCCTTGAATGAAGCTAAAATTCCAGCTCGTTTGTTGAAAATCCCTGCTCTCCCAGGACCCATTAAATCAAGCACACCTCTGGGCTGAAAAGGACAATAGACTAAAGATTTTCTAGACCAATGCAGGACACACAACATTAATCCTCACAATTTCAAATGTCAAATTCAGAACCAGATTTACCTCTTGAAGATTGAGCAAAAATATAGCATAAGCTAATTTCTCATTAAACTTCCTTCTCTACTTCATCATAAAACATGATTGTATACCATTGACAAAAGCAAAACAAAAGCAAAACACTACTAACAATGTTAAAATTACAGTTCATAAACCTTATTTAGAGTGAAATATGATCTCTATTTAATCCCTGCTGGCCACAACATTCATTGAAAATGAGACACTAACATTAGTTTGAAGACAGAGAAGAACAAGGGTAAAATTAGCCTTTCCACATGAAAGAAGGGGAAGTAAGTGTTATTGCTATTAAATTCTAATGAACTCTCATGGCAGTTTAATGTGAGCAACCAGAAGAGTCATGTAATATCATTAAAGTTGCTGATTTCTTAATTATTTCATTTTTCTGATATTTATTTTGCATGTAAAGAGTTTAAAAATGAGTATCTTTGTCAATCACATCTTTATAACAATATTGTCACTAATCAGTTTTGGATTGAATAGTTGAAAATAGTTTTATGTATTTAAAATTGAAACTTTATTTATTTGAGGATAACTGGTAGGAATTATTTTTTAACTTTACCCTCAAATTGATAAATTGTTATGAAAATAATTACCTATGAATGTCTGCCTCACAAAATTGCTTTAGAAGCTGAGATTATGTACTTGGCTGTGTCTCTAAGTGGCAATATATTTTCACAAAATTTCCAAGATTTTAAAAATGTATTTTATTTTTATATTTTCTATAAGACAATTATGAAAAGCAGGCATTTGTTTTTATTAGCTTAAATGCGATTGCATTTAAATGTAAAAAAGTTGTAAAAACTAGCAGAATTACAAAATTGAGAAAAAATTCTAGCCTTTCCCAATTATAACTGTTATTTTATCATTTCTAAGTACTCAAGGTAGAAAAATGACTTCCACTTAAAAATATTTCTACTTAAAAAATCAAGAAATTAGTTTAAAAGTTCACAGCTGAGTTTGTTTGATGATCTTAATGACTTTCACCTCATTTAGTAAATCAGAATCTAAAAAATGCTACACCCTCCTTTTGATAAGCTCTGGAGTTTATCAGCCCTGCTTTGCCACTTCATTAGCTGTCAAGAACCAGGAAGTGATATTGCTATGAAAGTCTTGATTCAGGTAGTTGAAAATGCTCTTGTTGCAAAAGTACCAATTATCAGCAGACTTGAAGTTAAAAGAGGGTCTATCAGGAGAGGCCTGTCATCCACATACATACAGTTGGTTATCATCTTTGTGGACATCAAAGAAAGAGGGAGCATTTGAACTATCAGTAGTTCACTTATAACATTCAGAGGAAAGGACACACACTGATTTAATATACACTGCATCAGAGTTGTTACTGACCTTAGAAATCTTACCTTATGATCATGTGATGGCAAGTAAATGAGAATAAAAGGTGATTTGTTTTTCCCCAAAGGAAACAGCATGAAATATGAAAAGATGCATGTTTTAATCTCTACATTTAAGTAGTTTCTTAAATTTAGCCTTGCACTGTTTTATGGTGAGTCTTTCCTTAAATGTGTTTTTGTTATTTAAACAACTCTGCCATGAGTTTCCCCTTTAATATAGATATACCATTTGAGGTCTAAAATGGTACTTTAATAAAATTTACTTTTAATTACAAAGACTTTTATTTCCTCTCTAGCTTCTATTACACTTCTCTACAGTTAAGCATAATATTAAACAAGAAAAGCATGTTGATATAAAATCTTGAATAGTTCAAATAAAAATTAAAAATATTTTCTATTTACATAACACTATTTACATATTAAGAACAATTCACCCATTTCTTTGCTTGAAGAAAGCAAACATACATATTAATGAATGAATCTTTTATGGAGATGTTCCATAAAACACTAGTTCCTTGTGATGTTCAATGGAAGAAAGAGTTCCATGAGAAAATGAATTCAGGAGAACACTACATATTTTATTATATTAATTTCAAATAAATATATTAAAGATTTTGGGAGGTCTAGCTGTCAAGACATTTTCTTATAGAAACCTTATTAAACCAAATGTCTCTCAATTCTGTACAAGATAGAACCTTTTTTTATATATATAGTGTAACTTAATTTTCAAGGAATATTTAGAGAGATACTGTAATATTAATAATAAACTATTAAAAATACAATACAATTTATGAGTAAAGCTGGGATGTCAAAATATTTAGGGGAAAATAGTTTGGTGGAAATTGGTTAAAAATCATAGACATTTCTTTGGCTACTTATTTTGAAAAGTCAATACAGATAAGCTCCTTTCTTTAAGGTAAATAAAACATAAAGACAGGTGATGACGCCGGGCACGATGGCTCATGCCTGTAATCCCAGCACTTTGGGATTACAGGCGGGTGGATCACAAGGTCAGGAGTTCGAGATCAGCCTGACCAACATGTTGAAACCCCATCTCTACTAAAAATACAAAAATTAGCCGGGCGTGGTGATGGGCACCTGTAATCCCAGCTACTCAGGAGGGTGAGGCAGAAGAATCGCTTGAACCTCGGAGGCGGAGGTTGCAGTGAGCCGAGATCGCGCCACTGTACTCCAGCCCGGGTGACAGAGCAAGACTTACTCTCAGGAAAAAAAAAAAAAAAAAGGCCGGTGATGACGTTAGTGCAATAAATATTTTAGATGTAATTCAGATGAATTTATTAATTCATATTGTCTAAATAAGAAATCTGGATGGTTTCCTAGAATTTCAATCATATGCCTAGAATTGAAAAAAAAAATAGAACTTGTCACTTTATATTTGCTATAAGTTTTAAGAGGCAATATTTTTAGAAAATACATTTATATCAATATATTTTTGGTCAAGCCTGTTATTGGTTTATTTCGAGGACAATTATATTTTCATGCTGAAGCAGCATGTCTGAAGGTCTTGGATCCAAATGTCCACCTCTCTTTGAGAGTTGTGGAATCCTTAAAATGACAGTAGCTAATTTAATTCCATTTGTGTGCAAGATATTGCATTTTACAAAACCAGCTGTTTTTCATGGACTAAGTCCAGGTTTTCTCCTCAGGATAAGAACCAGTGACCTCATACTTCCAACTCAAGACCTATCTATCAACACTCTTTCCCATGAAGATTTTCATGACGCAGGATTCTGCCTACGATTGAATCAGCATATCCAGGACCATATAAAAAAGTGTCTCTTTTAATTAAGCTCAAATATGCACATCTTACATTGAATTTTCATATTTTTAAAATTTACTCCAACTCTCTGGGAGAGTTGTGGTCTATTTTAGCTTTCATTAAACTCTATACTTTACTAGTCCACAGCTTCCACATTTTGAGAAGTCAGTGTGCTTTGGGCAGGTATGCTTCCTTCTTCCCAAACAACTTGGCAAAATCATTTGACCTCAAATAGGCCATCTTTTCCACTTTAGGAATTTCTCTTCGTTGGATTATAAATTGTGTCAACTTTTACCAAACATTGCCTTAAGTGGTTACCAAATGCAGTGTTCCTGGCTTGCATTACTTGTTTCTGCTTTACACTCATTATCTTAATTTAATCATGTAGGAGAGGATAAGGAAGATTAAAGTCAAAATGTTTTCTTACTCTAACTTTTCCAATAAAATAGAATTTAAAGTATGTATTCCATTTGCTGGTAAGAGCTGCTGAGACTTTTTTAGAAGTTATGTTAATAATTTTTTTCTTGTATTTATATCAACGTAATATAATTTTCAGATTCAAACATACTTAGTTTAACTGTAGGGTAAAAGAAGATTCAGAAAGCTCAGTTTTTGCTCAGAGTATTTTATTTAACCCTATGATAGATTTATAACAGTACTAATGGCAAGATTCTGTGTCTTTGTCTGACTCTGTTTGACCACATATAAAATACCTATCTCTAAATATTTTTCAAGCAAACTTAAAAAAGTATGATGTAATGTCTGAATATCTTTAAAGCCCTTTTTTTGAGTTAAAATGATTCCAATTTTTTAAAGTTTCTATACAGCTTTTTATAATTAGGATTTTGTAAATTACAACAAGTCACATTTTGTTTTTGCTTTTTTCATATCATCCTTTAAAATCAAAGGTTATTGATGTTTACATGACTCATCAGAAAAAAAATAAAGAAATTATGGTGTTTATACTTTCTTACTTCTTAGGATGTATTTCTGACTAAAGTATAACATTTTTTACTTATGGTTATGACAACAACTTGGTTATTTAGACTCAGTCAAATTTGAAGTCTCCACTGGTGAACCTTATGTGACAAAAGTAATCTTTCAAATATTACCCATGACAGGTAATCATGAACCTCTGAAAGTGTAACATTTTATAAATGTTATTGTTAGAGCTATGATAGCATTCTCAACTTGCTAGCGTTTCCAATATAATCCATTAGAAAAAATGATTTAGATTATTGTTGCATAATTGAGGAGGCCACAGAAATGATCGTTTTATCACTTCCTTTAATATTCATTGACTGGATTCTGTGTGAAGAAATTATTTACAAAATATACATTCCGATTCTACGTATGTGGCATGTTTCTGTGGGAAAGTTTGTACGCATGCGAGTCTGTATACAGTGAAGATACACATGTCAAAAAGACATGAAATGTATGTGGGAAGATTATGTTTTTTTACCGGCTGTGTGTTTTAGCCATAAGATTTTTTTCTCTATATATTTATTTGAACGAAAGTCATAGTCCTCTCGCCTGACCCATAAAATGTGAATCCTTTCAAGAACATTTCAATTTCTTTTATTAAAGGAACTCTGTATAACATTATCAATCCCAGAGCTGGTTTTACAATACATTATTATCAAATTCTTACTTGTAACTAACCTTTTCACCTGCAATATCATGGCCATGCTTGAAATGTCTACTATTCACGCCAGCACTGATTTAAAATACATGTATAGAACTTGTTTTGTCTTTAAATTCCTGAAAAATTGGCAATCAGTAATGTAATTTTTAATCTGGGTACATTTTGATCAAGAGATTAAATGCTCTATGCAATTTTCACATTACCTGAATATGTGCATGAGTAAAAATGCACTCTTTTAAATGGCAGTAGATGAAATGCCGATTATTAACATGTCTTTGAGTATTAAAGTCTGCTAATTTTCCTTCAAACTGGTGCTTCTGCTTTTCCAGACTTCTCATAACAATACTTTACAATGTGTGTTTACATGCAACAATGCAGATATAACTACTAGCTTTAAACCATTTTTCCATGCTGTAAAATGACTACATCCTTTGAAATACCATACTTCATTGCTGAGAGATGAATAGCATCTGCAGGCATCTCAAAAGTCTTGAGTTCACAGTCTTTTGAGTACTAATTTGAGAATTCACACGCACGGTTTTGTTGTTATCATTGATGACCACAACACTGTTTAAAATCTCTTAATGTTAAGGGGATGCTGGAGAGCAGATCTGCTGGGAAAATATTAAAAGGTGGGTGTTGTGTTCTTATCTAGTTTGTGTGTATATGAAAATAGCGCTGGAGCATATGACTAGTTCAAGCAATTTTAATATTCTGACTAAGGTATCTTCTACATTTTAACTACGAGGGAATTGATAGAAAACCAGTCGTTGAAATTACCCAAATTCGGAAAGTCATTGTTAACTCCATCCTTAGAATACATCTCAATCTTACACACATCTTTCACTTGCCACCACTACTGCCCTAGTTCAAGACACTCTTTTCTCCTTGTACTCATGCAACAGAATTCTAAATAGGCTATGTTATTTGACTACAGCATTTAATGTATTCCACACAGAACTATCAGGCATATACCCTTAAAACATAGATAATATCATACAATTCCCTGTGCAAACTTTCTACTATGTTTCCCTTTACATATGGGATAGAAATCCCAACATTTAAATTTTCCTTAAGTCCCTGCCATAATAGAGTCAGTATCTAATTAATTCCTCCCTCCTTCTTTACATTTAGAGATAAAGTTCTTTTCTGTCATAGGTCTTTAGCTGATGCTATAACTTTGGTCTGGAATTTTCCAATCCTCTCTACCTGTTCTTCCCTTTGCTACATTGAACCTTATGCTTAATTTAATAGCTACTTTTTTTTTTTTTTTTTTTTTTTTTTTTTTTTTTTTTTTTTTTTGAGACGGAGTCTTGCTCCGTTGCCCAGGCTGGAGTGCAGTGGCGCGATCTCGGCTCACTGCAACCTCCACCTCCGAGGTTCAAGTGATTCTCCTGCCTCAGCCTCCCGAGTATCTGGGACCACAGGCACACACCACCACACCCGGCAAATTTTTGTATTGTTAATAGAGACGGGGTTTCACCATATTGGCCAGGCTGGTCTTGAACTCCTGACCTCGTGATCCACCTGCCTGTAATCCCAAAGTGCTGGGATTATAGGCGTGAGCCACCGTACCTGACCAACAGTTCCTTCTTTAGTGATGCCTTACTTGATGTGACAACAAAAAGTAAACCTCCCTGTTAGATTTTCTTATGAGGGCTTACTTGCCTACAGCATTTATCATAGGATGAAACTCTATATATGTATATTTCCCATAATTTTGTGCACTGCCTCTCTTCCCAACTAGATGATAAGTATCATTTGGGTAGTGCCATGTATGTTTTCGCTTCCTTACATAGCCTGTACCTAACACAGTGCCTAGCACACTGTCGGTACTCAGAAGAAATTAATTAAAAGAAATTTGGATTAAAAATTATTGAGACAATTTTTATTGCTAATAATTCTTACATTGACACTTGCAAATCGTTGTGATGCCCTGAATTTTAATTTCTTTCTAGATTTTTTTATCATTAAAATATCCACAAGATGGGTCGGGCACGGGAGGCCGAGACGGGCGGATCAGGAGGTCAGGAGATCCAGACCATCCTGGCTAACACAGTGAAAGCCCGTTTCTACTAAAAATACAAAAAATTAGTTGGGTGCAGTGGCGGGCGCCTGTAGTCCCAGATACTCGGGAGGCTGAGGCAGGAAAATGGCGTGAACCCGGGAGGCGGAGCTTGCAGTGAGCCAAGACAGCGCCACTGCACTCCAGCCTGAGCAACAGAGCGAGACTCCGTCTCAAAAAAAAAAAAAAAAAAAAAAAAAATCCACAAGATAACAGCAAAGAAAACTTGTAAATTTTCTATAAAAATTAATGCATATTAGTTTATGTTGATGACAAGTATTTCCTGAATTTATATCATAGGTCATAGCTCAGTCCTAAATTAAATTTTACAGACCACGTTTTAAAGTTGGCATCTAGGAAAGTAGGCAATTAAAAAAAAAAAAAAACACCTCCACGTCACTTGCTGGACCCGATAAATTAATGACTTCACATTATCGTTAACTCAGAAGGTTTAACGGTTTTCAATTTGTTTTTTAAAGAAAGAGACTGCATATTCTGTCCGCCTTCCCCTCTTTGTAGAAACTCAGAACTATCTGCCACTGTACATAGTACATAGTGAACAGCCACTATAAATTGTTTACCAAGGTATTAAAGGTAAAATATTCACAAAATTATAATTCACATTTTAGTGCTTAATATAATTATGGTGATACTAAAAGATTATTTCTACATCTACAGAGGCATTTCATTCTAACTGCTACATCTTGCAAGAATAGCAATTTAAAAAAAAAATCTCTTTCCACACCCTTTTATTTTTAAGTAATTTAAAATAAGTAGAGTGATGTTTATGGACGCACTGATCTTTACAAATGTATTTCTCTCCAGGAAATATTACACATAAATCCTGTCAAATAGCTAAACAAGTTAGATGCAAAACTCCTACATGAAGCTCTGTCATTCTACCCTTGCCTTACTTCCAAGAGTTGACATAGTAATTGTGGGGGAAATAAAATTAGAACACCACCTCTTCACACCAGTAGAGAAAAGCTTTCCAACATTAAGGCAATTTGCAGTTAGAGAATCATGCTACTTAATGATACTATAATTCAATCACAGAATAAACCATCAAAAAATATAGCTAGACCCTTAGCTCTTGATGCAGTCTCAGGATTAATGCTTCTTATAATTTGAGGACTGGAAAGACCCAATTTTGCCATTAGTTTTAGAAAATGACTTATATGCTAACTGGGTGTGAACAACTGTGTTCTAATGAGCTTAATATGAGTTTCATAATTTGCACATTTTGCTGTTAGAAAGCCAGAAAACAAAACAAAACAGAACAAAACATCAAAACCAGTGTGAACAAGAGTTACATGATGGAAAAAGCATCAATTTTCACACCAGAAGGAATAAAAACAGGCAAAAAGACTGTAAGTTGACCCTCAAAATATGATTGATTTTAAGTCTTATGAGATAACTGTGAGGTCTTAAAATCTAAGGTATTGAAAACTTGGAGTGAATATACATTCTTAAGAATTATAATGATTCCACATTTATCCTCATTGACAGAATTGCACCAAATATTGGTACTTACGTGTTTACTATAGACCATTTCGTAAGATCAGAAAAAACTATCTATCTATCTATCTATCTATCTATCTATCTATCTATCTATCTATCTATCTATCTATCCATCCATCCATAGTTAGTTAGTTCTAACCTATGCAAAGTGTTCTATCATACCCTTTATATATAACAAACTTAAAATAATGCCATAGTCAGCCTGACCAACAAGGTGAAACACTGTCTCTAAAAAAAAAAAAAAAAATAATACAAAAATTAGCTGGATGCAGTGGCACATGCCTGTAGTCCCAGCTACTCAGGAGGCTGAGGGAGGAGAACCACCTGAACCCAGGAAGCGGAGATTGCAGTGAGTCAAGATCGCACCACTGCACTCCAGTCTGGGTGACAGAGTGAGACTCCATCTCGAAATAAACAAATAAATAAATAAATACAAATAAACAAACAAAAAAAACTCCATAGGGGGTCAGGTGCAGTGGCCTGTAATCCCACATCTTTGGGAGGCCAAGGCGGGTGGATCACCTGAGGTAGGAGTTCGAGATCAGCCTGGGCAACATGGTGAAACCCCATCTCTACTAATAACACAAAAAAGTTACTTGGGGGTGGTGGCACGTGGTTGTAATCCCAGTTACTTGGGAGGCTGAGGCAGGAGAATTGCTTGAACCTGGGAGGAAGACGTTGCAGTGAGCCGAGATCCCGCCATTGCACTCCAGCCTGGACAAAAAGAGTGAAACTCCATCTCAAAAAATAAATAAATACATAAAATAAAATAACTCCATAGGGTAGGTAGTATTATTTCTACTTTATTGATGGGAAGACAGGACCCTTATCACAACTGCCCTTTCTGTGAGCCTCAGCAGACATGGTCACCAGAATTAGGATGAAAGGTGGTTGTTGCATGGGTAGAAGAGGATAATACTTTTTATTTAAGAATTTTAAAATTTAGACTGGAAGTGGTGGCTCATGCCTGTAATCCCAGCACTTTGGGAGGGTGAGGTGGGCAGATCACGAGGTCAGGAGATCAAGACCATCCTGGCTAAAATGGTGAAAACCCGTTTCTACTAAAAATGCAAAAATTAGCCAGTTGTGGTGGTGCACTCCCAGCTACTCGGGAGGCTAAGGCAGGAGAATCACTTGAACCCGGGAGGCGGAGACTGCAGTGAGCTGAGATCATGCCATTGCACTACAGCTTGGGCAACAAGAGTGGAATTCTGTCTCAAAAAAAAAAAAAAAATTAAAATTTAATCTAGAAATTAGCATGTAAAAACACAATCCTTAGACTACAAAACACTGTCTACAGCACAAATCATCCCTAACACCCTCATGGGACATCAGGTCCCATGAGGCTCTTCTACATTAGAAAAATCAGTGTTAGAAGGTTTTCACACTACCAAACTATAAAAGTCGTTGGCAAGCTCATGAAATAGGTGGCTAGAAGTGGTGTGTGAAATGATTTCATTGTACAGTGTGTCTTTCCCTGCTTTTGGACATTGTAGGAATGCCTTGATTTATGGAGAGAACTGCTAGATCTTTATGGTCTAATTTTGGAACTGGTACAGAGCAGACACAGGATAGGGGTTCATTCACATATAAAAATATTTGCATGTAGTCTTTACTAAAGAACAAAAGCAAATATATGTTTAAAATGTGAGAGGCTGACTGTAAGAAGAGATGATATGAGTATATTCTATTTTTAAAATATTCTAGAAAAACTAATATTTAAGTTCATTTAATACTATTAATGTTTCATTTTTCTAGCACCTTGATATGAGCTTATTATTAAAAACAACACTGACAATATATCAGAAAACTGCTTGGCTCTGCAGTAATTTAAATCCTGACCCTAATTCCCAGTGCTGAGAGTGTAGCCTGCTTAAGTATACAATATTTAACATATGGTCTTATTGGATTTACTAAAAATAAAATGTTTATATTTTGAGTTTAATGTTACTGGGCAAGAATATTTAGCTTCATATAGTGCCTGTTGAATAGGATAAGTATATGTTTTAATAATTCATTTTATATCAGTGTTCAGAAGCTCTTTTATGTTTGGAATTTGCTCCAAAATGCCATTTATTAGGTCTATTTTTTTCTCTAATAAAAAAAGAGTCGCTACAGAAACAATTGGATGTTATTATGCTCTGTGAGTGGCTGGCAGAGTTGACCCTGTGTGTACACGATAGTATGATTTTACAAATGTAAATGTGCAAAGGGTGAGGAAGGGTGGGCAGAGAAGAGAAAAGCAGCGTGAACAGCTAGAGTCAAACCTGGGATCCAGGCCTGGCTAAATTTCAGGAATTGGACCTGCGGACCCTTCATGTGATTTAGGGCCTGTGAAGGGAGAGACAAGAGAGAAAAACTTCATAACAACTCTCAGGAATAAAAACTGAAGGATGATTCTGATTCTAAGTACAGCAATGGTATTAATTTGTCTTTTGGCTCATATCCTCGATTTTTTTTTTATTTTAGGAAAAAATAGATATGATTTGTTTAAAACACTTTTCAGAACACAAGTAGCAGCTTAACTCCCTTTATTGTAGAATGTTGCACAGTCTGGGAAGGCATCATTACTGTTCACTTACCCATAAACAACCAGAGAGCTTGGGCACCTCAGGTTTTTAGAAGCAATACCTTGCTTAGAAGCGCTATAAAACTTAGCAAAGCTGTAGCCATGTCCACCCAGTACTACTAGGCCCAAGGAGAGTAGAGAGGCACAATTAAACAATAGTATTATCTGTGTAATAGTTCATGCTAGCTGCATTAGATTTGTTTCATGAAATAGACTCTGTAAACTTCCATAAGTACCTAGGGAGAGAGCTACTACATGGAGGCTAGGATCTTGCATTAGGAGTTGTATACCAAAGTCAAGAAAATACAAGTGATTAATCAGTGTAATTGCTGGTAAGTCAAGAAACTCAAATTCTGGGTACTCTGCAAGATAAATACCACTAAATTTTATTTTATATGTAACCAAAAGTAGGCTATTAGTGGTAAAATAATTTCTCAAAATCCACATAATAAATTGCTAGAGCTAAAATTTGATTTAAACTTGTTGACTCTAAAATCCAAGCTCTTTCCTGTATTCATATGCTTTGTAAAATATTTTAGTTCCATTCAATTATACTTAAAGGTATAAATGTATCATTTTAAGCCATATATATGTGTGTATGAATGGGTGTACACAGGTATGCATACTTTTTAAAACACACTTTTGAAAAGCAGCACAGTGAGTGAAGATAGATGGTAACAGCAAATATATAGTAAGAGACCAAATAAAAGAAATCAACTGTCCTTATGTTATATGAATATGTGTACATCCACCTACAATTTTCAAAAAGAGCAAAGTTAAAATGATGAACTCATGACTTAAAATTCAGCTTAAATAATGTGCACATTCTGATATCAACGATGCATAGAAATACCTTGAACAAAATTAGATAATAAAATACGAAATTGGAAGAAAGCAATATCCCTCCATATATTGTTGTATATGTAGTTTTACATGTTAAACAATTAATAAAATAAATGGTATAAATAAATATTTTTTCTGTATCCCTAAAGTTTATGAATGCAGGTTGACCAATATTTGGGAGAAATCTTATATGTAAATTCTTGATCCCCATCCAATTGAATCATTTTTTCCATTTGCCAGTATTTAGGCTTTTCAGATAAATCACATTCATATGAGAAAATGGCAATTGATTTCACGCAGTACAATTTTGTTTTTGTTTTTGTTTTTTTTATGATGGAGTTTTTCTCTTACTGCCAGGCTGGAGTGCAATGGAGCAATCTCAGCTCACCACCACCTCTTCCTCCTGGGTTCAAGTGATTCTCCTGCCTCAGCCTCCCGAGTAGCTGGGATTACAGGCATGCGCCACCACACCTGGCTAGCTTTGTATTTTTAGTAGAGACGGGATTTCTCCATGTTGGTCAGGTTGGTCTCCAACTCCCGACCTCAGGTGATCTACCTACCTCGTCCTCTGAAACTGCTGGGATTACAGACGTGAGACACCGTGTCCAGACACACAGTACTATTTTTACCAGATACGTTTTATCATAAAACCAAAGGTGAAAAATTATTTTTAAAATACTTGAATAAATCCTGGGAACCATTTTCTGTAACTCTACTAATTTGTCACTAAATGCATTGCCATGACTTATCCTAAATTGTTACTAAAATAGAAAGATGTTTCCAATAAAAAAAATTTGGAAAAAACTTGATACTTTTAGCTCCAAAACTTTTACATAATTATGAAAAATTAGAGTTGTAGTTAAATAATACTCAGTGGCTGAGTAAACATTTCTTTATCATATTTCTTTATCATTCTCTGGATGATAATGGGATAATTTATCCCATTGGATAAAACTGTATGTTTGGATAATCTTGTGTATTTGTCGATCACAATAGTCTGATAACAACATCAACTGCTTTGACTTATGGAATGTTTATACAGGCCACGCAGACCCATATGAACACATTTAGTCCTAGCAATACCCTATGAGGTAGATATTGTTATTATTTCCAGTTTACAGTGAGAAAATGTATGCTATGTATAATTTGTATGTAGTAAATCACTTGAGAACAGAACAAGGACAGCTTGGCTTAAGAATACTGTTGTCTATTGCACCACACTGCCTATATGCCCTGAAACAATGAATCAGAAAATAGTTCTTAACTCTTAACACATTCCTTACTAGCAGTGTAGTAGTCCCAGGTGACAAATAATCTGCGTTTTAATATAATCATATAAAGAACTCACCAAGGAAAATTATTAATGTGTATATTTTAGAATATGCTCTAGTGCTACCTTAGAAAAATCTCAAAGTACCATAAACCCAGCACTTTAGGAGGTTGAAGTGGGTGGATCCCTTGAGCTCAGGCTTTCAAGACAATCCTGAGCAACATGGTGAAACCCCGTCACTACAAAAAATACAAAAATTAGCCAGGCATAGTGGCACGTGCCTGTGATCTCAGCTACTTGGGAGGCTGAAGCAGGAGAACAGCTTTAGCCTGGGAGTTGGAGGCTGAGTGAGCCGTGATTGTGTCATTACACTCCAGGCTGGGTGTCAGAGTGAGTCCCTGTCTCAAAATAAATAAGTAAGTAAGTAAATAAATAAATAAATAAAATATCTCTACTGTGACAAGAACCCATCAACATCTCATCAAGAAATGCTGCTCTCCTCTCATCCCCTCTTAAAAGTAGACCAATATTTTGAAGGAAATTTGGGCAACAATATATATTTTTAGAAATAGCTAAATTAAAAATCATTGTAATTATGTAATTATATGGGGGCATTTAGGTAACACCTGATGCCAATGAGTTAAAAAGTAAATACTTATTGAGTACTTAATATGTTGGAAGGGAAAATCTTTTCTGTTCTAGTGAAAAAAAAGTATTATATATGGTAGGCATGTGTGCTCACTTACAGCATGGCTAGTTATATACACCAGTACTTTCTTTTTTTTGAGACAGAGTCTCACTCTGTCACCCAGGCTGCAGTGCAGTGGCATGATCTCAGCACACTGCAACCTCTGCCTCCCGGGTACATGTGATTCTCCTGACTCAGCCTCCTGAGTAGCTGGGATTACAGGTGTGGACCACCATACCCGGCTAATTTTTGTATTTTTAGTAGAGACAAGGTTTCACCATGTTGATGGACCTTGTCTGGAACTCCTGACTTCAAGTGATCTGCCCACCTCTGCCTCCCAAAGTGCTGGAATTACAGGAGTGAGCCACCACTCCCGGCCTGCCAATACCTTCTTAATAAGATCCTTGTCAACTTACAATTCAGCTTGTATTTACACTAAACATGAGTATATCGAATATGTGAAAATATAAAATGTGGAGTGTGTGAAGTGGTAAGATAAGAAAGATGAGATAGAGACATTTGAGGTGGTTCATGCCTATAATTTCAGCACTTTGGGGAGATCAAGACAGAAGTATCACTTGAGCACAGGAGTTTGAAACCAGATTGGACAACATACAGAGGCACTCTCTCTTCAAAAAGTAAAACAAATATTAGCTGGGCATTGTGGCAAACTCCTGTAGTCTCAGCTTCTGGGGAGGCTGAGATGGGAGGATCGCTTGGGCCCAGGAAGTCCAGGCTATATTGTTAGCAGTGATAGAACCACTGCACTCCAGCCTGGGTGACAGAGTGGGACCCTGTTAAAAAAAAAAAAAAAAAAAAAAAGAGGCTGGGCCCAGTAGCTCACGCTTGTAATCCCAGCACTTTGGGAGGCTGAGGCAGGCACATCACGAGGTCAAGAGATTGAGACCATCCTGGCCAACATGGTGAAACCCTGTCTCCACTAAAAAATACAAAATTAGCCAGGCATGGTGGTACATGCCTATAATCCCAGCTACACAGGAGGCTGAGGTGGGAGAATCTCTTGAACCCAGGAGGCAGAGGTTGTGGTGAGCCGAGATTATGCCATTGCACTCCAGCCTGGGCAACAAGAGCAAAACTCCATCTCAAAAAAAAAAAAAAAAAAAAAAAAAAAAAAAAGCCAGTCGTGGTGACTCACGCCTGTAATCCCAGCACTTTGGGAGGCCGAGGTGGGTGGATCACGAGGTCAGGAGTTCAAAACCAGCCTGGCCCAGATGGTGAAAGTCTCTACTAAAAATACAAAAAAAAAAAAAAAAATTAGCCAGGCCCGGTGGCAGGCGCCTGTAACGCAGCTACTCGGGAGGCTGAGGCAGGAGAATCCATTCAACTTGAAGGGTGGAGGCTGCAGTGAGCTAAGATTGTGCCACTGCACTCCAGCCTGGGTGACAGAGTGAGACTCTGTCTCAAAAAAAAAAAAAAAAAAAAAAAAAAAGAGGCGGGTAGCAGCAATGTTGAATTAATAATGGACAATATATTCTATATAAATTTGTTTGTGCCTATTTTGCCTATTATTGTATTCCCACTGCCTGGAAGAGTGTCTATCATATACTGTGTTGAATACTTGCTGAATGAGTGAATGAATACTGCAAAAACAGCAGATTTGCTTCATCATTCATGCAAATGACCGACCAGAATTATGTAATAATAAAAAGACAGGCATATCCCCAAAATATAGTGCATCTTGTAGGACATGTCAAAAATATACATTTGTCCAGAAGATGAAAAGGAATCATTGCAGAGGAAAAAATAAATAGAAGGGACCTAATTAGGATTTCAGGATTGAACCCTAGAAAGGTCACATGTGGTTCTCAAGCTGCCTTTGGGGCATGTGGTTGATATGTCTACGTGGCAGTTGAACAAAGCTTGAAGTCATACAAATTCTAAATATATATCACAGCCACAACCTTCCTCTGAATAATAGAAACAGTAGTTCCTGGCCATGCTTTATATCATGCAACCACAATTTAATGGAATAGCTATCTTTGGCTGAGCCACAGTCTCTATTCTATATACATCTGACATGGACTGGTATCATAACTCTTTTCAGTAGTAGAAACATTTTGTTATTGAATCCTATCTGAAAAGATTACATTGAATCTCTTAGGGAGTTTGAATACTAGAGACACAGAGAGTTGAGTGTGGCAAACATCCAGACACATAGAGAGATGATTGTAAGAACTCATGACAATAAACGTCACGAAAAGCAGAAACTATGAGGTGGGGTAGAGTGCAGCAGAATTGGTAAGTGGTGTTAACAGAATAAGACAGAGGGAAATGACAATCATCTGGTGCAGGTTTCTCTATGTAAGACAGATACACAGTTTGAGAAGTCCCAATTTCTTCATTTTTCTAGTTCAGCTTAACGTCACTCTAAGAGAATAGGATAAAAGTTAGCATAATATCCCTTCTAAAATACAAATGTAAGAAACAAGAGCCATAATATTGAGACGAATTTGATGTAATAGCTTAATTTTGTAAAGGATTCATGATCATGTCTATCTTTTGAAGCTAAAAATGAATGGCAATATCTAAGTGGATCATAGATAAAACCAACAATTAAGTTATTAGAAGAAATTAGTGTTTAGAGTTCCTCTGTTTTGTTTAATCATATTTACTGTTTTCATTCCTGTAGATTATAAAACTATATCTCACTCAGTAAGTGAGGTATTACCTATGAAGAAATAAGGCACCATGTTTTAAGGTCAAGGATAATTTATACGCAAGTGAAATGATATTCTGGAATTCCATGTTCCAGGTTGATACTCAATTACAAAACACTGCTTCTGAAAAAGGACAATGAAAAATAAACAGAGGTAGCAAGACAAAATAATGTGCCTCTTGGGCTGTTGTTTCCTATATTCTTATGATTTCTGTAAAAATCAAACTAAATTAATGGGTATATCTCCCTCTTTAAACTTGTTTAATTTATGATGCATTTATAAACTCTTTTGTTCTGTTTGCAGCCACATGCTGAGATAGCAATTTATTTTCTATTGCTTTAACTTCTAACACTTTAATATTTTGGATTTGCCAAAAGATGAATGTATATAGGTCTCTTTACATGAAAAACAGCTAGGTTTCCATAATGTTGATTGTTTTATTAAATAAAAATCACAGTAATATTAATATACACAGAATTACTAAAAAGAAGAAATATATATACATTTATACAAATGTAACTGGCAGCAAGAATCAATGTATTTTCCAAATTAAAATAACACGTTTTATTCAACCTAGAGAGAAATAAATGATGCCTATCTAGTTATGAAAATTATAAACTCTATTTTAATCAATTTATGTCATTTTATAAGCAAATTAGATAATTACTGGAAAGTCACATTATTTCAGAATCTGGTGAGAACTAATTGACACCTCACATTATACCTACCAATTTAGAACATATGAGATTTTTTTCATTTGCATTAATATTTTAGTGCAAACTTTTACAATTATCTTCACTATCTAAATTTATCAGATAATAGTTTAAATTTCTTTTCTACTTGTCTCTAATATATAACTTTACGTTCTTGAGGGTTCAAGTTTGTATTGAATTATATAATACTAGAACAGTGAACATACATTAATGTCATCTGACAAGCTTAAAAAATGTTGAGGCTAATATAATTGATCCTGAGTTGAGGTCAGGAGCCAGTATTTTATTTTTTAACAATCTCACCAGATGATTTTAATGCATACCAAGTGTTTCAAATTCTATATTGTCCCCAAATATATTAATCATTGTGATGAAAATGACACATCTATTGTAAATTATAAATATTTCTATTGCTATTTAATAAAAACATTTCCCCAAAAAAAGAGAAAGTTTCTTTATTATTTATGAAAATAGTGAAATACGATCAAATGTTTTAAAAACCTAAAATGAATGGGCCATAAACCTATCTCTGCCACAAGTATTCGAGAGTGAAAGCCTAAGTTAAAATTTCATAATTAATAAAATTAATATATTGGCTTATAGGATGTCTAATGTAATATGACATACTATTGTAAAATTTGAATATTGCAGATAATCATTTATGTATTTAAATAAATGCTCTTCACTATAAGTTTTGTTTACTGAAGCAGTATATAAGTAGTAGTGAAGGATTTTTAAATTAATTACAATAAGTTCACTGTATTTCCATATAATTATATAATATTATATATAATAGTAATTATATCATTTCTATTGTTCAGATATTGAAATTTACATTCATAATATTAAGATGGAATAATTTTTCCAGAAGTTTCTTCTTGGCTTTAAAAAACAAAATACTGGACCGGGTGCAGTGGCTCATGCCTGTAATCCCAGCACTTTGGGAGGCCAAGGCGGGTGGATCATGAGGTCAGGAGATCGAGACTATCCTGGCTAACATGGTGAAACTCCTTCTCTACTAAAAATACAAAAGTATTAGCCTGGCATGGTGGTGGGCACCCTGTAGTCCCAGCTACTCGGGAGGCTGAGGCAGGAGAATTGCTTGAACCCGGGAGGGGGAGCTTGCAGTTAGCCGAGATCAGGCCACTGCCACTGCCATCCAGCCTGGGCGACAGAGCGAGACTCCATCTCAAAAAAAAAAAAAAAAAAAAAAAAAAATTTCTTTGTTGTTAGATCACCGTAGATAGTCTACAATTAATCACAAAAAGAATGATGCTTTCTTTGGAAGTAAGATTAAATAATGCAATTACAAACTGCAATGAGATTAACTTATTAAGGCACATAATAAAGTTAATTTAAAAAATAAGACACTATTTGTTACAAATGACCATAACTGGTTACAATTCCTTTGCATAAATCTTCACAATTTTTTAGTAGAAAGGATATTACTCTTCTCATTAAATAGCTTCATACTTAACAAATATTAAAACCCAAAGCTCCTCTTCTAGTCTATATTTATTTAAAAATAAGGTGCCCTCATCAACTGAGAATTCTAGCAAGAAAAGCAAAAATTTTAATAAGAAAAAATGAAAAGAAAGGAAATGACAAATATTAAGTGTCACCAAGCACACTGCAATTTCAGTTTTCAGTTTGCAAAGATGAATGATACTTCAGGTGAAAATAACTTTGTTAGAACAGTCCTGATGTAAGTTATGGAAGATGAACACAGCCTGGAGCTCTCAGTTACGATGACTCATTATCTTGTAATGATAAAAAATTTTAAACATGCATTGCTTTATATTTTTTCAGTATTTTTATTTATAAAAACCTTAACATTTCATTTAGAAAGTAAAAGTTACTTTTGTAATACATAAAATTAAAATGTATATGATGTGCAGCTACTGCAGTTTCTCAAGGTGCTTGATTCCACATGGCAGTGATTTTGTAAATGAGATTTGAGTCTTTTTCACTGGTGCTTTTTATGCTAATAACACTACACTTTAGCAAATACTTTAACTATTTGGTTTATTCAGAAAATGCTATTGCAAATTTTATCTGTTATTTGCTATATTTATATTTGCAACAATCATATGAGACACATTTCATAGTGTGCATAAAACTTTATACAGAGTGAGTTTTCAAATTGAATAAAACAACTGAAAATTATTTTAGGGTATTTTGAATAAAGTGATTAACTTGTTTTATATAGATAATTATATATTAAAATCTCTGAGAATGTTTTCAGATTTTTCTTGCATTTCAAATTTTAATTATTGGCTGTGTACAATTGATCCTCATGAAAAGCTCTTGCTGCATAAAGGGATTTCCAAGTTGGAAATAGACAGTGTGTGGCTTTATGTTTGCCAAGTGTTGCCATCTTAAAATCTTGACTGTTGAAACAATAACATTTTGGCTGCTTTTATAACACTCATTTAATGTTTACAGTTTAGTAAATGTGCATTTTTATAAACAGAGGGCTTACCTAATTAAACTGGACTTGTAAGAACTAGGTCAATGTATTATGAACAAAATAATCCCAATATGGTTGGGTTATGGAACAGCTCAATTTTGCTCATTGAGTTCTATCGATTTTTGGCAGAGAGAAAAGAAGGAAAGAACAGATGGTGAAAGAAAGAAATTGAGCTGCTGGTGATGGAATACACTATCACACTGAATTATAAAGAATGGTGCTCTAATCCCCTGAATAGTTATTTCAATTAGAGTACAAAATTAACACATACTGCTTATTTCTGAAGCAACATAATATTTTAAACAAAATGAACATACATTTAAGTTTCATGTTGTGATGAACCAGTGTTAAAATATGACATCATACAAAGTAGGAAGGTTGCTTTGTGCAGTTAGATTAATGAAAACAACAAATTGTATTTCCCTCTTTGGGTTGGAGAGTGGAGAAAGATTTGCACTTCTTCATTGACAATTTCAGTGTTCAGATCTGAGGAACTTACAACACTTAGAAATAGGTGAAGCTTCTGAATATATGTTAATTACCTGTAAATATGTGAATTAACACCTTTGCCCTGACAAAGATTGGAAAATGTTCTACCTTCAAATAAACAAAATCACCAAAAAATTAATCTATTTCAAAATAATAACACAAAGGTCTCAATTTAGAATAATATGCAAATTAGTTTCTATAAACTGTTCAATTCAAATGTTTTTTCATATAAGTTTTGATAAATAATATCTTAAACAGCTTAGCGGTAGTTTCATGTAAGACTTGTAAAACCTAAGATGATGCAAATGTAAAAATATTAATCAAGAAATCATAATTCTCATACTTGAACTGCTTTGATTAAAAAACATATTAAGGGAGGAACAAATTATTTTAATGCTAAATATTTTAATTTTTTTACTAAAAATTATATTTTATTCTGCTTAAATGGAAGCATAATTATTTTAAGTCTTTTACATTTGTTGTGTCATGAGAATAACAATTCAAACCGTATCAGGCTGCTTCAAATAAGGGTCAAAAAGAGAAACAACAGCCATTAACTTATATGTTCAAGTGGTAGCAGAAGAAAGCTTCCTCAAAAACAAAAGTAAGAATTCACTCTACTTTTTTCATATCCCAATTTCTTTTTAAGTTTCAAATCAGAATTTGTCTATAATTTGTGAGTTGACTGATATATTCATTTTATACATCTCTAGGATTTTAGTCATTGGTATTAAATAGACCTTTGCTGTCTAAAAGAGCAAAATGAAAAGCTCAGTCATTTTCCAGTGTCCTTTAGTTAGCCATATGCTCTCCTCTCCTCTCCCTTCCCTTCCCTTCCCTTCCCTTCCCCTTCCCCTTCCCCTTCCCCTTCCCCTTTCCCCTTCCCTTTCCCTTTCCTTTCCTTTCCTTTCCTCGAGACAGAGTCTCGCTCTGTCACCCAGGCTCACTGCTCAGGCGCGATCTGGGCTCACTGCAACCTGCGCCTTCCGGGTTCAAGCAATTCTCCTGCTTCAGCCTCCTGAGTAGCTGGGATTACAGGCACCCACCACCACGCCCAGTTAATTTTTATATTTTTAGCAGAGACCGTGTTTCACCATGTTGGTCTAGCTGGTCTCGAACAAGACCTCGTGATCCACCCACCTCAGCCTCCCAAAGTGCTGGGATTACAGGCGTGAGCCACCACGCCCGACATATGCACACTTAAGGGCCACATATATATAATAAATATTTTTGACACTCCAGGTCAAGAGGCAACACTGAAAATATTGTGTATTATATATAGCAAGAGGGAACACATTGCCCTACATCTTTTATTGACAAAATTAGAAGCTTTATTTATGGAACTGAAGTTTGAATTTCATATCATTTTCATGTCACAAAATATTCTTTTGATTTTGCTTTCAGCCACTTTTTTTTTTTCTGTTTTTTTTTTCTTTTTTGAGACGGAGTCTTGCTCTGTCACCCAGTCTGGAGTGCAGTGGCACGATCTCGGCTCACTGCAAGCTCCGCCTACTGGGTTCACCCCATTCTCCTGCCTCAGACTCCCGAGTAGCTGGGACTACAGGCGCCCGCCACCAAGTCCGGCTAATGGTTTTTTTTTTTTTTCCTTTTTTCTTTTTTTTTTTTTTTTTGTATTTTTTTTTCAAGTAGAGACGGGGTTTCACCATGTTTGCCAGGATGGTCTCGATCTGCTGACCTAGTGATCCGCCTGCCTTGGCCTCCCAAAGTGCTGGGATTACAGGCGTGAGTCACCGCAGCCGGCCTGCTTTCAGCCACTTAAAAGTGTAAAAACTCTTCTTAGCTTGTATGCTGTCTGAAAACAGGCAGCAGCCTGTATTTAGCCCAGAGACTATGATTTACCAACCTCTCAGTTAATCTATTGTTTTATTTTTGTTTTGGAAAATATTGAAGTTCTAGAAAAAACATAAATTTATTTTCCTGACTTATTACAGGTCACTTAACCTGAGATTTTTATTTCTGAGATATGTACCTGGGAAAGTTTTGGCAAAATATTAATCCATTCAATGACAGAATTCTAAATTATCTTGTGTTCCTGCCCACAAGGTAAAGGGTGAGTTTTTGTTTCTCCCAACACTTTATGACCGTATTTTCAGAGGAAAAGTACGGTAGGAAGCAATAACTTTTTGAAGCAAAAGCATAGTTATTATTTAATATTTTACTTATTTCTCTCTTATGGGCCTGTCTTTTGTCATATAATTTTTAAAGTATCCTTCCTAATCATTAAAAAAAGTAAGAATCTTCTATTGAACCCTCTGAATTATCTTTGAAAGTCTTGGCTGGGCGCGGTGGCTCACGTCTGTAATCCCAGCACTTTGGGAGGCCGAGGCGAGTGAATCACCTGAGGTCAGGATTTCAAGACCAGCCTGGCCCACATGGTGAAACCCCATCTCTACTAAAAAGATACAATAAATTAGCCAGGCGTGGTGGCCTGTAATCTCAGCTAGTCGGGAGGCTGAGAGAGGAGAATCGCTTGAACCCGGGAGGTGGAAGTTGCAGTGAGCCTAGATCGCGCCATTGCACTCCAGCCTGGGCAACAAGAGTGAAACTGTTTCAAAGAAAAAAAAATTACAAAAATTGTTGTTTTACTTTTTAGAAAGATGTATTTGATTAGCAATCGAATACATTTCTACATAATGGAGAAACCCAGCATGACTCAAGGTTTCTACTCCACTACCCCATAGTGCCATACACCAAGTGGTAGAGCACGGCTTCCCAACCTCCCTGCCACAGGTGGATACCAGCCCATGGTCAACTGGGAACTGGGCCGCACAGCAGGAAATGAGCAGCAGGGGAGCAAGCATTACCGCCTGAGTTCCGCCTCCTGTCAGATCAGCGGGAGCATTAGATTCTCATAGGAGCGAGAACGCTATTGTGAACTGCACATGCGAGGGACCTAGGTTGCACGCTCCTTATGAGAATCCAATGCATGATGATCCGGGCTGGAGCTGAGCCGGTGATGCTAGCGCTGAGGAACAGTTGCTAATAAAGATTGACATTAGCACTGAGGTTTGACTGCACAGAGACCATAATAAATCAATTGCTTGCAGGCTTATATTGAAACCCTATCAGTGGGTGGCAAGTGACAAATAAGCTGCATCTGGTGGCAGGCTTTATAGTGGCAAGTGAGTTAAAAAAAAGGGGGGGGGCACAATAAATGTAATGTATTTGAGTTATCCCAAAACCGTTCCCCCTCACCAGCCAATCCCAGTCTGTGGACAAATTATCTTCCATGAAACGGGTCCCTGGTGCCAAAACCGTTGGGGACCACTGTGGTACAAGACAAGAAAAAAACTTTGGAAATTTTACATGAAACAGGTCCAAGTTGCCAGCAATGCTGGAGTAATATTTGGATGTAAGGAAGGAACTTATGGTTTAAATAGTGAAATGTGTGAAGCATAGACGTTTTACGTTATTTCAGTCTCAATCAGCAATCATTTAGAAGTTTCACTTGAGCTTTGCATAAAATTTTCATTAAGTCTATAATATAATGGTTTACATACTGAAACAACTTATGCATCCACAAAAATCAGAAGCTAGAACTATTTACTTTTGCAACAGTTACTATTTCCTATGTTTGTTATTCAGTAAACTTAATTATGTAATGGTATATGATTGTGTACTACTGGACAACTATACATTATAATTCATCTCAAAAACAATGAAAGTTTTTATCCAAATCATTTATTAAACAAAGAGATAGAACAAGTGAAGATATAGTTTATAATTTGTATTCTTGTAGTTCTAATTATTCATCTTTATATGTAGTCAATACCTTTAGAAGAAAGCTTTCACTTTTTCTGAAGATTTTAGGTATTCTGTGTTTTAAGTGAGGAAAAGAAAAAAAAAATTCCGGTTAAATTCTTGGAAACATAATATTCTCTAAAATGTTTAGCATCTCAAATCTAATAGCAGTAACTTATAGCAAGAATTTTTAGGACTCCATGATTTGACTGTTAATTTTTTAATTTTTTTTAACTGTAATGACTATGCATAATTGAACTCTTGCAGCCTTTGAATGAAAGTCTCTTCCAGTTGTCTGGAATCATATATCTTCAGCCAGAGCAGTGATTAAAAGTAAGTAAGAAGCTTGGTGTCCAAAAGACATGGAGATTCTAGCTTTTACCTACTGCTTGTTCTACTTTGAGCCCTGGTTTCCTTATCTGTAAAATGATAGAAAATGCCTACTGTCTGGATTTGCCATGATGATTACATGGGATAATTTACATAAATTTATAGAATTGTTTCTGGCCAAAAATGAACATCCATTAAATGGGAATTATTAATATTATTTTTAATATCACCATTATTTACTATAACACAAATATAGGAATTATATTTTTTAATTAACATTAAAAACAATTGTTTTAAAGCTAACTTTATTTCAAAATGCAGTATGTATGAACATTAGGAAAAACTGATCTCCAACTTGCACCTGGCTGTGTTACCTAGTCCCATAGGGCATCCTGAGTGTCAGCTTCCCTTGTAGCGTTCACTACCAGGAGGTATACAGCAAGTAGTGATCAGTAGTCTGTATCATTTAAGACACTGGTTCTAGGGTTAGAAAGGGGAATTTTCTTGTAACCAAGTTCCATTTCCTTCTTTCAGAGTCATCTGGATGTCTGGAAGGTAGAGTATGAAACAGACAAATGGTTTTTGTTATCTAAATGACAGCTGACAAATGTTCCAGTTGGAAACCTATAGCAACCTTATTTTTTTTTTCTTTTCTCTGTTATGGCATCCATTAGTTTGAATAAAACAAACTGATAAATAGTACATCAGTTGTAGATATGTACTATTAAATCTGGGTACATGAATCCTAAATGTCTGGAAGTAGGTACAGGAGCAGACTCTGTGAACCTTCCTTGCCCCACAAAAGAATGCTCTGAAGTTTTATAGCACTTTTTATTTAAGGTCACAGTGATTCACCAACACTAACAAGCATTAAATTTTCACAGCACTCCTATCACTTTATTTGGCATGGGGAATTGTTAGTATGCTACGGCCTAAATATGCAAATTCTGAATTAAAATGTTCAATGCTTATCTTCCTTAAGAACAATTATTTCTATTTAGTGTCTTCCCTTTTCAACAATACAATAATCTTGTTTCCTGGGGTTTATAAATTGTTTAGGATGCAGTTCTCCCATTTCAGTTGACAGAAATCTTGGTACAAAATGTTATGTTACAAGGCTATTCTGTGGTATGCTATAAATTGCCAAAGCAATTTAAGTGAAGGTCCCAATTAGTATAAATAGTAAGAACTTTAAAGAAAAGGACCAGCAAGTCAAAAAATTAGTATCCAGACTGGAATAAAGATCAGAGGAGTGTAAATATGTTTTCTGTTGGGATTTCTCCCACAAATGATTCATTTTCCTTGAATTTAATGGAAAACATACGATGAGTTTGATGTAAACCTATCAAAAAGTATTTACTATCTTCTAAGATGTATGAGCATATTTATTTATGAAAGATGGTATGGAACATCACTAGGGTGCCAGATTAATGCCTATGAGTCTGGAACAGTGGCTTAAAAATCCCAAGGATAACAGTTTAAAGGATCAGTATTTGTAGATCAAGTGAATAGTTTAACATCTAAGACTCAAGAGTGGTGTTTAAGAATGCAAACACATTTTTTAAGCATTTAATCCAACTTTTGGACCTGAAAGGGAGCAATTCCTGACATTCCCTGTTCAATCACATTTCCAAGCCACTCTGACAATGCTAATTTGTGAAGTGGAAGCAATGACTTTGACAAAAATAAATAATTCCAACAATTCAGTCTAGTCATTTTTCCTAATAGAATGCGCTAAAGTTTAGGGTGTGCAACATGCAATTTCAGTAGTGAAGATAACTGACTATGGAAATTGGAAAAATACTACCATCTAACCCTTCTTTCACTGTTGCATAACAATGTCTAGCCCTGAGCCACAAAATTAGACTACTTCGGTGGTGCTGTCAAGTTTCTTGGCAGTACTTTTGGAATAGTCTTCTGTTATTAGGAACACCTAGGGAACAAGTTAAGAAAATGCCTTCAAAAAGTAAAAAGGACATGATGAAGCATGTTCATTCAAGTAAAGCTCATGCATCTACATGAATCACTTAAGTAAAAATAGTTGAAAGAATAAACCCATAATCCAGTGGAATGCCTTTAGAACTGTTATATCAGAAGAGAGGATGAGAAAAAGATACAGCATTTACTGTATATAGCTGGTATGACTCATGAGGTGTATTTTGATCTATCAAATATCAGATTATAATAAACCAACACAAACATAGGTTACTTGTATTTGGTTTACCTCAGTAGACCATGCATTTCATTCTCCTGTGTGGTGATAATATAAAGTTATCACCTCTGTTCTTCACCTACAGCCTCTGTACATTATTGTTACACAAGGTAAAACACTCTGTTTTCCTGGACCAGAAGAAACTACATATTCTTAAGCACAACTTCAATAATAAATGAAACTTAATGAAATTATGGAAACATGTTATTCAGTAATAACGATAAATTATTTTTATAAGTTTTGTTCCACGCATGATATTTATTATGCTTTTTGTAAAGTATATTGAGAAAAAAAAACTATTTATCCAACAATTAAATATCCTCTACAAAAGTGTAAATAATTTTGTAAGTTGGAGTTGTTTCCTCTCTAAAATGAATAAGAGATGTAAGAAGAAACAAAAGTGTTAACTGATTTATTTTTAAGGAAAGTTTCTCTTCCCCGATTGCACCTCACAACATCTTTTCTTTTCTCTGGATTCCACTCCTCTGACTTGACATCCCTTTAACTGTCATGATAAAATTCTGGATATAACATTGTATTTAACATCTGTATTGTTAGCTGCAACTACTGGAATATCTTGTCATCTTACTCTTTCAACTCTCTCCTAATATATACATCTTGGCTTAGTCACTCTTCATCAATCCTTTCAGAAGACAAAGAGAATAATAGAAAGTCACACACAATAATTACTATGTAATTCATCAAATGTAGCCACACTAAATGAAATTATTTATTCAACTGAATGGTTAATACAATGCAGGGAAAAAGCAAACATATTATCTTTTTCCTCTCCAAACATAGCTTGTGTATTTACCTAATTGCACACACCATTATCTCAACGCTTGAGTTGTCTTACTTGTCTTGTTCCTTCAATCCACAAATCTTATCTAATTCCTTTGTAAATAAGGTCTCTCTTTTGCTTTTTTATAACACTTATTGTCTGTTCAGCACTTTGATCACTTGACCTGATACTTCATATTGTGAGTCATTCTTACATTTTCTATCAACGTATAATATTCACTAAGCCTTTACCATGCCAAGTCCTTTGCTGAGTGCTCCGTGTGTCTCATCCATACATATTTTTTAACAGGCACTGTCTAAGTCTCATGTAATCTACACAACAATCCAAAAGAGGTAGATCTTTTATTATTATCCCTATCTTACAAATAAATATTAAATTTTAGTGGGCTATATTGTCCAAGGTCACACAGAAAATTAGGGTCAGACTTGAGTTCAAATCTCTCTGATTCCTAAAACCAAGCTATTAATTACTATACTGATTCCAACTAAACTGTAGTTCTTAGTGCCTTGCTAATGTACCCAAATATATAAATTAAATATAATAACTATTGCAATTTTATAAATTATTTAATTATTTCCATTGGAAACTAAAGTGAAAGAGGGAACAATTACTGACTACCTCTTTTGTGATGTCCTTTGTTTGCTTATAGAAGTTACTTGCCCATGGTTATTCAATTAGCACCTGAACTTATCTGATATAATTTTCTTACAAATGTCTTGGCACAGTAAAATACTGAACATTTAATCAGATGCTGTTGACACTATCTCTCTTGCTTTTTATTCATTCTACTTCCTTCAGCTAGAAAGTTCTCCATTCTTTCCCACCCCTCCATGCCTGCCAAACGGTTCTTTGATTCCTACTTCAAATACTTCTCACATAAAGACTTTCCTGATTTCTTGACCCACTGTGGTATCAAATTTTCTCAACACTCACAGTTCTTTATTGGGATATATCACACATCTTCCCCATAATGTGTGTTTTGACATACTTGCCTACCTTTCCCATTGAATGTAGGCTCTTTGGTGCACAGTGTATCATACTTATTTATACATATTCCATAATTAATATTGCACCGCCTTGACTATTATATTAGTACTTATTAGAAGAACAATCAAAGATTATACAGAGTCATTGATCACTGACATACTTGGATTTTCAAAATTGGCTCCCATTGTCGTCTTATCTGCCACTCCATTCCATATGAGGTTAAATTAATTTGCTATTTCTCAGATACACAGTATACATTAATGCCTCAAGTCTCCAGACAGTGTGCTTCTACTAGAAAGCTCTTCTCCATGTTTTCCTTGCAAAATGTTTCTCATCCTATATAAGTTCAGCTTAATTTTCTCCCCCTGTAAAACATATTTTCCTCATACTCAATAGCATATCTTAGAATAATTAACAAATCATTGTCACCTCTGAACTTTATAGCATTTGTTTTACATCTGAATGATAGACCAATTGGCTTTGTCATTGTGGGGTGTATTTTCTCCAGCACTATGCTGTGAGGTCTTAAAAAGAGAGGCTAATCCTATGTCTTTCTACTCCTAGTAATTATTACAATGATTGCTGCACAATCATACTTAATAAATCTTTGTTCATTTGAAATGGATTTAAAAGTTTTAAAAGAACATTTTTCTAGATGAGAAAGAGAACAGTAAGTATAGAAGCAAGAGTATAATATTATGAAGACAAACATCAAGAGTAATCAGAGTTACCCCAGAACCCTATACCAAATTGTAACAACAAAAACAACAACAACATACAAACACTCACATATTTGAGTTTTCTCTCTTCTGGCAATTTTCATATCTAGTATGTTTAGTCAATGCATCTCTGCTTAGCTGTTCTATTCCTGGTCATTCTCTTTCACGTTCCTTCCCTCTACCATTGCTGCATGAAATGAACTCCAAATGGCAATTGGCATTTATCTAGTAGACTATAGAATTAATTTGATTCTTGTAAATTTTGTAGGTTTTAAAAGATTCACCTGATGAGGCTGGGTGCAGTGGCTTATGCTTGTAATCCCAGAACTTTGGGAGGCCGAGGCAGGTGGATCAACTGAGGTTGGGAGTTTGAGACCAACCTGGCCAACATGGTGAAACTCCATCTCTACTAAAAATACAAAAATTAGCTGGGTGCGGTGGCACACGCCAGTAATCCCAGCTACTTGGGAGGCTGAGGCAAGAGAATCACTTAACCCGGGAGGCTGAGGTTGCAGTGAGCCAAGATTGTGCCACTGCACTCCAACCTGGGCAACAGAGCGAGACTCCATCTCAAAAATAAATAAATAAATAAATAAATAAATAAATAATAAACAATAAATAAAAATAAAGAAAAATAAATTAACTTTATGATACACTAAATCCTAAGTAATCCAAGCTATATTGAATATTGAAGCTCTTTCTGCACAAAGACTGTCTTTTATCTCTGTCCCAGTTTCTCACAGGTCCCGGTTTACTAAATGAAGGATGCATGTTGACTCAAGATGTGGAGGCCATTTCCTTTTTTGAAATACTGTCAGTTTTATTTAGATATTCATTATAATGATTCACTTATTGGTTACCTTAAGTAAATATGTTAAAATAAGCAAAGTTTTATTTCTAGTTTTTATAAGAAAATTGGGAGTACAATACACTTGATTTCAGTCTAACAAAATATGACCTCATGCTTTTTCTTCCCTTGAAAAGTTGATAAGGTAATGGTTAAATATTTGTCTGTGATTTCTTTTCTTTTGCCCCCTTTTCTTTCCCACCTCAAATTTTGTATATGTGTGCATGATGTCTACTAACAGTACTTTGAATTTGTGTTGTTTTAATACCTGGGTTTACATATAGCAGATGATAAAAATATTTTATCATTTATTTTTATTATATCTATCTCTCTATATATATACTACACACACATATATATGAGTAGAAAGAGTATATGACAGGAAAAAATTGATATCATGCTAAAAGGAAAAGAAGGGGACTTTTTAAAAATGAAAGTTAACTGTAGTCAGTCTAAAATGCTACTCTTGGCAAAAGTAGTTTTTCAGAGATAGACTGACGTAATTATGTCTAACTACAGCTACTTACATTTTAACAATTACCTAAGGAAAAAAAAATTTGTCTTTGAATATTGTATCCTAAAAGTAATGTAACAGCACAAAGTAGAACTATAATTTACATTTGTTGGACTTTACTAAGAAAACATTAGTAGTTTTACAAATTCATCACTGATTATTTTTACATTTAAGTTGCTATTTTTAAAAAGTTGTTCTTTGTGATGTGGTTATAATTTATAACCACAGACAGTCTAAGTTTTTAAGCTAAAACTATACCTCACCTTCACATATCATTTACATACACTGATTGCTTCCACATGTCTGGCATAAGGTAAAATAGTTTGTGAGCATTGTAGTACAGCCAAAGGCACAATGAAATAAAATTCATCTTTGTCTAGAGTGCCTCAGAAACTTAGGTTGGTGCATAAGTGTTTTCCAAAAGAATTTCTGTCTTCCAGAAAAACTCTATAAAATCTGACTGTGGTTAGTATCACCTCCTTTTCTAATGACGTCTAGATTTCTGAGTCTGGCTTCCAAGTGTCTTCTGTTAGACAAAAGCCCCTTTAAGTTGCTCTCAACATGTTCTTCATTCTATTTACTAGATTCAGACTGCAAGTTTATTTTCTTGAGTGACTGAGTATCCTCTTTCCTGCAAATGGGTTATTTGCGACCACAGGTGGTTCACAGAATTAGTCAGCTGGACTCAGACTTTATATCTACAAGGTTTCATTCAGACTTGGAGACATATTAAATAATTCCTATGTGGATTCAATACTCCTTAAGTTGTCATGAAGGATGTTGTGTCTTCATGGACCAAGTCATAACAACATAATATTCAAGGCAACCATTACGCCATTTTAGAGGATATGTTGTAAGTACAGAAGCAAATAAAACTAGTCATTTCCTGGTCATTTTTACTGAATATTAAATGACTGACTTCAGTTCATGTTGAAAACGTAAATTGGAACTTACAGTCTGAGATGCAGCCAACCCTTTCCTGAAGAAACAGGTGCTTCCTTGCTCAGCCTGGCTCAGTAGGTACTCAGATCCAGAAAAACTAATAATTAGGTCTCCTTTCATCCTCATCATTAACTTCATGTACACACTCACATGATTCCAATGAAATTACACTGAAAACAATTACACAAATTACATTGAATTTATGCTTAACACACTTAAAACTGTGTTAAGCAATAAGTCTACGGTTAAGACATTTAGCTTCACCTAAATGTAGGTGAAAGACTGAAAATCCTAATGTTAGACTCAGGTTTTCTCACCAGTTGTTTACTTGAAACATTACCATTTTACAAAGCTTCCTCATGTCTTAAATGACTAGCAGCTATTGACAAATTTCATATTTTAAGACATTCATGGTATTACGCTACATTTCTTTGAAAGACACACACTATACATATAATATTTGTGATTTAGTTTTTGTTATTACTTTTTTTTTTTTTTTTTTTTTTGAGACGGAGTCTCGCTCTGTCGCCCAGGCTGGAGTGCCGTGGCCGGATCTCAGCTCACTGCAAGCTCCGCCTCCCGGGTTTACGCCATTCTCCTGCCTCAGCCACCCGAGTAGCTGGGACTACAGGCGCCCGCCACCTCGCCCGGCTAGTTTTTTGTATTTTTAGTAGAGACGGGGTTTCACCGTGTTCGCCAGGATGGTCTCGATCTCCTGACCTTGTGATCCGCCCGTCTCGGCCTCCGAAAGTGCTGGGATTACAGGCTTGAGCCACCGCGCCCGGCCCCTCATTATTACTTTTAATATAATCTCCAAAGCAAGTAACAGCTAGAGAATACACACAAGTAGACCACTATAAGGGAGCAAAACATTGTAATCCAAATCCTAGGCATTACTAATCTGCCTCAAGGAATTAATAGTTATTGAATATCTTCTATGTATCAAGCACTGATTGGGCACCCTACATTCGTATTTACATTGTCTCTATAACAGCTTCTAAGTGGTAGCTATTCTCCCCATATTAAGAAAGAGGAAACTGAAGCTGAAAAAGAAAATAGCATGCTGCCGTCCCCACACCTAGAAAGCCTCAGAGTCTATTCAATGTTTTTGTCACTCTAAGGTTCCTCCTGTCCTTGTGAAATTTGTTTCAGTAGCTGTGTACGAAAACTCCATTAATTTTCAATAGGCCAACAAGTAGGTACTTGGATACTATAAGCAGAGTATGATCTATCATTCCATAATGAGTAATGACAATGCATATTATCAAATATGTTTTTAATTTGAATATATGAAATTTTAAATTGAATATATGAAAAAGTACTTTCTGACACCTGTGAAATTACTTAGCAAGGCAGATCAGTGTCTGCTTTGCCCACTCGTGCTTCATCAGGCCTAAATTAATTTTCAATAAGCCAACAAGTAGGTACTTAGATACTATGAGCAGAGTATAACCTATCATTCCATAGTAAGTAATAATAGTGCATATTATCAAATATATTTTTAAATTTAATATATGCTATCATTTGGACATTCCAAGAAAGTAAAATTTTACCTGTTTTGAAATGTGAAAAGGCAATAACTCTGGCACAATGGAGACATTCAGCCATGATCTCCTTCTATAAAGGACACTAAATAGTATAAAATATGTGGTATGACATGAACAAAAGAGCATTCATTTGTGTGAAAGTGTCCATAGTGTGTGTTATGTGTGGTACAGCTCAGTATTATAGACTGAGATTTGTATGAAAGAAATAAATTACTATACCATCACTAATTTCACTTCCTTACATGGAATCTGCTTAAAATAGACTAAATAGATTCTGTCAGTATTAATGTGCTGATGTTTATATAGTTGTGAACAGAAGTATTGTCACAGAGGAGATAGTTTTTTTCCACTTGACAGCTAAAGAGAAAGGCCAATCAGATAAGTATTAATTTAGGTCTGATGAACCACAAATGGGCAAAGCAGACATTGATCTGCCTTGCTAAGTAATTTCACAGGCATCAAAATGTATTTTTTTTAAATCATTTGGTCTCATTTTGTTATGTTAGATCTTAAATAGTTGTCTGGAAGAAGGGCTTAAGTGACAGAGAGGAGGTCTGTATACTAGAATGTGCAAAGGAAACCTTAATTCTGTACTGACTAGGCACCCTGGGAAGTAAAAGAAGTCTGAGACTCCATTGAACATGGGGATCATGTGGTGGAAGTAAGAAATTCTGTAGCTCTGGGCCAGTGTGGGAGAGCCTAGCTTGAGACTGATCTGCTAAAAACAAAAGGTTTCATTTTTGAGGCTTGGAAAGTTTTCCCATACCCCAAAAAGAGAATTAACAGGATTTTGTTTTTGAAAGGATAGCCGTAAATGAGATTTATTTGGAGAAGTCAAAAGATATAGATTGAAGTACTACCAGATAAAAAGATGGGGGCGTGGGTGCGGGGAGAAATACGTTTTTTTTTTTTTTTTTTTTTTTTTTCCGATATATTTCAAACCTGGAAAGATAGAAGGCTATCATATTGGGGGAATCTGTGTGCTGATCAGACCCTGCAACGAGCATAATCTCCACCCTGGAGGTGGAAAAAACAGAATAGAAGCATTACGTGCACACCTTCAGAGGCAAGACAAGCACTAAGGTCCAGAGCCAATATAATGAGGAGGATTAGTGAAAAGGTGGCAGAAAGGGGACTCTTGGTAACTTTTTAAAGTAGTAGTGCTCAGAAAAGAGCAGAGAACTTGGTTAGACAGCAACATTGAACAATGGAACGTGCCCTGGGAAGGTTAACCACAAATGACAGATCACAGCCAATCACGAACTGCTTAAGACCTGACACAAAGCAAAGGGAGAGACTGTCTCTCAAGATCTGCGTCCAGATCCTTTATTCTTGTGCTCTAATAATTGGTGTTTTAATTTCAGTAATTCCCAATTAAATGTAAAAAAAAAAAATTAGAAAAATGACAGTATATGACTTTTCTTGTACTTGCGTATTGTGGATATACACAAACACACACATACACTAAATATAAACCCATGAATTTATTTCTTTCTTTATCAATATACAATTATTCAAGTACAAGGAATTATACTATTTTGAACAAAATTCCAGAAGTGACTTTTTTCTGTGTTGCCAGGTACCATGAACCTACAACATTATCTAATATATATTATCAAATATTCCCAGACTTGTTGTGAAGACTTTATTCACAACCTGTTGAATTAAAGAAATAGTAAGGGACTGGGTGTGGTGACTCATGCCTGTAATCCCAGCACTTTGGGAGACCGAGGTGGGCAGATCATCTGAGGTCAGGAGTTCGAGACCAGCCTGGCCAACATGGTGAAACACTGTCTCTACTAAAAAAAAAATAAAATAAAAAAATAAAAAATGTTACAAAATTAGACAGGAATGGTAGTACATGCCCATAATCCCAGCTACTCAGGAGACTGGGGCAAGAGAATCACTTAAACCTGGGAGGTGGAGGTTGCAGTGAGCAGAGATCACGCCATTGCACTCCAGCCTGGGTGACAAGAGAGAAACTCTGGCAGGAAAAAAAAAAAAAAGGAAAAAGAAAGAAAGAAATAATAAGGAAAGCAGAAATAATAAGAGTTAATTCGAAAAACATGAAGAAACCATCATTATAAATCATTTTATGTTATAGTTTTAAAAACTGATAATAAAAGTGTTTTCTGCATCAGGTAACCACAATCAACATTCTTTTCTTTTTCCCTTTGGTTAGAAATAATCTTGCTTCTGTATTTTATAGATAAATTCCAAAAAAGAAATAGAGAAGCCCAACTGACTGACCACTCTAGAAGGTCCTCACAAGTATGTGTCACTTGTCCCTCCTGATCTCACTGTCAGTCAAACATAGACAACCACGTATCAACTCTATGAAGTTCCTAGCCTGCTATGCTGCAGCTATAAGTTATATAAATTATTTTAAATATATTGCTGTTTTCCTAAAAAGAAAATCAAATCACAAATAAATAGTTTCTGATATAGTAGTTACCATTCTTCTCTACTTTTACTTTCTCATATTTCTCCTATCATTCAAGGCCCAACTCCTTTGTGTTCTATTTTAAAAAGCCACCCTAGAATCTTTAGGTAGATGTGATATCACCTTTCTCAAAAATTCTACTAAATTAACTTTATTTATCCAAGAATCTATTCATAAAGGAATCTGACAGATGAGTTATGTGGCTTTATGTGTTTATTTTACACATAGAACGCAAGTAAGAAATACTTAGTAATGGTACTTTTGTAAATAAAGTTTGCAGAACTTAGGAAAATATACTTTTATTTAAGCTAGTTCTTAAGGGATAGTAACAACAAAATAGCATTTATTCTCTTGAAATTCAAATTTGAAGGTTAAAACAAAACAAAATTTCTGACCCATATTATGAAGATTCATAAGCACTTTGACAGTTTGATTTGACCTCAGGTGTAAACAACTTTGTTTTAGCAATGCTCAAATATATTTCTAAGAGTTTGGTTTACGTATTAATCATTTTTCAGTACCGCTTAATAACTATGATTTGTACATAATGACAGTGCTATTAGTAGTTGTCCCATTGGCCTTTCCTGGCAATATTTCTACCATGTCACAATGACTATATATACGTATACATATATATATATATATATAAATAATTTTCCAATGAACATTTTAAGTTCATTTTATTTTAAATACCAATCTAAAGATCTATATATAAGTGGCCTGAGGAAATTAGCCTAGTATCCTCTCCCACCCTCTCAATCAGGATCTTAAACAAATAATTCAACATATATTTTTCATATTCACACTTCAGCAAAGATTTCCATGGTGTTTCCTATCACATCTACTCTCTTGAGTAAGTCTGAGGATGGAAGTGGATCATACTCTGAGGCTGTGGAATGCAAGGCCAAGGGAAGAAAAAGGATGACTTGGAGATGTAGCTCAGAGAGCAATGAACAACTGTTGCTCTTGACAAGTGCAGGAGGGGAAGCAAGAAAGGCTCTGAATTGCTAAATCTCAGCAAGCTGTCAGAGAACCATGTCTGGATTCTCCTAAAAGTATGGACAATGAAAAAGAACCAATTGAAATTACTCAAGGATTACACTTACAACTTCATTTGGTAGAACTGATTTGATCTACACAAACATCCAGATACAATGAGACTGAGAATGGGATGCTTTCACTTATCTTTAGCTACTACTTGGTTTTACAGTAGAAACTTCACTTTCTTTTCTGGCTGTATATATTGTGATCTGATAAGAGGATAAGGAAAATCAGGGTTTTTGTCCAAAGGAAAGCAATAATTCCTCAGCCTGGTTCCTGATTCCTAGAGCCTTCCAATGGATTTATTGTACGTTTCCTATCTCTTAGCTGCAGACTATCAAATATGACCTGGATACTTTCTGATTCAGTTCTGGAATAGGCCTGATTCAGAAGGAGATACTGTTTATGGAGACAGTATTACTCTCACAATCCTTTGTGCACTCTTAAATGCCTTGACTGATATCCTCCTGCCCTAGCACCTAACACTAAACTTACTTTCTCTGCTATATATTATAATGCACAATTCATTCATAATGAATTGATTTATTCCAAATGTTCATTGTTACTATCTCCAGAAGTAATTTTGTTTTATTAACAGACATATTATTTGTTAATTTTTAAAAGGTGTGCCAAATAAAGCACAAAATCATTCAACAATGAATGATTCCATGCTAGCCATTGAGAATATAAAGATGAAAAGTAATACATATCCAGCCTTAAGAACCTCAGAATCTGGCACAAGAAGATGATTCACATAAGTAGTTTCACAGACTGAGTGAGTCAATTGACGTATTCAATAGAATGAAGTTTCATTTGGCTTGCTGATGAAGACTCAAGTGGGTCATGTTATATTTTATCTAAAGACATGTTTATGATTGCTGCAACACTTTAAGTTACTGTAAGTTTTGGTCAACATAGTTTCCCACGCCACATTTCTCCAAGTAAGAGAAACCTAGAAATGCAGGTTTAATGACTCATTCAGGAGACGACAAGATTCCTTAAAATGTGTGGTTCCTTTAGGTTTTACCCTAAGCTTGTAAAAACTACCAAGACCAAACTATTCTTCATATTTATCAACAGAATTTTATTTTTGCTTATCTTCATTCCCCAATTCAAGTATAAATTGTATATTTTCTTATCCTGGGTTTGACAGACTCCAGCTTTGTTACTGTTTGGAAATAGTGTGTGGATTGCCTATTTATACTGATGTTTATGTCTTGGCAATAGTGGGAGATAGTAGCTGGAGACATTCATACTTATTTGTGTCAGATAGAATTTATTGATTCTTCTATATGTTTAATTAAGATAACAATGTTAAAGAACCTACAAATTAAAAGGAGTCAGTCTTTTAAAAACATACCAAATGCAATTTTCTTAACATTACTTTACCTTTTCAACAACCTACTCTCCAATCATAAACGGTTGTAATAATGGGCCACAGGCAGGCTACTTCATTCTTGTAAGCACACATCATATATAATACATAATATTTAATATATACAGGCACATGAATCTCTGCTTCTATCATTCTAATTGTTTAGTACCATTGTTTCATTCACTATTTTCTTTTACTTTTCACAGATTAATTTCACATATCAAGTCTTATTTAAGTTAAAATATATGTATTTGCTTTTTACTTAGAAATTTTAGTTTTTCAGGATCAAAATGTACAAATAAATGCATGCAAAGAGCACATCAGTATCTTTAGCAAATTTCATTTTAACTAATGCTTCTGTTTTGTGAATGTTAAATTTCATGACTATTACACCAATTTTTCCGAACTTGGTCTGCACACCTTATTCTGTGCATATTTACCCTAGTAGCCTGCCCATTTAAATTAATGAAAGAGCTGTCACAAATTGCTAGTGCCACCTATTAGTGGAAGCACAGAACTGCAAATCATGATAATTCCTTTATATAGTACCTTAGAAATCATGAGGGGTAAAAGCCATCCCAAGATTCACACTTGTTCTAATGTATGTTTACAACTGTTGGTCTTTTTAAAATAAACCTTCATTACATGTCCAAAACTTATTTCAATACTGTCATGAGAGTTGGAGAGTTTGCCTCTATAACTTTGCAGTAATGAATTATTTATCACATATTACTTTTTCATAAAGGTTTGACAAGAGCAATGTCTTAGTCGATTAATATGTAACTCTATGATATCATGACTTTGTAAATAAAAGTTGCTGGATAATGATCAATTCAAAATTTATATTACTATTGGTCATTTTGGAAGATTTTGTAAAAATTCAAGTTAAATGTTATTCAGAATAATCCTGACTTTAGATTTTGAAATTCTTCAAAGCTTGTGAAGGTGTGGTATTTTGACTTTTGGAGCTATGATACAAAGGTGTGTCACTGGAGTTAAAATGAGAAAAATTGGGAAAAGTTAAACCACACAATTTCTTACAGACAACTTAAAATTCATAATAACTTTAAAATACAAGTTTCTTAAAATACAAACCTGAAAACATGATAGAAAATTTAATGCCCTATACAATTATATATTCACATTGAGCATAATATTCTCCATAACAACAATTTAACATTAATTTTTATTACTAGGAACATATGCAATCATATTAATTAATTCTAATTAAACTTATTCCTGAAAGATCCTTGAGATACATTAAATCTTTACTATAGAAGTTAAGTATAATTTATCCCAAATTATAATATATGATTTATATAATAATTAAAATCAGAAAATAAAGGAAAATTAGATATCACAGATCAATATATCTGTTTAGTTTGCTAATATTTTAGCAAACTATATATTTCATGTCACTGACAATTGTAGAACTCTAGAAATCACTCATATGAAGAGAAATAAATCCTAAAAAGTTAGAATTGGGAAAATTATCTATTCAGTATCCATATTTATTTAAGCTATTAATGACTGAATATCATTATTAAAGCTGGTGAGTTAGAGGCTTACATGAATTTGTGTTGCAGTCTCAGTTATTTTCTTATTTTATTGATTGCTAAAGTCTACACTGTATAAATTCTTTCAAAGGTCAATCAGGTTGGCAGCTTTAAGCAGAGTATCCACAAATTGGAGATTTGTATTAGCCCTCATCTGATTTGACCAGCATTGTATCACAAGATGTGTGACTGTTTTATTTTATGTTCATTTTACATTATTTTGCCAGGGTATACTTGTCGTATAGATGAATAAAAAGTTCTAGTTTTCAGTGTGTTTAAATTCAAGATTTCAGAATCAAAATATGATTTATAAGGTTAATAGAATTTGAGAAGAAAAGGTCATCCAAAGTCCTGGTGACAAATATACAGTAAGTATTTGAGAAAAGTCATTGCAAATAATTGATAACTTCATTGCTCTATGCATGTATGTACATATGTATGTAAGTGTGTGGGTGTGTCTTCCCCCCCAATTCTCACATCTCTTTCCTAAAAATATTTCATTTTAGCTGTGAGGAGATTTTTAGGGTAAGACTAACTCTATCTTATACTGTTATGTGAATGTTCAAGACATCCATGAAAACTTTCCATGGGACACAAAAGACAATACCCAATCTATTATTTTATATATATACACTGCAGGTATATATAATTTAAAATATCAATGTCATTTTAAACCAATAATTTTATTTATGAAGAATTGTATTGTGATTCACAACTCATAGATTGCTGAGGTTATTTTCACAATTATAAAATGAAGTTATTTTCTGAATTATAAAGTTATAAAATGAAGTTATATTTCCTATGTATTGAAATATATTTATATGTATACCTATGTGTACACATAAATGTATTGGTGTATACACAAACACACACACACACACAAATACTGCTCTGGTGAAAGTAAAGAAAATCTTAAAGGAAAGACAAAAAGTTTAATTAGAAAATCATTATTCATATTAATTAACTTTTGAACTAATTGTAATTTATTGAACAAAAGGTAAAGAACTTTTGCAAATTTTACTTCAGAAATTTTAACTAAATAAAATGATCTTCTCTTGTCACAAATATACATGAGAATTTTTATTTAATTGATAACGTCATTCTTATAATAACACCTTGACTGGAAAAAAAAAAAAAAAAAAACTTCAGAAAATAGAAAAAAGAAAGCCTTCAGAACGTCTACCACTTTTTAAAGTTCTATTTACTAAGTCCTTCCTATGAAGTTAAGGTTAAAATCATTGATTTAACCTTTGGATTCACAGGATCACCATCACATTGAGACATGCATGTGTCTTTGATTTCTACCAAAACTGAAGCACACAGTGTCCTGGAATAGCCCATTACATTGGATGATGGAACATTTGTCATTTGTTTAAAACCCAAACCCTAATTATTTTCTTGTGATTCATGCAGGTTTTTCTGAAGACTTCATTGTATCACATATCCCAAGTGGAAGATTATATAATTTTCCTGTATTTCATGAGAAAAGTGAAATTTGACTAGTTTTGTAGAAGAAATAAACACTTATGCATGGACCACTTTTTAAAAGAAGGATTTTATCATTTAGCTATATTACATATATTTAAAGATGACAAAAGTATTTCTGAGTAAATGTTTCTTAAGGATAATTTCCATGTAACTGCTGAGATTTACAGAGTTCTCACATTTTCTTCCCCCATAAGGATTCTAAATCAGATTGGTGCAGAGGAAAAGCCAGCATACCCCATTTTTCTAATATTATCACTTCTCCAGATGGTCCTGAACACATCTATTCAATTCCTTTTTCCTAGAAAGTAAAGAGGTATCTTATTAGATACGTACACCCGCTACAAAAGCCACCTTCCTGTTTTTACTTCTTTTTAACATATCAAGTCTCTTTCATCTCCTACCAGGCAAAAATGACAAGTAGAAACTAAGCACAGTGATTGCCTGAAACTTCATCTTGGCAACCTGAGCAATGACAGAGTTAATGGTGGATCTTTGAAAACAAGTGACCATGGGAAATTAAGGTTGGCAGGGATTTAACTCTTCATGAATCATGCTGGAATATTTTTAAGGGCAATGCAGTGGATGTTTTAACTGTGTTTGACATCTAACTAAGGAGAAACAAGAAGTAGCTTAAAAAAAATCTCTATTGTACTTTAGAAACAAAGTACTGGCAATTGGCTACCACATACTTGCTTTGGCCAAGCAAATGTACATGTAGAGAAAAAAGGTAATGACAGATTAATAAAATAACAGAAAAAAAGATTCCCCAGGCCATTCCTTTTATTCTTCTTGCTGTTTTTCATTTCACAGTTTATTTTAGCAAATTATTGAGCTCTAGGTGTATCAATGGAATTGTTATGTAGCTGCAGAGCAGTTTTTGACTTAAAGGAAAGCAGAATAATTCTAATGGGTGCCACCACTAAAACAAGGCTTATAAAGACAGTATCAAATATATACACCTTGCTAATAAATACTGCTTGCTTCATCAGACAGGTTTAAAGCATATGTGCACAACAAAGGATATTCAAATTAAATGCAGTCTTTTTAACGTACAGCAAGAACAAGTGCCTCTTCTATCATGGAGAGTAACCTATTACCATGGAAATAAAATTTTTGCCAAATAAAAAAGTTTAATTCCCTATTTTTATTTTATTTGAAAATGTATTTAGCATTTAGATATATGCAAACCTAAATTTTTAAAATATTTTTCATGATTTTAAGCTTGTTAAACTGAAAGTATTACAAATAGCCAGTCACACCTTTGAGAACTAAAGTTGCATGTAAAACTTACTCATAGGGAACATAAACTTGGATAAAGTGGACCATCAACTTAGACTTATTTGATGTCACCTTGTCAAGGAGTGAAAATAGAAAGCAAAACTGATAAAAACACAGATACCATACATAATATCATATACTATGGAGATAATTTAAAGACAGTTACTAAATTAATTAAATAATGAACGCTATATGATTTTTTAAAACTTACATAAGTATAATTGCACTTCTGTTTGTTGATGTTTAAGTCTATTCCCAGCTTGATACTCAGGAAAACATTACACCAAAAAGTAAATAAATATTCTAATTCAATGAATTTTATCTAACGAGCACTAAGTCCAAATAAACACATTACTAGGTGTTTAATTTTCTAATTCAAAGTGTGAAAATTACATCTCTCTTTCTGATTTGAGATCCTCATTCACACTAGGGCATTCAGAAAAAGATGTTCCCCATCATATGAGAATTAAGTAATATGTTTTCTGGCATAAGAGCAAGGTAGAGTAGACAGACATCTCTACAAATACATTCAATAATTTTTCTTTTAACTTATAGGCTAAAAAATAAGCTTAATTAGAGCTTCTTACTGCTCCACTCCCAATTTTAGAAATCTGAGAATCATAAGAAATCGACACCTTAGGGAGTAAAACTACTTGAGTTAAAGCAGTTTAATCTTTAACTTCATTTTAATAATACCTGAGTTATAGAAAGATTTACTGCAATTAAATTTATGTATATCATTTTGGGATCTACTTTAGCATTACTTTACACATCATCTATCTATAAGATCTATCTAAGCAAATGTAGAACAAATATAAAAAATCCTCATTAAAAATAAACACATACATTAAATTGTAACCAAATAAAGCACTAATGATAAAGCTCTTTTTTCTCTTTTAAATTTATAGTTTTTAAAAGAGAAGTTTACACAACTACCTATGCAAGTAGACAGTAATGCATCTGCAGTTCTCACTGAAGTACATATAGAATTAAATAACATAATATTTCAAAGACTTTAGCTTTACACAATTAGCCAAATACAGTCTTTTGTACAATCATAACACGCTGTGGAAAAACTAGTCTGTTCCATCCAGTTTATGTTCTCTTGGCAAACCATGATCTACTGCTTATGTTAAGCATCTGATTGTCAGATTTGAACAAACTGAATATTCATGATGACGATTAACCATTTCGTGTCTACAACTAAGAAAATGCAATTCATCATAGTAATTATAGGTAAGGCATGCACATCTACAAAGAGACCATTTTTGCATTTCTATTTTTAAGAAAATATTTTAATAGAATTAAAGTCGGAAAAATTAACAAGCATAAGATAGGATAATAAGATATACAGATCAGCATGTACCAGGCGTACAGCTCTTTTCAGCAAATGTGATTAAATGTTCTTTGTTTGCATTTAAATTGTCATATATCAAACAGAAGACATGCTTTTTACAAAAAGGGTTTAAAGCATCTAAGAAAGATACACATAATCACATAGGTTTACCGGGTTAAACTAAAGGTTTGATGATTTGGGGTTGGGAGGGAGTTCAAGGAATTAAGGGGGGGCGGTTATTACAAAGATAACCAAATAAAAGAAAAATAAGATTTACCTTTGTAGGATAATTTCAGCCTTGGCACATTATTCTTCCCATTTTGATAGTTTGCTCTTGCTGTAAGTAATACTCCCCAGAAAAGACAGACAATCCTAGTTAACCAGCCCATGCTGCAGACGCTGTAGGTCCCTTTGCTGCTTTAGTCTTCCTTCCTGTATTGTGCGGCCAGAGAAGTTCAAACAATCTGGAAACTGGAGGTAACAGGTGATTTAGGTCAGTTTCATTCATAAATGCAGACAATCAAGACCTCATGGCAACACTAACACCTCTTCTTCTGTAACAGTCACTGAAGCACAGAAACTTCAAACCCTCCAAAAAGAAAAAAAAAAAAAAAAAAAAAAAAAAAAAATCCGAGCCAGGCACCGGATAATGAGGCACAACTGTTGTGTGGAAAGAAAAAGAAAAAAAATTAACAAGGTCTGCTGCAGTGGTGCTTAAGAAGCAGTTCCTTTTATCTAAGCTCCTCTGATAGCCGGTGGCAGACTCTAATCCTGCTCCCTGCTTCATTCGGCTCCGGGGAAGCAGAATGAAAGGGAAACAGAGAGAGAGAAAGAGAGAGAGAGAGAGAGAGAGAGAGAGAGAGAGAGAGAGAGAGAGAGAGAGAGAGAGAGAGAGAGAGAGAGAGAGAGAAACCGTGAGCAGCGCGGACTTTTCCTGTACGCATGTAGGGAGAGATGACACAAGATCCCACAGACAGGTTTCCCCAACACTCACTAGACTGGCTGACAATGGGAGAACAGGCGAGCTCAACCCGCTCCCCTTCCCTCCTGTCACACAACACATGCAAAAAACATCTCGTAGAGATTAGAGCCGGGAGCAGAACCCTCCGGCGTGCCTGTGAAAGGCATGTAGCTATAAATTTACTTCCCAAGGCAAGCGTTGTTTTATAGCCATTTTTGGGTGCAATTTTGATTTAAAAAATCTGAATTCTGCTACCTACAAAATTTACAATTCATGCTCATTATACAATCATGTTGAACTTGTGCATTGTGTGTGTGTGTGTGTCTATATATCCTCATCAATACAACTTTAACCACTGAAGGTTTTAAAGCCTTGTTAGAGATCATTCCCGCCTCCCAACAAACCCCCTGGGCTCAACCACCCCCTTCCTCTGTCCCACTGCAATTTCAGGGAAGAAATTCCTAGTAAAGCCCATTCCAACAATCAGTTCAAGACAAATATAGGTCCTCTGAGAATTATAAATTACAACAGGGGATTCTCAAAAGGATACTCAGAATTTAAAAACATCTATGGTTTTCCAGCTTCTGGAATGCTCTGGCTAACATTTTTAATGCATCACATCTCATTAATTAAAGACACTTCCCTAGTTTTGGTTTAAAGGGCAGCGGAAGATGACAAAGTTCACAAAAGTCCCTGCTGAGTGTCAAGGAGTAACATGAAAAGAATATCTCTGTGTCTTCATGAGCTGCTGAAGGGTTACTAAATTTTCTGTGGTTCGCATAGGCATGTGTTCAGGCAGTCATACGAACACCATTAGTTCCTTCTGAAACAAGTAGTTGTCTGTGGCCTCTCAGTTTTCTCTCTTATTTTTGGTTCAGTTTTCCTCAAAGCTGATATTTTTATAAGAATCTTTAGGGGATGTATAAAAAAGTTAACAGAACAGAACTTTCTCTCCTTTATTCCCCAACTGATTCTGCCCTACCCCCTCCTACCACCGCTCCCCACCCCCCACCTCCAGATACAGCACTTGGAATCCAGACACTCAACTTTAATAGTATGGAAACTTCTTGATTGAAGGGAGAGAGTGAGTCTCACAATTAAAAACATAAACACCTACTGAAAGTGACTTAGTATTCTTAAGAAAATGATCTAAGCATTGTCACTACAGCTTTCATTACTTAATGTCTACAGATCAACAGAGAAAGCACAGCGCTCTCTCTCTCTCTCTCTCTCTGCCTTTGAATGTGTGGCTTGTGTGAATGTAGGTGGAGAAGGAGGAAGAGGACCAGGAGGATTTAAAGAGGGGGAGAATAGGGAAAAGGGAGGAGGAATTCTCTCTACTTCACTAGATTGACTCATCAAACAGATCTTATTGTATTTGTCAGTTTCCGCAAGCCTATTGATCAGCCAGTATTGTTAAGAAAATAAAATCCAAAAATAATGTTGATTTTACTGATTCCCACACTTGTTATCCTGGGCACTTTTCATGCTCTAGGCAATGGATTAAGGCTACAAATGACAAGAGGCTTGTCTGTCTTCCATGGATTACTCTCTATAGACATCTATTCTGCAGAGGAATTCATGTCGCTTTGGGATTATTTCAAGGATTGGACTAATGAATTATCCTATTGAAATCTCACATATAATTAGTTTACATGCTTTAAATAGTTTTACCATTTTTATTAGTATATATTTTATGTCTTTAAAATATTTTTATATGTTTACTCTTGTTTTCTAGAATAGAAGAGCAAGTTATTTTGTCGAAACTAAACAGGATAAAAAAATTTATAAGTGTATCCATTTCACCTATGTGATGTCTAATCCTGAAATATTTTGATATGCTCCAAGTAAAACAAAAAGCTGTAAATTTAGATAAAAGAGGATCAAAAATGGCTACATGGGGGAAGAAAAACATAAAATCTGGATTTTGAACCACAAAATCAGGACAGAGTTATTTCACTTCAGAAAATGAAAAATTTAAATCAATGTTGATATGTGGAAGTTGGTAGCACAGACACCTCCACATATACACTATTTTTATAAACTGTGATCTGATTATTTATATTTGATATTTTTCTTACCCTCCACATTATTTATGATCTTCGTGTTTTTCCAGATGTTTAAAAGTTTCATGAGTTTGCATTTACATTTGCTTTTCTGCAGATTTTTTATTTAAGAAATGTAAAAATAGTAAATTCTTCAGGCAAAATAACTGTCCTAGACTGATTAAATTGTAAAATATTAGAAATGTCTGGCCACACACAGATAATTCAAATGTTAAATTAAAAATGAAAGAAGAAAGTAAATGCCTGAAAAATACTCACAAAAGCATTTGGAATATTATATTTCTACTACCTTCTCATTCGAGTTTGCTCAGAGTTAAATAAAATTGTATTTAATTTTTTTTAATATCCCCAAACACCTGAGGATAATCAAACTTCAACCTATTTCCCAACTAAAGTAGAAGGAAGATATGGGTAGACCTGGATGTGAGGTATCAGAATCTATCGGAATCTGATTGCATGTGTACATTGAAGATTTTAATCCACTCCTCCAAAGATCAGTCCTTTTTTTTTCTCTTTTTTCTTTCTTTTTTTTTTTTTTTTTTTTTTGAGACGGAGTCTCGCTGTCACCCAGGTTGGAGTGCAGTGGCATGATCTTGGCTCACTGCAACCTCCGCCTCCCAGGTTCAAGCAATTCTCCTGTCTCAGCCTCCCAAGTAGCTGGGATTACAGGCGCATGCCGCCACGTCCAGCTAATTTTTTTGTATTTTAGTAGAGATGGGGTTTCACCGTGTTCCCCAGGCTGTTCTTGAACTCCTGAACTCAGGCAATCTGCCTGCCTCGGCCTCCCAAAGTGCTAGGATTACAGACATGTGCCACTGTGCCCAGCCAGATCACTCCTTACTCTGAGAATCTGTGGCCTAAATTCTGAAATTAGAAAACCTGCTGTATTTGATACCATAACCATTGATTTTATTTTACTGTATCACTTACTACTTTTTAAAAGTCACAAATATTATATTATATTGGCTTTTTTTTTTTTGAAACGGAGTTTTGCTCTTGTTGCCCAGGCAGGAGTACAGTGGCACCATCTTGACTCACTACAATCTTCACCTCCCGGTTTCAAGTAATTCTCCTGCCTCAGTCTCCCGAGTAGCTGGGATTACAGATGCCCACCACCACACCCAGCTAATTGTACAGCTAATTGTATTTTTAGTAGAGACAGGGTTTCACCACATTGGTCAGGCTGGCCAGGTTGGTCTCAAACTCCTGAACTCAACTCTGATCCACCCGTCTCAGCCTCCCAAAGTGCTGGGACTACAGGCATGAGTCACTGTGACCAGACTTATATTGGCCTTTTAACACTGAATTTTATTTAAGGTATAAGTGAAATATTCTTATTTATTTCTTCCCCTAAGTAGCCTATTTTCAATTATTTTCTAACCCACAATTTACATCATGTACTATATTAAACTGTATTTGTAACTGAATGTCTAATACGTTCTAACATTCGAGTTTTCAAATATGATTAACTTCTGCCATGGAGTTAAATTTGAGCAGGTGCTTAATAGGATGATCATGCTTTTCTGTCAAATAAATCGGTAGTTTTTAACCTCACCTCCCTCTCTATTGAGAAAGAGTGCTAAAATTTTTGACAGTGGCAACTTTCTGGATGGTGTGCTTGATTTTCTAGAGGAACAACACTTCCCGCTTCACAGCAGGATAGTTAACTTGTTTTTCAGCAAAGACCTCTGTAGTCATAGAAGATACATATTAAAGTATTTACACATTGGCTATGGATTTTTTATCTTTTCAAGAATTGGATGAAACCAATGGGTATAATTTAAAAATGTTCACTCTCTATGTTTTGCTATTATTGAAACACATTTGGATAATAACAAACACTGTAATTTAAGAGCAGCATTGTTTCCTACTTTGTGAGATAGTCGTCTAAGTACTTTCCTAGGTTATACATACCCTGATCTCTCTGTGAATGGTTAGGAAGAAATACTAGCTGTATTTGTGCATAAAAGAATATAAGGATAAATTGTATTTTAGATGTATTTCAAAGATTTAGTGGACAAAATGTACCTGAAATTACAATGCACTTGATTAAATAATCTCAGCTCTTTCTGCAGTTCACCTTCCCTACCCATTTTATTGTGATCAGATACAGGAAATCCCCAAAAGTGTGCCACTCTCAGAAGCAGATGACCTCTTTAAAGGAAATTACTAAATTAGGAATTTTTAAATGAGTTAGTTAATCTGTTCTTCTAAGAAATAACACCAAAGAGGAAACCAGTACTAAAAACACGAATTTTAGTGTTCTTGGCAAGGTGTTTTTCAATTGAGACATGTAAAAAACATATTATTTTTCAATCAACATCTGTTATTACCGTTTTTTTTTTTATCTTCAAGGAATGCTTCATTCATATTTGAAAAAGGTTTACGATCAACAGAATTTCAGCAAATGTCATAGTCAAACATTTGCCTTGCTCTGACTTCTGATGTTGAAAATTCATTTTTAATGAGGGTTTTTCTATACAAGAAATTTGAACCTTTTTTTCTAAAACAGAATTGTGTGGGTGAAAAAATTCTTTAGATGATCAGAAGACACTCTATTAATTGAGGAAACTAAATAGTTGATGTATTATTATTCATTCTAGCCAAAAATGATAGTCATTTAGGAACTATTGCAGTTGTTGCTGGAAACTGGGGGTGGAGGTTAAAAGCAATGTTTAAGAAATTAAGTTAAACTTTTAGAATCTGACCCTTATGAATGCTTTCAGTATAAGCAACATGTGAAAGCATGAGTTGAAAGAAGGAATTGATAAAATGCAAAGAGAATTCAATCTCTAGGGAAGCATAAACTCTTCCTTCTCCCTTTGACTCTCCCACCTCCCATGCCCGATCCACCCTCATCATGAGTAGTGATTTCAGTAAAAGAAGCTCTTACTTCTCCTGGACTGAATTTGTAACAGTTTGGAAAGAAAAAAAAAAAAAAAAGTTTTGTGTTTTCCTGTTTTCTTTTGCAATATTAATGTTTGTAATACTTTAAGGTAAATAGGGACTCAGAACATAAAAATATTCCTTGTTTTTCAAATGAATTGATGTGATAAGTCTTAATATTAAAACAATATAGAAGGAGAACAAAAACTGTTCAAATAGTCATTAATGATGACGGTAGATTTGAAGAAAATCCTAGACAATTTAGGTTATCAGAAATTACAGGGAAAGTCTTCTAGTGGTAAACTGTCCTTTCCCTGAGAGTTTGAGTAATGGAGCCGGTAGGTGAACTTTATTAGGTTAGTAAGTTTGAGTGGGGGATGAAAAAGAGTGACAAGAGAAGGGATGCATAAAATTTCATAAGTTATGGTTAGTATCCCACTTGCCAAATGTAGCTAAAATCCAGTTATAGGAATGATTTATCACTTCTATGGTCTCTTTTTTCTTTTGTCTTCTTAAATATTTAACATTTCAGAATGTCTGAAAGTGGCATTTTCTCTTTGCCATTTCTATCTGCTTAAGGGTCTTGTCATCACTACAGCTACTTTGTGAGATTATCTGAAGTATGAATGCAGTGTTCCTGAATATTAATATATTGAAAGCAGTGAAACACTGAAAATACCTGTCTTTTTCCCTTTTTTTTTTTTTTTTTTTAAGTGAGAATCTCCACCTCAACTCAAATGGAACAAGAAAGTTTTCAAGTGAGACAAAAATCCCATTGTTAATACTGATCAGTACAGGCTAGGCAGTGAGGAGGAAAAAATGAGGCATCTGTGGAATACAAATGAAATGAGCAGGTTGGCTATTGGGTGTTTCAGGATATTAAGTTATTAGTTACTCGCTTTCAGTAAAGGCATACACACACCTTTTCACTGAATAAATAAATAAGTAGGTCTATACTAAATAAACAAAGCGAAGAGACTAAGCAATATGGTTGAAAGGATTACTTTGCATCTGAGTCACGCAAAGCAGATGCATAGAGTTTCCCTTTGTTATCCACTGAAAAAGAATGTTGCACCTCAGATGTAAGTTTATTACAATCTCTATAGCCTAGGAAGAGGCCTTTTTTCTTTGTTTTAAATGTTTTTAGTGAGCTTGAAGCTGATAAGGATTAAGAACAGGAATGCTGAAACCTAGAATTAAAGCTCCTTAAAAGGGTTTATTATAATGGCAAAACCAACTGTTTGGTAAATGATGATTCAAAATCTACAGTGCATTCTGCTTTTTAAGGGCACAGATTTCTCTAAGTTGCAATAGTTAGAAAAAAAAATGACTTCAATTATTTTTATTCCATATTGTCTCAAATGTAAAATATCATTTGATCCAGTTTATGCTTTCCCCGCCCCCCAATGTGTAGAGTAGCATTATATTCCAGGTTTAACTTCACTGCCTTGGCTACAAAAGCAGCTGTCACCTTATGGAGGAGATTAGAAAATGCCTCAGTTTATTAGTTAACAATGTTTTTATTATGGACAATAATATGTTTTTAAATATCCCCTTTTTTTTATTAGAACATATCCTTAGAACTAATCTCTTTGAAAATCAATCAACATAAATTCATTTTCCTTTTCCTGTTGTATCAAGGAGAACAGAAATAACATCCAATACGTCTAACTTTGGATCTTCTTAAATTACAGATTCAAGTTGAAAAAGTTTGACTTGAAGACTTAAGTGACAATGTGAGTATTCCCTTGGTTGATTTTTTAAAGTTGATACATAACTTTGGTGACTTAAAGCACTTTAAACATCCCCAAACATCTAATTAAATTTTATAATCTTCCTTTTGAGACAAAAATGATGTTCGCCCAATGTAATTATGTTCTCACATACACCTTGCCATCTCAACTAAAGCTTTATCAGTGAACTGCCATAATGTGCTGATTATACATGAGGAAAGCAAATTAATTTATTTTTTGAAACTATGATTTCAGACAATGAGTGTAGTTCTCATTGTGTAACTTTGTTGAAATGACATTTGATGTTTTTCATAGAATTGTACAACACGGCAACTGTAGTTGGCAATATATTGAAATCTAGAAAAATGCTAAGAGAGTGAATGCAAAGTGTTCTCACCACAAAAGTGATAACTATGGGAGGAAATGCATATGCTAATTAGTTAGATTTAGTCATTTCACATTGTATATATGCTTTAAAACAATATGTCCTACACAGTTAATATATTCAATTTTATTGTCAATTTTAAAAATAATAAATACTAATCTGATATTTTAGTGGTCTAATTTCATCTATTAAATACTCACTGCACATTTATTGATGCTGTGAAGCCTCTTTCTGTTCTGGTAAGTCAAAATTGCAATCACTTATGGAAATAGGAAAACTGAAATTCAGCAAATCAAGTTAATGTGGTAGTCTCTTTCTTGGGCTGTTGACATGACTTGGTAGGTGCTTGCCACAGTGTGCAATCCAGCGCACTTAATTTGTTTCTAGAGAAAAAATTTTAAATATACTCTTTCTCTACTCTCAAAACTGGTAAACATTGAAAACATTTTACTTATCAAATATCTTGCATAGTTTCCTTTATATTTATCCATTCATTCAACAAAATTTTGAGATATGTTTAGGCACCAGTCTTTGTGACTTACAAAACTAATCACAGGTTATTTTTTTAGGATAGCAATGTATATTCCTAGTCATGATTGTCCTAATGCCAATTTATCTCTTTTTTCCCTGCCCCAAGTTATATAAACTATCTATAAATCTTCCTGTATCTATTTTGGCATAATGTGCTTAATTTTTTAATACATTTATACTGTTATACTCATTTCATTAATTCCTGTGTTGTTTTTCATCCCTTCTATTAACAACTTCTATATTCTTCTAGAAGACTCCAGCAGATGACAGATTGTCTACATATTTTGTTGGATTACTCATGATTAAGGGCTATTGTATTCTCCTAAAGCTAATCTGCCTACAGTTTGCATTAGTGACTCAGGATATAAGATTTTGCACTAGGGACTCAGTATATAGGATTACTTTATATATTTTTGAAAAAGCCTTGCATAATAATCACAATATTTTTCAAGTATTCTAGGAACTCCTTCTTCCTATGTTTCTATGGTGTTGAGTGCATTTATCTATTATAGCACTTATTGCTTTGTATCACATTTCCTCAGTGGACTCTAAATTCAGAGGGAAGAGAAGCCTTTTTTTTTTCTTATTTTATTTTTAATGCTCAGTATAAAATTTGGCACAGAGTAATGCCTACCTTATTAATTAATGGATTAATTAGTCAAGGGAAATGTGTACTAGTTAAAATACTATGTTCAGAAATCTCCTAGTTTTAACAGTTTTGTAGAAATTATTTATTTGTGTGTATATAGATTATATACTATATACTATATTATATTTTATATAATATATAATATATTATATATAATCATACATTATATTATATATTATATGATATATAATATATAGTATATAGTATATATAATATATAATTATATATGATATCATATGTTGTATATCATATATTATATATATTATACATATCATACATAATATATGTTATTATATATATATATTTTGTTTTCTGAGACAGAGTTTCACTCTTGTTGCCCAGGCTGGAATGCAATGGCATGATCTTGGCTCACTGCAACCTCTGTCTCCCAGGTTTAGGCAATTATTCTGCCTCTGGCTCCCAAGTAGCGGGGATTACACATGTGCACCACCATGCCTAATTAATTTTTTTTATTTTTAGTAGGGACGGGGTTTCACTATGTTAGTCAGTCTGGTCTCGAACTCCTGACCTCAGGTGATCCAACTGCCCCAGCCTCCCAAGTGCTGGGATTACAAGAGTGAGCCACACACCCAGCCTCTTTGTAGATATAATTGCACTAGTTGTTCATGCTTTTATATTAAGCATGTATTGGAGGGTAGCCCATGGCATTAGAGAGAATTCTAAAACACTGCTAAAATAAGTATATTATAGTTCACAAAACAAAATATGTTTAGTTTATCCTTCAAAACATAGAAAATTTCATTGTTATTAACTTTTATGCAATTATATATCTCTTTTGAGATTAAAGACTCCTCTTCAGATTTATCATAGCCGGTGGACTATCACAGTATGTTACTCATACAGATAATAATCAAAATGAGTATTCTGCAGTGTTTCTAAATGTGTAGTGTTTCCAAATGGTAATGCTTCATTTTTTAATTTAAAAATTAAGAATGATGGTTATGAAACTCTCAAGAAATAAAGCACCACAACTGTGAAAATTCATGTATTGTATAAAACAGAACGTCTGGATTTAAGTCATAAGATCATAATTTGTAGCAATATAATATAAATGTCAGTTTCTTTGTCTAGAAAGCAGTTGATCACCACCATGGCTGTCAAATGGGATATATTTTTTTTATTGCCAAATACAAGGACATCCGGGGTCCCACACTCCCTGACATTGTGGAGTCGGATTTTGCAGTCACAGAGTTTGGGTAAGCTTCTGGGCATCAGAATTGAACAAGGGGCATGAAGATATCAGGTAGATACTGAGGAGAAAAATTAGTGATTCCGAAATGCCCTTTAGGAGAAAGAGGAGGCAACTTCTTGAGAATCACTTGCCATAGATACCACAAAGGCTAAATGAAAGAGAGGAGGATCTAGGCTCTTGTTAATATTATGGCTTGAAAAGTTGCCCTTTAAGTATTGCATGTTAGATTTTAAATGTGCTAAATTTACATATCAAATGCAGTAGGTTTGACCATGAAGAATCAGATCATCTGTATTAAAATGTGAAGATTAGAGAGGGCAGTAGTAAGCAGAGAAACCATGACTTAAGACTAACAAGTATGAGGTTGCCTTTGCTAATCAGCCCTGCAACTCCAGGCAGCTGCAAATGGAAAGAGAGCAACATTTCACCACTTCACAAATTGCTGGTGACTCACTTGGCCAGATGTGCATTTGAGATCCTCCATCTTTCGTGGCTTGCACAGAAAGAATGTTATCTTTTATGGTAAATCAAGTCTTAAATTACTAGAAGACCCATTACTAGTACTAAATCCTCAACATGTGAGTGAGTTTGAATAACCTAAGTTACAAACTGCATGAGTTAGTGAATATTTATTTTTCAGAGCAAATTATTTTCCCAGATAAGTGTCATAGTTAACTTTAGGAAGCAGAGAAGTTAAGGTCAACAGGTGAAACACCTGTACAATTATTATGGGAATATCTCCTGCTACTATTTATTTTTCAAGTCATTACATCTCATAGGTCAATAGCACTCTTTACTATTTTAACTACTCAACAAGTTTTGTTTCATGCTGTTTTCAGAACACTAGGGAATCCTGATTGGCTGGTAAATAAGTTAATTTTCCATTCTGGTGGAATTTTTACTATAATAGTTTCAACAGGAACATTCTCTCTTTACCTTTGATATCATTGTTAAAATACCTTGGCAAAAACATGACAATGATTACAGTTATGCAACTATCTTTTAACAGTTTCTCAGATCTGCAAATGGATACCCACAAAAATATCATTTAAATTCATGAGATGAATTTTTACAGATATCTACATTTACAAAATAATTAATGTCCATATTTATTTTTTCATAATAATTTCCAGAAGTCTAGAAACAGTATAAAGTTAAGCATGAAAATATAACTACCATAATCTGAATAGAATTACAATTCCTATGCATAAGTCTCAATCCATGGCAAAATTCCTAGATTTTTTAGCAATAAGTAGTGTGATATAGTCAGTAGACTTTGAAGAATCATGTTTTACAACACTATCCAGAATTTTGAAAGTTCATTCCTATTGTAGTCCCTCAAAAATACTGTTTCAAATGTATTCAACAGTACTTTCAAATATGAATTCAATAAATGTAGAAAGCCACTTAGTCTCTTACTAAATTGAGTCTATCAGAAAGTGGTTCGAATGTCACTAATTATTTTATAGCAATAATCATGTTGTAGCTTTAAACAAACTTAGGCTTCAGTCTACTCTAAAACTAGAGTGCCAGGATGAAAATAAAGACCTTTATTTTAGAAATAGAGATGATTGAGTTACATTTAACAAGATGCAGGATGTGGCACTTCAGCTATCTAACAGTGACGGACTGTTTGCAACCCCAGCAGCTAGATCATATTTCCTTTCCCTCATACAATTTCAGAATAATTTCATAAAAATTACATGATTGACACTATGGCATTCTTCCCATTCTCATTTATTTAAATGTTAATACCTCCGTAATAAATATATACTTAAAAAGTATTAAGAAAGAAAATAAAATAAGCCAATTTTACTTTGGTGAATTTTTAAAAGCTTAGTTTATTGTAGAAACCAAGATGGCATTTTATTTACTCCAAATAAAATTTAGATTAATTGAATGTTCTGATTGCTGTTACTTATCTATTAAATGGCCTCAAACTCCTGACCTCAGGTGATCCAACCGGCCCAGTCTCTCAAAGTATATACTATTAAATGGGTACTTTCTATTAAATGGGTACTTTCTACAGTTCTTTCTCGTTCAACTGCATAAACAAATGACAGGATATGGTAAACAAAAAATTAGTAAGGTATTTTTCTATGTTTTATATCACAGCAATATATATGATAGTAAATATCCCTTTCTGTAACTTATTCTATCTGTACTTTGATTACCCACCTTTAAATATTCAATTATTTACAGTCTTGCAAAATTATTTATCCTAATTATAGGCACCCAAACAGTGATTATCATTATTAGTTAAATCTCTATGCATATAGGTGTTTGGGCACGTTTACATGTATTTATCCTGTCATACAGTGAGTATTTCATTAATATATCCATCTTGCAGCACTGCTTTAATTGAGAGGCCTCTTCAGTGGTGAGGCTCATATGGACTGTTTCCTGTGAGGTTCCTAGTAACATTCCTTTCACACAATGGGTCCTCAATAAATGTCAGTGAATTACTTCCTGACTATTGTCATGGTTCCTGGGAGATGCAGGGTGGGGTTGACAGCAAGAGACAAAGCTGGCTGTCAAAACTGTTATTTAGATGAACAGTGAAAGTAGGATTTAAAACAAATTCTGACGGTTTTCAGAACTTTGCCCATTTTATCAAATCCTGATTCAAACGATTCTATGTACTCCACAACCTACTAAGATCCATTTGAAAAACAAACTCCAGAATTAGAAAACTGGTCAAAGACCATTTTCTTACTTAAAATATAATTGCTTAAAAGGGCTATATTTAGAAACTATGTTTAACTGCAGAAATTACTGTGTTCTGTTTTGGGATGTGTACAAGAGTAGTTTGTTTTAGGGTAATGAAATATGCTTAAATAATAGAATTTCATTAGGTATAGGTCTGGCAAAAATGGCTTTCATTTTGCCGAGTTCTCTGACCCATAAGCTGAAAATCAGGCATGATAAAATTTAAGAGGTCAAGTCGTTTTCCTGTGGACATCGGTGTAGGAAAAATGTGTCTTCCTTTTCCTAGGAGTTTGGTGGGGCTGTTGCTGTGGGAGGCAGGTTTCCCTGCAATTGCGCTGCAATAAAGAAAGACTGCTGTGAGAGAATAAGGCTGTGTGTGGAATGAGGACCCTAAAACGGAGAAACAGTGACGAGATTGCAGTTATGTGAATGTTTCTCTTCCCAAGATTATAAGGCATTTTAGTATTGTGTATTTTATATATGTGTATATGCACACACGCACATGTATACATACCTACACACATATGTATGCATATTTATGTATAAACGTATATGTGTATATACTTATGTATACATGCATGCCTACCTTATATACACACGTACATATTTAATGTAATTCAAAATAGTTATTAAACTTTTATGTCAGGTTATATACTAAAATGTTAAGAACGGAAAGACAACCGGGGCGCAGTGGCTCACGCCTGTAATCCCAGCACTTTGGGAGGCTGAGGTGGGCGGATCCTGAGATCAGGAGATCGAGACCATCCTGGTTAACACGGTGAAAACCCGTCTCTACTAAAAATACAAGAAATTAGCCGGGCGTCGTGGTGGGCGCCTGTAGTCCCAGCTACTCAGGAGGCTGAGGCAGGAGAATGGCGTGAACCCGGGAGGCGGAGCTTGCAGTGAGCCTAGATCGCGCCACTGCACTCCAGCCTGGGCGACAGAGTGAGACTCCGTCTCAATAAATAAAGAAATAAATAGATAATAACAGAAAGACAAATGAATACATTCTCTGCCATCAAAAATTTGCGATTAAATCAGGGAAGCAATGTAAGACTAGCCTTTTAGAAATATACAGCAACAATCTACATGTCATTCAACTATAAACTTTAAAACATGGATGAAAGATAATTACTCTTATCTTTTAAAAAGTATTTAGTTAAGCTGAGGTAGTTTCCAATAAAGTGTCATAAAATAATTCTCTTCTCTATTGAATGATACAAACTCATGAGTGATTTCTGGCATCTTAAGTATAAGTGGAACGGTTGACTTTGACCCATTTCCTTATTCCAAAGAATTGCTCTAGATTTCAGTCTTGCAAAAAGTGATAAAGGCTGGTTTCAGAAATCAGATTCAGAACACAGAAAACTGCAGGTTTCTTATTACTGAATTATACATGGATCTAAAGGTAAACACTATCACCCGAGTCTCATTACCAGAATTGGATACTGAGTATATGTAATGCTCTAGAAATTATATTCAACATCTAAATAGAATGTTATTTTGCAACAGATGGACTAGTGGCCTATTTACACCTTAATTCAATTTTAAATATTTGTGACTAGTATTTGCACTTTAGAATCTTCTTGTTCCTCCAGGAGTTTTATTTCATGTATGTTATGGAAGAAACATCACTTTTCAGACTTTCATTTTGTTACATATACCTGCATAGAATCTGGAATGAAACTACAAAGCAGGGAAGAACATTGTGTAACCACTTCTTAGTGATTCAGTTAATTTTCAAGTTGAGCCTTTTATATTACTCAGGGGTCCAAGTAGGAATGACAACAAAAGGATTCTATTATTTAATCACTCCATGTAGTAGGCTGTGTATGTGCATATGTTTGTGCATGTGTTTGTGTGAGTGCAGGCTTAGGTTTAGGCCAAAAATGCATAGATTGTATTATTAAATAACAAAGGAAGAGGCAGTACAGTATGATGAGGGAATCCCAACCTGAGTCCTATTTCCAGTTTGGGCACTAACCAATTATGTGTTATGAGTTAATGAATTTCTTGGGGGGCTTAATATCCTTTTCTATACATGAATGAGATGGATTAGATAAATTCCACCTTCAGTTCCTTCTAGTGCTGAAATAGTATATCCAAAAGTGTATTTCAAAACCATAGTGTAAAATGTATCACTTAAATTATTAGCAATATTTAATTATTTGGGTTAGGAGTAAGAATTTAATGGTTCATATTTCTCCATGCAAATCTATAATTTTAATTGGAGAATAAAATGTAGTAACTGTTACATAATACTCTGCCATTCAAACTATTCAACAGTAACTATGATAGCCCCAATAACAACATCTTAATTTATTAAATAAAAGTATTTGTAATATACCTCCTACACTAGACTCTGAAGTAAGAACCTGGGATAAAGTCAATTACATGCTTCTGACATTAAAAGTAATTGGTATGGTGCAGAAGAATTTGGCTGAAGTTAAAGGTTCTGGAGGGTGTCTACCATTCTTATTATTTTGGGAAGAAAGGTTACTTTTTTTCCTAAGGGGATTATTAGAGACAACAATGTACATGTTTGATTTACATTCTTTTACTCAATTACATCAAGATATCCATAGAGCAGAAAGAAAACCAGTATTATTGATAATATTTTTATTCATCTTATTTCAATGAATAGCTATCGTTTTCAGCCCTGGAATCATTTCGATGCACTAAACTATTTTTGTGGGGAAGAAAAAAATGAGTAAGATGTGATTCCTGCCCTTGAGGAGGTTCCAATCTAATGAGGGAAAGAGTTACATAAAAATAAAAAAACAAATACAGCATGGTAATTGCTCAGATAACACAGATAGGCGCTGAGCCCAACTGGTTTTACAGGAGGCTTCCTGTGGGAGAGGGTGTCTGACTTGGGTCTTAAATGATGAGTAAGAGTAGGTGAAGAAAGATAAAGAGGTCATTCCAAGCCTTTAGCCAAAGTAAAACATCCACAACATAGGAGAGCTTGTGTGAGTGCAGGAAATGGGAACAATTTTGTCATTAGCAGGGTGTAAATTGCAAATAGGAGAGAAAGGAGAAATCATCAGGGACCAAATCAAAAAGCATTGCTGTAGTCATGCTTGTAACTCTAACTTAGGTGATGAAAGCCACGAAAGGATTTTAAGGAAGACGATGCCATGGGCAGATTTTCTTTTTAGAAAATGGAATGTGGTTGCAATGTGGAGTGATGTATTTACTAGGAACAAACATGGAGCTAGGAAGGCTATGTAGGTTTTTTCTTTTTCTTTCCCCCCCCCCTTTTTTTTTTTTTTTTTAGAAAAGGTATTTATTATTTACACCACTGAACCTTGTCCTGTAAGAACAATATACACCATGTTTCTTTAAAAGGATCAATTCCTTTCAAATACAAGAACTGCATAAAGCAATGTTGTCAACACAAAACAGTGGTAACATTACATATCTGCAGGCTTAAGCATTGCAAATAATATATTTTTTTAATTTTATGGCTAGATATTTTTACTGAAACAGTGTTAGCCCTTAGACAAAATATATCTGGAACAGAGCAAAAACCATTTGTTCATGCTTTTTCGGAATGAATCAGTGATATGTCCCTTTTAAAAATTTATTGCTTTTAATTGCTTTTATGACAATGGTTTTAGGCAGATTCTACTTGGCCACCAAAAAGAGATTCATTCTTGTTCTTTAGTTTTCTTCAGTCTATGTAGGTTTTTAATGGAATGGTCTATGCCAGAAATGACTAAACCCCAAATCATAGCAACTGAATATGAGGAGAGAAGGCACATTAGGTTTGTATAAAGGAGGCACATATGCTAGCCTTGGTGAAAGGTTGCGTAAAGAAGAGGATAAAGAAGTGGGATTTTAGGGAGGTGGAGCTTACAGTGAGCCGAGATTGCGCCACTGCACTCCGGCCTGGGGGACAGAGCAAGACTCCGTCTCAGAAAAAAAAAAAAAAAAAAGAAGTGGAGTTTTTTAAAACATTTCTTGGCCAGGTGTGGTGGCTCACACCTGTAATCCCAGCTCTTTGGAAGGCTGGGGCAGGCGGATCACCTGAAGTCAGGAATTCGAGACCAGCCTGGCCAACGTGGTGAAACGCTGTGTCTACTAAAAACACACACAAAAAATTAGTCAGGCATGGTGGTGCATGCCTGTAATCCCAGCTACTCTGGAGGCTGAGGCAGGCGAACTGCTTGGAACCCAGGAGGTGGAGTTTGCATTGAGTTGGGACTGCACCATTGCACTCCAGTCTGGGCAACAAGAATGAAACTCCATTTAAAAAACAATGACAAAAAATTCTCATAATTCCTATTATTTTGGCACAGATAAATAGAGACATTAACTGAGACCAGCAAGAAAAGAAAAGGTGTGAATATGCCTGAGGAGACAGAAGGCAGTTGAATTTTGAACTTGCTGATTTTGAGAAGATTAACAAGTTTGTATTTTAGGTACACATAAGCACTTGGGAATCAGTTTAAAGCTCACATGCCAGAGACAAAAATTGTTCTATTTGTGGGACTCAAGATCAATGTAAAGATAAAAAGTAGGCTGAGGACAGAACTCTGCATTGCAGTGAGCAGCAGGCAAAAGAGTATAACTTTAGCTAGGATAATGAAACAACCAACCTGGGAAAAACCGTGAAAAGTAATCTCATGCTCATCCAGGTAGAAAGTATTACGGCAGTCAGCCAAATATGGAAGATGAATATCTGGGAGCTGAGCATTGCATGTACTATTTGAAGGAGTTAGGTGGAAAACATCACTACCCCATGAAGAACAGAGGTGGCAATGGAAAAAGAAACCACACTGCGGTTGGTTTGGGAGACCAAACTACAAGATAAATAATCAACTAATAATTATCTGATTTTGACAAATCATTGCTCTCTCCTTCTCAAATATAAAAAGATTTAATAATTATTTTCTGTCCTAGAGTTTTGAATTCACAATTAAAGTGAAAATATTAACTCTAAAAGGCCGGGCGCGGTGGCTCAAGCCTGTAATCCCAGCACTTTGGGAGGCCGAGACGGGTGGATCATGAGGTCAGGAGATCGAGACCATCCTGGCTAATACAGTGATACCCTGTCTCTACTAAAAAATACAAAAAACTATCCAGGCGAGGTGGTGGGCGCCTGTAGTCCCAGCTACTCCAGAGGCTGAGGCAGGAGAATGGCGTAAACCTGGGAGGCGGAGCTTGCAGTGAGCTGAGATTCGGCCACTGCACTCCAGCCTGGGCGACAGAGCAAGACTGTCTCAAAAAAAAAAAAAAAAAAAAAAAAAAATATTAACTCTAAAAACAAAAACTCTTTAGAACACACAGTTTTTCATTTATCATCACCATATTGGGGAAATTAATTCTCTTTTCTTTTAAATGATTCAATTTCATTTACTTCTCCATTTCCCCACCAAGTGTTTTCACAGGCCTCTAACAGAAATTGATTCACTTATCACAATGTAATATTATGCCCTTAGCTTTTGTTTTAGGTTGCCATAACAAATGATCTTATGAAGAATACTCTTACAATGTCTGCAAAACCACTATTCATTATACTAGTCAGCATCTCAAATAATGACACACATGATAAATTCCTCCCAGAATTTAGTGCTAGAAAGTGTTTCCTCTGATGAAGAACTGATATACTTATTTTTATCAGTAAATTAAAATGTATTTCCTTTTTAACCTTGGTGTATAGGAAGTTTAACATGAAACAATGTGGTGTGGAAACCAACTTTTTCACATTTCTTAGTTGGTAGCTGAGTGTATATTTTCCTTTCTTTTATGACTTTTGTTCTGTAATAGTTTGTTTATAAATGTCTGCATATTTGTGTTTATCAAAGTCATCATCAAGTTTTATTAAAAATAAGTAGTACGTAACAACAATACAAATATTAGCAATATATTATTTGGTTCATGTTTTATTTCAGTCTCTCTTCCTTATTTCTTAATTTTTTTTTAAAGATAAAGTCTTGCTCTCTCACCCAGGATGGAATGTAGTAGAGTGCAATAATAGCTCACTGCAACCTCAGACTGCTGGGCTCAATGGATCCTCCTGCCTCAGCTTCCCAAGTATCTTGAACTACAGCCATGTACAACCAAACTCAGCTAATTTTTTATGTTTAAATGCTTTATATAGATGATGCCTCACTTTGCTGCCCAGATTGGTCTTGAACTCCTGGCTCCCAAGTGATCCTCCATCCTTGTTTTTTAAAGTGCTGGGATTATAGGCATAAGCCACTGTACCTTGCCTCTTCTTTATTTTTGAAGCTCCCATTTCCCTCCCACACAAACATTGGCATAATAATAATTTTTGTAGTATCACTTTAATTCAAGATAGATCTTTCTCCACTTGAATTTTCTTATCAGTTACTTTCTTCCTTTTTCATATATTTAATTCCAAGAAAAGAGATGAAGTAGAATGTAATACTGGCTTAAAAAGTGTTATTAATTTATTATGCTTCTCTTAATTTTTTTTTTTTTTTTTTTTTTTTTTGAGACGGAGTCTCGCTCTGTCGCCCAGGCTGGAGTGCAGTGACTGGATCCCAGGTCACTGCAAGCTCCTCCTCCCGGGTTTACGCCATTCTCCTGCCTCAGCCTCCCGAGTAGCTGGGACTACAGGCGCCCGCCACCGTGCCCGGCTAATTTTTTGTATGGTTTTTAGTAGAGACGGGGTTTCACCGTGTTAGCCAGGATGGTCTCGATCTCCTGATCTTGTGATCCGCCCGTCTCGGCCTCCCAAAGTGCTGGGATTACAGACTTGAGCCACCGCGCCCGGCCTTCTTAATTTTTAATTACCTAATTTTGGGCCTAGTACCAAATAGTACTTTCATTGATAAGAAGGGAGGGTCTCCTGGCACTATCATGGAAATAGAGGCATTAGGCTATGGACCTCAACACGACATCCAAGTGTGTTACTAACCTACCTTTTACTTGCTCCAAGTGGTATGCTTTTAAAAAGAGAATATGATAGTTATGAAAATATGAACATTGTGGTTTTGTGACATTTAAGTTGCTTATTGTACCTTAAGAATAAACATTGCAATTGATTTCATGATAATAACATGCATCAATTTTCAATGCCCACAATAAGCCAGACATTAGACTATGAATAGATACTTTTTTGTACAAAAAGTTAAATCTCACAACAGTATGCTGCAATATAAAAAAAGAAATTATCACCGTATTACCAATGACCAAACTAAGCCTGGGCAACTTAAGTAATTTTATGATTGACAACAAAGCTCCTATTGCATTTTTTGTTAACTTTTCCTCTATACAGTTGCAATTCAGTTGGACTTACATTGTATGTCTCGTTAGATAATATAATACCAACATTGTCTATATAAAGGCTATTTTTTCAAATTCATCTGCCTTCTGAAATTGGGACAAATATTCTGCCAGCACTGTTATTCTTTAAATTCTATTAGAGTGATACAGATTCTTTTTTTTTTTTTTGAGTCAGAGTGTCACTCTTGTTGCCCAGGCTGGAGTGCAATGGCACAATCTCGGCCCACCACAACCTCTGCCTCCCAGGTTCAAGTGATTCTCCTCCCTCAGCCTCCCGAGTAGCTGGGATTACAGGCATGCACCACTATGCCCGGCTAATTTTTGTATTTCTAGTAGAGACAGAGTTTCTCCATGTTGGTCAGGCTGGTCTCGAACTCCTGACCTCAGGTGATCCGCCCACCTCGGCCTCCCAAAGTGCTGGGATTACAGGCGTGAGCCACTGCACCCGGTCCGATACAGATTCTTATACTCACGAAACGTGATGAGGAGACATATTATTCCAACTTCTTTTACACAGGAAACAGTTGAATTATGTACAATGTCTATCTTCTTACCTCAGAAGAGTTCCTAGGATAGAAGCCCTAAGCTCTGCATTCTTACATATAAATAATCAAAGGCCAAAAGTTACTGTTCCCCCTGACATGCTCCCTAATTGCTACAGCTCTTTCCTGTATCTACTTAAAGCTTACTTTTTCTTTTTTTTTTTTTGAGATGGAGTCTCACACTGTCAGCCGGGCTGGAGTGCGGTGGTGCGATTTGGGCTCACTGCAACTTCTGCTTCCCAGGTTCAAGCAGTTCTCCTGCCTTAGCCTCCCGAGTACCTGGGATTACAGGCGCCTGCCACCATCCCCAGCTAATTTTTTGTATTTTTAGTAGAGACAGGGTTTCACCATGTTGGCCAGGCTGGTCTCAAACTCCTGACCTCATGATTTGTCTGCCTCGGACTCCCAAAGTGTTGGGATTACAGGTGTGAGCCACCGTGCCTGGCCCTTATTTTTTTATTATTATTATTTTTATTTTTATTTTTTGACCTGGAGTTTTATTCTTGTTGCCCAGGCTGGAGTGCAATGGCATGATCTTGGTTCACTGCAACCTCCCTCTCCTGGGTTCAAGCAAACCTCCTGTCTCAGCCTCTCAAATAGCTGGGTTTACACCACGCCCAGCTAATTTTTTTGTATTTTTCGTAGAGATAGGGTTTCACCATGTTGGCGAGGCTGGTCTTGAACTCCTGACCTCAGGTGATTCGCCCCCCCTTGACCTCCCAAAGTGTTGGGATTACAGGCGTGAGCCTCTGCACCCGACCCAAATCTTATTCATTTTGAATAAGATTGTGTTCTCCCTGACAACTCAGTTTAAACCTGTAACTCTTTTTTCCTGTCTCCTAGCTCTATTTTTCCCCACAGCCCTTATTGCCATCTGCCATATTATATGCCTTACTTGTTTATGTGGATTCTATTAACCTCCTCTATTAGAAAGTACTCTCTACATCACATCTGTTTTATTCCATATTACTAGCATTTGGAATTGTGCCTGGGACATAGTAGGTATCACTAAATATTTATTGGATGAATAAATTCATAGCATACCTAGTATAACTGTGGAAAATTAATGAACTCATTTTTCATTCGCTGTGAAACAAATATTATTTTTCTAGGTCATGTAGAAAATATGTAATCTTTTATAAAAGGGCAAAGACAAGATTGTAATGTCAGTTAAAAATGTATATGTAGGCCGGGCGCGGTGGCTCAAGCCTGTAATCCCAGCACTTTGGGAGGCCGAGACAGGCAGATCACGAGGTCAGGAGATCGAGACCATCCTGGCTAACACGGTGAAACCCTGTCTCTACTAAAAATACAAAAAAAAAAAAACTAGCCGGGCGACCTGGCGGGCGCCTGTAGTCCCAGCTACTCGGGAGGCTGAGGCAGGAGAATGGCGTGAACCCGGGAGGCAGAGCTTGCAGTGAGCTGAGATCTGGCCACTGCACTCCAGCCTGGGCGACAGAGTGAGACTCCATCTCAAAAAAAAAAAAAAAAAAAAAAAAAGTGTATGTATACATATATATATACACACGTAATTGCCTCAAAATTAGAAATGAACTGTTAAACATTAATATTCATTTATTGAACAAATAGCTATTAAGGATGATCTTTTTGTCTTTTATTGAAAAGTGATTCCTTTGGTAGTAAAAAATAATCTATCCTTCAGAGGTTTTTTGTTTGTTTGTTTGTTTGTTTTTTCTTGACGGAGCCTCGCTCTGTCTCCAGGTTAGAATACAGCAGCGTGATCTCTGCTCACTGCCACCATCTCGGCTCACTGCCACCATCTCGGCTCACTGCCACCTTCGCCTCCTGGGTTTGAGCGATTCTCCTGCCTCAGCCTCCCGAGTGGAAGAGATTACAGGTGCGCACCACCAAGCCCGGCTAATTTTTATATTTTTAGTAGAGATGGGGTTTTACCATGTTGGCCAGGATGGTCTCGATTTCCTGACCTCGTGACCCACCTGCCTTGGCCTCCCAAAGTGCTGGGATTACAGGCATGAGGTACCTCACCAGGCCTCAGATTTTCTTACAGATGAGAGCAGTTGGAAGAGTAGCTCATTGCATTAGGATATTAAGAATCTATGGTGAATATTTTTTAAAGCATTTTTTCAAACCTGATTCTTTCTCCAGCTGAAATTTTACTGATTTTTTTAGATAGATTAAAACAGCACGACAGAAGAGTAACCTCAAGTTATGCCACTGAGAATAGGAAAGAAATTGTTCAACAGTCATGCCTGTAAGTCACGTTAGGCAGAATGACAAATGGACAATGATACACGTAATGACATGGGAGTCTCTGGCTTTGTACAGAGGTCCATAAATATTTTGCACATGCTTGGAATACATGGACGTCCAGTTGACAGACTCTCCAAGAAAATTCTAAAATTAGATACTAGATCTAAATTGGTCTCAAGAATTTAATAAAAAGGAATGTCCTCAGAGGCTTTTAGGTCATCACACAAAGGGGTATTCATTATGCTTTATTTAGCATTGCCTTGCAAGCCATTTTGGAAAAATTGAGTCAAAAGAGCTGAATATTAAGACATTGATTCACTTTCCCCCCATATTGCAATCAATTTGAATAGCAGCGGATATGCGATTCATGTTAATTGTGCCAAAACAGCAGCAGGATGAGTGTTAAATTATTCACCATGTTCACAAACTGTCAAATGGAGCAAATAGCCAACTATTCAAAATAATTGCAAAAAGATTGGCACAGCTGTAATGTGTTTTCAGTGTGTGTTTTATATCCTCCTGAAACCAATAGTTAATGCAGAAAGGAATGCCTCTCTTTGATAGACTTAGATGGGAACTTAAATTTCATTCATAAGTGTTTCAAGCAAAAATTAATTAATTTCATCTGTATTATAATTTCCTCCTCTCTAAAAAAGTAAAAAATCAAAATATTTCCAGGATAGAAGAAATCAGCAATAAAAAGTGAACCCTCAAAGATATGTTGATGATGCATTGAGAGGTGCTTTGTCTCCTATGGTTACAAGGAAACGAAGTCATTATTTCTAAATTGCAGCCCTGTCTATTTTTATGCTAATAAACACACTTGACCCTATATAAAAAATTTGTTTCCATTCTAAATGTTATGTTATAATATGGCTTACTAAATCTACCATGTGCTGTGGTGTTTAAATGTGCTATATTTTGAAAAGGTGAGGGGAAAAGATGGGGTGTGGGGAGGGAAGTACAGAATAGGAGGGCAGAGATAAGGAAGAAGTAAAACAGTTCAAGGTTTAAAAACTTTAAAATATCTTTCTCAGATCTCTTGAGGCAAGAGTTCAAGAGTTCAAGACTTCATTGAGCTATGATCCTGCCAGGGCACGCTAGCCTGAGTGGCAGACTGAGACTGTCTCTTAAAAAAAAAAAAAAAAAAAAAATTATCCTCAGGCTGCTCAGGCTGGGTACCATCGCTCATACCTGTAACCCAGCACTTTGGGAGGCAGAGGCAGGAGAATCAGCTTGGGTGGGCAACAAAGTAAGACGCCATCTCTACAAAAAATTTAAAAAACATATTAGCTAGTGTGTTGGTATGCACCTGTAGTCCCAGCTATGTGGGAAGCTAAGGCCTCAGGTTAGGAAACAAAAAAAATTCTCTCATACGAGGTTAATTGACTTTTGTCTTTATTTCAAAATGTCCTGGTGATTTTTTTTGTATAATTTAATATAATTCTTACCTGAGGAAAAAATCTTAAATGTTACATTTGTATACTAGAATTTCAGATAAACTGCATATTTTGTTTCTAAATTTTTTATATTCAAAATCCTAATAATTTGAAATATTTTGGGTATGTTTCTTTAATCTGCATATTGCAGATCTTTGGTCCTTATTGATGAGATTTTTTAATACTAATAATGATTTAAAAATTAAAGATGCTTTATTATATAAAAAGAGTTTTGCCCCAACAACTAAGTTGCATATATTACTTCAATCTGGAAAGCAAAACAAAGAGAATTAGAATTCTTAGACTTCTCATGAATTACATGATCTTATCTTCTGCATTTGGATAGATTAAGGATCATTGTTTCATAATCCCTAGTTTTCTTGCTTCCTAATAGAAAATTATGTATACAAGACATAAAAATAATTTAGGCAAAATTGCTTAGAAACATCAAACTGAATATTGAAAACCCCAAATCTGCCCATTATTTTTTGGCCTCAATGCAATTTGATATTCAATCTGAATTTTTGCTATTCAGTTGGAATTCATTAAATAATGGAGATGAATGATGTTTTTTCTTAAAAAGATATAATGCATTGGTGATAAGTAGGGATTTCAACTGTATATGGTAATATAAATGACACATTTAGCATGACCTTATCTTCCTATAGCTTGTCCCTTTAATTGTTCCTAACTTAGAGGAGATGACTCTACTCTGGGTGGTGAAGAAATACAATATTCTATATTTAACCTCCCCATCATATTACTCTACGCCTTCCTATCTTCAATTATGTTGAAATCATGCCTACCTGTCTTAGGCAGGATCCCAACAGGAAATTGACAACTCAATCCTGCTCAAAATAGGAAAGTTTGAATAAGGTTTATCTATTTACAAAGGAAATATTTCAAAAAATATTGGTATGGAGGATCCACAAAGCACTCACTGCTCCCCTCAAGGAGACTGACTCTACATAATCTTTTCTATCTGAGTTCTAGTAATGGCTCCATATCACCAACAGAAGACTGATAAACCAGTGAGAATAATGTGTGACAAAAAATCATCTTCAATAAAAATTAAAAGGACCTTTACTAAAGATACTTAATTATTTATTTATTCTTACATCTAATAATTTTATATTTTCACCTCACTTCCAAATAAAATGAATATGTGCAGCCTGTCAAAGGATAGGAAGTCTTTTCAGTTGTCTGACAGAAGATCTTCAGAACTACTCCTTGGTATGGTATAACACGGGAGAACATATCTAAATGGATGTAGATCTACGGAGATCCTATTAAGACTTTAAGTATGATAATTAAGTACACACAAAAATAGTCAGAGAACTAGCTATAGAACTTTCTGAGGAAGCCTGGCTTCATCATGTATAGTCATAACTCTGAGATATTGCAGGTTAGATTCCAGACCACCCCAATAAAGTGAGTATCACAATACAGTGAGTCATGCAATTTTTTTTTGTTTCCCAGCACATATAAAAGTGATGTGTCAACTATACTGCAGTCTATTAAGTTTGCAAGCATTATGTCTAAACAAACAAGGTCCACATCTTAATTTTAAAATATTGCTAAAAATTGCTAAGAATCATCTCAGCCTTCAGCAACTAGTATCTGTTGTTTAGTGTAGTTACCTTCACTAATTATCTTAGCTATATCTTCTGATGCCTTGTTGCAGCTTCTCCATCAGCATTTGCTGCTTTGACTTGTACTTTTATGTTATGAAAATGGCTTCTTTTCTAAAGCACATGAACCAACCCCTGCTAGCTTTTTTCTGGTGAAGGGTCTTGACTTAATGTTGATGACTGTTGACTGATCAGGGTGGCAGTTGCTGAATTTTGGGGTGGCTGTGGCAATTTCTTAAACTAAGACAACAATGAAGTTCACCATATCAATTGACTCTCCCTTTCATGAAAAATTTCTCAATAGTATGTGATGCTGCTTGAGAGCATTTTAGCCACAATGGAATTTCTTTCAAAATGTCTCAACCCTGCCACTGCATTATCAACTAAGTTTATATAATATTCTAAATACTTTGTTATTTCAACAATGTTCACAGCATCTTCAGCAGGAATGAATCTATTTTAAGAAACTACTTTCTTTTTTCATAGAAAGGAATTCCTCATCATAAAAGTTTCATGATGAGATTGCAGTAATTCAATCACATCTTTAGGCTCCATTTTTAATTCCAGTTCTCTTGCTAATTTCACCACATCTGCAATTATTTCCTCCACTGAAGTCTTAAAACCTCAAAGTCACCCGTGAGGATTGGAATCGACTTCTTCCAAACTTCTGTTAATGTGGATATTTTGACTTCTCCCCATAAATTGTGAATGTTCTTCATGATAACTAGAATGAATCATTTCCAGGTTTTGGATTTACTTTGATCAGATCCATTAGAGGAGTCACTATCAATGGCAGATATAGCATTTTGAAATGTTTTTCTTAAATAGTAAGACTTGAAGTTCAAAATTACTCCTTGATCCCTGAGCTGCAGAATAAATGTTGTATTATGAGGCATGAAAACAACATTAATCTCCTTGCACATTGCCATCAAAGCTGTTGGGTGCCGGGCGCGGTGGCTCAAGCCTGTAATCCCAGCACTTTGGGAGGCCGAGACGGGTGGATCACGAGGTCAGGAGATCGAGACCATCCTGGCTAACCCGGTGAAACCCTGTCTCTACTAAAAAAAAAAAAAACAAAAAAACTAGCCGGGCGAGGAGGTGGCGGGCGCCTGTAGTCCCAGCTACTAGGGAGGCTGAGTCAGGAGAATGGCGTAAACCCGGGAGGTGGAGCTTGCAGTGAGCTGAGATCTGACCACTGCACTCCAGCCTGGGCGATAGAGTGAGACCGTCTCAAAAAAAAAAAGCTGTTGGGTAACGAAGTGCATTGTCAGTGAGCAATAATATGCTGAAAGGAATCTTGTTTTCTTGAACAGAAGGTCTCAACAAAGAGCTTAAAAGATTCAGTAAACCTTGCTCTAATCAGATGTGCTGTCACACCGACTTCATCGTTCCATATGCAGCGCACAGGCAGAGTAGATTTAGCATGATTCTTAAGGGCCCTAGGATCTTCAGAACTGTAACTGAACATTGCCCTCAACTTGAAATCACCAGCTATATTAGCTTCTAACAAGAGAGCTGGTCTGTGCTTTCATATGTTGAAACCAGGCATTGACTTCTCCCTAGCTATCAAAATCTTGGATGGCATCTTCTTCCAATAGAAAGCTGTTTCATTTACTATGAAAATCTGTTTAGGGTAGTCACCTTCATCAATTACTTAGCTACTTCTTCTGAATAACTTGTTACAACTTCTGCATCAGCACTTCCTGCTTCACCTTGCACTTTTATGTTATGCAGATGGCTTCTTTTTCAAGATCTCATGAACCAAGCTCTGCTGGCTTCAAACTTTTCTTCTGTAGCTTCTGCACCTCTCTCATCCTTCATAGAACTGAAGAGAGTTAGGACTTTGCTTTGGATTAGACTTTGGCTTAAGAAAATGTGTCTGGTCTGATCTTCCATCCAGACCACTAAAATTTTCTCCATATCAGCAATAAAGCTGTTATAACTTCTTATCATTTATGTGTTCACAGGAGTAGCACTGTTGAATTTCCTTCAATAACTTCTTTGCATTCATAATTTGGCTAGCTTTTTGGTACCAAAAGCCTAGCTTTTGGCCTATCTCAGCTTCCAACCTGCCTTTGTCACCAAGCAAAATCATTTTCTAGCTTTTGATGTAAAGTGAAAGAGGTGCAACACTTCCCTTCATTTGAACTCTTAGAGGCCAATGTAGAATTATCAATTGGCCTAATTTAAATACTGAAATTATTATTATAAAACAAAATATTAGGAAGCCCTAGGAGAGGGTGAGAGATGACAAAATGGCCATTGAGTAGGGCCGTGAGAACACATACAGCATTTATTGATTAAGTTTTGTCTCATATAGGCACAGTTTGTGACATCTCAAAATAATTATAATAGTAACATCAAGGGTCAGTAATCACAGATTATCATAACAAATATAATAATCTAAAAGTTTGAAATATTGCAAGAATTACCAAAATGTGATACAGACATGAAGAGAACACATGCTGTTGAAAAAATGGCATCTATAGACTTTCTCTATGCAGGTTTGCCAAAAACCTTCAATTTGTAAAAAAACACAGTATCTGTGAAGTGCAGTTAAGTGAAGCATAATAAAACAAGATATGCCCATATATCAATACTTAATCCTCTGTCATATGATTCTCTACAGTATTACTTACTAATATAATCTAGTCATTACTCCCAAAATTCATTTCTATAACTCTGAGAGACTTCTCAAGATAGCAAGATATACGCCAAGGATAAAAAACTTTTCCATTGGCCGGGCGCGGTGGCTCAAGCCTGTAATCCCAGCACTTTGGGAGGCCGAGGCGGGCGGATCACGAGGTCAGGAGATCGAGACCCTCCTGGCTAACACGGTGAAACCCCGTCTCTACTAAAAATACAAAAAACTAGCCGGTCGTGGTGGCGGCGCCTGTAGTCCCAGCTACTCGGAGGCTGAGGCGGGAGAATGGCGGGAACCCGGGAGGCGGAGCTTGCAGTGAGCTGAGATCCGGCCACTGCACTCCAGCCTGGGCGACACAGTGAGACTCCGTCTCAAAAAAAAAACAAACAAACAAAAAAACTTTTCCATTGATTATCATCTTATACCCTATGCTATTAAATGAAAAAATGATCTAACAACATTTGAATTAAAATATAAAGTGAATTAAATTTCAAGTTTTATATCTGTGACACTAAGTATAACCTCTAAACTATCAATATCACATCCTATCTTCAGGTACTGTTACACTTATGAATAAAGCAAAAGTGCACAGTCATCAATGATAAATACCTAGATGCAAGGCAGGTTACCATGACTTCTCTCAAACACATTAAAATAATGATATGGAGGACAGAACAAGCAGGAATAGCTATAAGCAGACGAATCCATCATTTGTAATATTGTAAGCAGATAAGATAAAAAACAATGACAACATTTAAAATTTCATAATTACTTAGCAATTGGCATAACTGTTTGCTTGGTAATGACACTTCCTAACAAAGCAGCCTACAAAGAATTAGTTTACTCTTGTTCTAAAGTTTAATATTAATTGTAAACATATGGTAGATATTCCCTAAGAAATGCATATATTTTATATAAACAACAATTATTTTTTAATTGCAATAAACTTGGTTTTAATATAGAAATGTTTATTGATCCTAAGTAAATATTTTCAGCCTTATTCATTTACCCATTAAATCATTATTTAAGCACATAATGCCAATAATGGTGCCAAGCTGTTCAAGGGCAATGGTTCTCAAAATTTGCTGTGTTGGTATCACTAGGAAAGCTTATGCAAAATACAAATATGCAGAAATTATTCCAAACTTTCTCATTCAGGATCCAAAGATGTAGAACATAATTATGTTTTCAATAAGTTCTTCAGATGATTTCTATGCCAGAAACACAGATTAAACAAATTAAAATGCTTTTTAATATAAAATCTTATAACAGAATTATTTCTGGACACATTATATAGGTACAACAAATATTGTATAGCAGGTTCCTTTAGCACGGCAACTTACAAAACAGATGTAGACTGAGAAAAGATTTGCACCTTCATTGAAACTTTGAGGACTAAAGACAGGCAAGAGAAGATCTTTGATAAAAGTCATGCTAACAATCTGGAAAGTGTCAGAGTCCCACCAAACTTTAGTTAATATTTCAAGAAGAAGAAATAGGGTAGGAAGAAAAATCATCTGAGTAGTAAGTAAAGCTGGTTTATTACCTGTCTCCATATAGAGGTGTGTATGTGTGCTTGCATGTGTGTACACATGTAAATGTGTGTGTGTGCATGCATATACAGGTATGCTTGCCTACATATGTACATATACATACACACATATTTGCCCAACATGTTACACTATCTGTAATATTGTCTTTGTGATCAATGGAGCGGTTAAGCCACTGACAAAGTTCAAATCTTACTGATAGAATCTCTTTTTGATATCATGATGCTTTAATATTTTAGAAAATAACAAACTTACTTGATGAGATTGCATATAATTACAGACACAAAACCTAAAACTTAAGTTACTTATGTTTCAAAATTCAACTCAATATACAGTGTGCTTCTGTTGTAAGAGTTAACCAGTTAGAATGGGGATTCTAAAAACCATAGAAAACAGGCTCTGAGGAGGAATACTTTATATGTATTTGAAAAACTAAGGCTTTAACATATGAAACCAATATAGGGAATAAAGATAATAAAATTAACATGACATATAGAGAATTCTAGATATCATGAACTTTAGGAAAGATAAGATGATATCATAGTTTAGAAATAAAATAGTAATCTTAACTGAACCCAGTTGCAGAGTTCACCAGTAGAAAACCTTATGGCTTATATTACATACTTCTATTGAAATAAATGTCCAGGCATACATAAGGATAATTACAAGAATAAAATCTTGCCAAAAGCAAGGACCAATATATAAATAAAAGTGCATGGCCAAGGAATTTCTTTAAAAAGTTTCTATAGAAATGTATATTTAAAAAGGAGTTAACAGGATAATGTATTGAAATTGCACATTATTAGATGTTAAGAATAAACAAAATGAATTATAATTTTCTGACATATTTTCCCCATCTTTAATTTAGTCATTCGTTTGCCTTGTATTCTACGTGTCCTATTTCATACTAATTTAAAGGTGCCTAATTTATACCAAAGGATAGAGGAGACATATAAAAGTGACCTATGTAAGAGATGACACTCATAAATCAATTATTGGTGTTTCACTTTTTATCTGAAGGTTTAACTCAAAAGACATTGGCTTTGCATACGATTAAAGTGTTTTACTTTGTAAATTACAGAAAAATTCAAATACTATAGTGTTAATTGTGTTCTCTGTATGACAGAAAGGAATTTTAGAGATGATCTTCACAACTCAAATTTTCTGGATTTAATTATTTATAAGAAATTGTCGGGGCCGGGCGCAGTGGCTCAAGCCTGTAATCCCAGCACTTTGGGAGGCCGAGACGGGTGGATCACGAGGTCAGGAGATCGAGACCATCCTGGCTAACATGGTGAAACCCCGTCTCTACTAAAAAACACAAAAAAACTAGCTGGGCGAGGTGGCGGGCGCCTGTAGTCCCAGCTACACGGGAGGCTGAGGCAGGAGAGTGGCGTAAACCTGGGAGGCAGAGCTTGCAGTGAGCTGAGATCTGGCCACTGCACTCCAGCCCGGGTGACAGAACAAGACTCCGTCTCAAAAAAAAAAAAAAAAAAAAAAAAAAGAAATTGTCTGGTAAACACACCAAAGGGTAAGAGGTCACTTAATTTTTTGCTCTATTTATGTTTTAAGAAAACAGACAACATCATGATGAATGAGTATTGACCCAGAGCTGAAACATTCCCTGGAAAATATACATTATGAACTATACACAATCCATTAAACAAGACAAAGTCCATTCCATTTTAGTTTCTTTCTAGGCAGTGTGAGAAAAGAGAGAGATTTAAGACACCTTGAGCACCCTTTCGAGTGCCACTAATGAAATAAATAGTATTTGTTGTCACATCACCCACTGAGAAGTAGGTGTGACTTCATGCTTTTTCATTTGTCACTCTCCAGTTGAATAACGGTTCCTTTATAGGCAGACTTTTCCCCCATAGCTAGTAACCACCCACATAGAAGTTAATTGATTCATTGGTTTTCCATAGAATCTGTGGATCCTTGGGATAGTAAGCCATCAACACTACATATTATTAGGTCCAACCCCTGCTATGAAAATAAGATGATCCTGCTTTATAGTCGCCCCCAGTATATGTAATGGAATTCTATGTCATTAGAAGGAGCAAAGTTGGGAAGAAATTAATTACAAAGTACAGAATGAGAATAAGTTTCTTTTTTTTTTTTTTTTTTTTTTTGAGACGGAGTCTCGCTCTGTCACCCAGGCTGGAGTGCAGTGGCCAGATCTCAGCTCACTGCAAGCTCCACCTCCCGGGTTCACGCCATTCTCCTGCCTCAGCCTCCCGAGTAGCTGGGACTACAGGCGCTCGCCACCTCGCCCGGCTAGTTTTTTGTATTTTTAGTAGAGACGGGGTTTCACCGTGTTAGCCAGGATGGTCTTGATCTCCTGACCTCGTGATCCACCCGTCTCGGCCTCCCAAAGTGCTGGGATTACAGGCTTGAGCCACCGCGCCTGGCGAGAATAAGTTTCTTGTAGGCCTAATAGGAAATACTTTAAAATAGTATTTTTGTGTTTCACAGAAAAGTTAAATTTATTTTTCTAATTGGTTATACATCATTCTATTTCTATACATTCTATTTCTGTATCTCATGATTCTCAGTTTCAGACTTAATACAATTTTAGAAAAGTATTGCACATGGTGTAAAGAGAGATGAACCATAATCAAGAGATCTAAGTTTGTGGTAACTGCTCTGTAGAATATGAACAGCATGTAATTCAGTAATTAAACATTTTATCATATTGCACACATTGTGCTTGATCTTGATATGCCACAGATTGTTTCTTATGGGGAAAGGATGACACATCCAAAGTTGTGGTAACACATTAAAAATCCCCAAACCAGTTTATCTATTTAGAGAAAGTAAGACTATTGCTTTTGAGTGACCCATAAGAAAGTAATGAAGTAGGTCTTAGAGGTTTGTTGATCTGATTAGTGGAATATCTCTTTCACAATCAACAAAGAATGAATGCAGAAGAGGTGTCTGGCCCCTTTGAAAAGTGAGGAGACTCTGTTTATAAACTAAAGTTGTTTTTAATATCTTAAATGTGCAACATATTCAATGTGTTTGCCTGCATCCATCACCCTGAGGGCCAAATGTAAATTCCTAGGTCATCTCACGGAGGCAACACAAAGACACTCACGCAGTATGTACTCTACCTCGTGGAGAAGCATGCAAGAAAGCTGTGTGTAGGACGTGGACATAATAGTATAAAAGAATTCTAGGCAGCTCGAGTGGGATAGTAGGAAGTGGAAAGTGAAAAGAATAAGATAACGTGCTGTCTACTTTACAAGCAGTTGCACAAAGATTAATGGGCTAATTTCAGAGAAGCACTTAAACAGTTGTGGATGCCAAGTTTAAACATTATTATTTATTAGTTGGCTATGTGGTAAATTTCCCCTGAGAGCACAAGTGAAAGCCATATAAAAATGTATCTTGTTATTCAATTTCAATATGCATATTGCATATACGGTAGATTTTAATTGTGTAAGAGTATTTGGAAAGATAATAAATTATCTTGAAGTTAGTCTAAGATAAAAATTATATTTATCCAAATATGTAAGCATGATCAGTATTCCAGGGGTGAAGAATCAGAAATTAACCATTAAACAAGACTTTCGGTCCCTAGAGAACAAGATTCATGACAGGGAACATAAACTCAGAATGGTGTCGTTGGGTAAAGAAAAGGTGTCAGAAATCACACATTTTGCCATGGACTTCCCTATAAGAAAGTCTTAAAGTAAAATGTCTTTAAATATACAAGTAGAACCCCTAAAGCTTTACAAACACACACAAAAAAACAGAGGTTTAGGGAACCCAGACTTTCAAGTGTTCTGGCGAAATTCTGAAGCACTTTGAAAATTTGTCTACAATAAAATTATAAGGCACAGCAAACAAGAATAAGTGTTCACGCAGTAAAAATCGTATCTATAACTTTTTCAATGTAGTTTGTTGCCCATGAGAGTAACCAAAAGTTTAAAATATATTGTCACTATTTAAAATAAGTGTGATTTTTAAAGTGCCACATTGTAGCTGGGCAAAAATTTATAGCCAATATCATAGTCAAAATATCATACTCCAATTAAAAGCCAAAGAGCCAAATATTTACAATCATTCTGTATTTTCTATTCACATAGTTATGTTCTATAATAAATATCTGATACTCACTCCACAGTAACCAATATCTGAAGTTTAAAAAGGAAGATAATTTTGGTATACAATTTTGAAAAACATCTAGTAGAAATGACATATTATTCTATTCTTAATGGCCATGGCATTTTGGAAATGAAGATTTATAGTCAGTTATCATTGCCTATAATTATAGAGATGCCATTAAAAACCCTCTGTGCATTAAATATGCCTCACTGATTCAACCCTCATTATTTAATGCTTGAGGATTTTTCTTTGTAGGATAGAGAGACAATAGAAATGAGAGCAGCTATCCTGCACAAGGTTAATTTGTGAATGATAAATGAGTGGTTTAAAATGAACTGCATAGGTTACAGTTTAAACAGGTTTTGGCAGAAAACCAGTTTTCTCTATTGGGGAGATACACACACACACACACACACAAATATATATAGATAGATACATAGATATATATGAGGAAGATTCAACACCCAACAGCACAGGAGAAATATAATTGACTACTGTAGGAAGTCTTTCTTGAGACAGATTAAAGAGTTTATCAAGATATGTTTCAATCTCAAAGCAGCCAAGATTTGTGATCCTAACTTCAAACCAGCAAGCATTCATTTGCTACCTCATTTCTTGAAACAACAGCAAAACTAAAATTACATTTTTTGCTTTAAATAAGTGTGCCTCGTGTGACAGTTGAAAAAATAAAATGCATTTCAGTGAAATAGCTGCCTGAAAAAGTCATCCTATCCATCTTCTCAATTTATTCAATTAAACTCTGGTAAATCAAAGCCACTTTCTTATTATATTACTTCTCTTTAAAATAGGAGTTCTACAGCCATAAGTGATTTTCCAATAATTCTGAGTAGGCGTCCTTACAGGCATTCTACTTCAAGGTATTAGTCCTGACGCCTGGGGTGCGATGAGATTGGAGGTGTATTACTTCTTTACTATGTAGGACCACCTGTGTGCTGTGATTTGAATGGAACTGAAATATCCGGCTTATGCAAAATAACTCCCCCACCAGACTATCACAGAAACTAACCCTTCTTTGCCAGTTTGAAATTCTCATTGTCAAGTAATTTTCTCCTCTTTCCCTAGCTACTGAAAGCTGGTAGATGATGTAAATGATGTAAGTCTGTATGTGTGTGTGTGTATGTGTGTGCGTGTGTGTGTGTGTGTGTGTGTCAGGGTTTCGGGGTGGGGGCAGGTAGTAGTTGCATGGGAATGGTAAGAAAAGGAAACAGATGAGGAGATTAAAAAATTATTAAAGGCCAGGCGCGGTGGATCAAGCCTGTAATCCCGGCACTTTGGGAGGCCGAGACGGGCGGATCACGAGGTTAGGAGATGGAGACCATCCTGGCTAACACGGTGAAACCCCGTCTCTACTAAAAAATACAAAAAACCAGCCGGGCGAAGGTGGCGGGCGCCTGTGGTCCCAGCTACTCAGGAGGCTGAAGCAGGAGAATGGCGTGAACCCGGGAGGCGGAGCTTGCAGTGAGCTGAGATCCAGCCACTGCACTCCAGCCCGGGCGACAGAGCGAGACTCCGCCTCAAAAAAAAAAAAAAAAAAAATTATTAAAACGTGAAATGTGCCTTTAATACTTTGATAAATTCTTCCATTCTATTAAAATGGAGGGCAAGATATGGGTTGGGTTGGCTGGGTGCAGAGATTTAGCAACACAGATGTGCTATAAAAATGGGTGATGAAGCCAGAGTACGATGAGCTAGGATGAGATGGTTGGGCCTGGAATAAATGGGGGACTAAGCGATGGGTAAATTGGAAACTATGAAGTAAGGGAAACATTTCGCTAATAAGGAAATAGAAATAATCTTTTTTTTTTTTTTTTTTTTTTTTTTTTTTTTTTTTTTTTTTTTTTGAGACGGAGTCTCGCTCTGTCGCCCGGGCTGGAGTGCAGTGGCCGGATCTCAGCTCACTGCAAGCTCCGCTTCCCGGGTTTCCGCCATTCTCCGGCCTCAGCCTCCCGAGTAGCTGGGACTACAGGCACCCGCCACCTCGTCCGGCTAGTTTTTTGTATTTTTTAGTAGAGACGGGGTTTCACCGTGTTAGCCAGGATGGTCTCGATTTCCTGACCTCGTGATCCGCCCGTCTCGGCCTCCCAAAGTGCTGGGATTACAGGCTTGAGCCACCGCGAACGGCAGGAAATAGAAATAATCTTAACCAAGATTGAATCAAAATTAGGTGAACCTTAAGGAGGCTACAAATACCATACCTCATCAAACAAATATTCTGTACTTATTTAGCATTTATTGATTGGGGTTACTAAGAAACTGATTTTCTTTTAATGAAATGTTACCTCATTATATACATTATATATATATAATATACATTAAAAATAGACTATATATATGCTGAGGATTTTCTATTTGCCCATCCAAAACTTCTCTCCATCTTGTTTATCTTCTGTGTGCACAAAATGATTAACAGTAAAGGTAAAAATTCATGTATGTATACTTCAACTATCATGTTATACATAGTAAATACATAAAAATTTATGCCAATTTAAATGAATACATTTAGGAAAAAAAAAAACATCACCTGAGTCTGCTGTTTTCTGGGTTCTATTTTGGGTTTGCCAATGAGGATTAACAGCAGGAAATCAGAGTGAATGAGAAAGGGAATGAAAGCAAGTTAAGTACCATGTTCATTTGCCGGGATTCCTCCCTGCAGGATTTCATGGTCTGACTGCATGCTTCCTGTCTGTTTTTCCAAGTTCTGTAAACACTTCTTCCCTTCCACTCCTTTAAGTCCTATGGTTGATCATGGTGTCTTCTATTGAAGCCCTGTAATACCTCATCGAGGTTTTTCTCTTGAAATTTCCCTAAACCCCACTAATATCTTTCTAAATTGTCCCTTTATTAAACTTGCCTCAAATTAGCCATTTTCAGTGTGCCAGCTGTTTTCTTCCAGGATTCTGACTTATTTTTCTTACTTTTTTACTAATTTGAGATTGTCTTTCATATCTCCTTTTTGGTTTTTTGTCACTTGTAACTAGCAGCTGAGGCACTCACACTAAAAGTGGATGATTAAATACGGATATAGTTTTACAAGGTTGCTTTAAAATTCTGGAGTAAATTTAGCAAAATAAAAAGTTTTTTTGTTATGTTTTTCTCGTCTCTATTTGAGCAGTAGTTTTTTCCCTTGATAATAAAACCAAATAATTCAGATATTTATTCACCATGAACAATTAAAAAGCATTTTTAAAAGTTTAATATAACTCAAAATTGCAAATGAAACTCATTAGGCTCCCTCTTAGTAGTATATTTTATTTCAGACATAGAGTGAGTGACACAGCATTTACTAGAATCTCATAGATAAACATACTATTTTTCCTTCGAGTTTATCAATCTAACCTTGGATTGCTGATTAAGCACAACATGCCATCTGGCAGAATTTGCTTTTCCAGACAAATCCTCTTAAAAATATTTCTTAGTTTCTGGGGACTACCAAAATGAAATCTTGTGGCCTCTATAGTTTTTCAGTGTCTTCAAGTCCTATATTTCTATGTCAATGTTAGTTCCTAATGAAAGGTTTTCTGTAGAGTGGAAATAAAATAATAAAATTTAATTTTGATTTTTATAATATAACACGATTAATTTCTGGACTCTCTACCCAGAGAACAGTTACATTAATCCCTTTCTCTATTATCTCTGGTATACCTCCCCACTTTCATCTTTCCTTGGTTCTTTTCTTTCAAGTCAACAAGCGTGCCCAATTTCCTGACCTTATGGAAAGAAAAAGAAAAACAACTGTAGTAAAACAAACTTCCTTGTCCTCATATGTCCCCCTTTTGCTTTGTATCAATCTCTATTTCCCTTTACTGTCAACCTTTTCAGACGACAAATTAACTGAGACTGCCTCTGATCTTACTCCCCTTTAAAACTCTACTCAGTTCTCGTCAGTCAACAGAATGACCTAAGTAAGTTACTGATGATCTCCTAGTTATCTAGTTTTCATCTTATTTCAAATCTCTGGCATTTGACATTCTCAACCAATTGAAATTCCTAAAATGCCACCTCCTTCCTTTTTAATGATATGGCCTTCCCTCAGCTCTCTTACTTCACAGGTCTATAATCCCCATCACGAACTTTGTTAATTGACTCTCTCTCTCTTCCTATCCTCTCTTTTTATCGAGGTTTTATCCCTGGTCTTTTCTCTTTTCAGTCTAACAACTTTTAAAAATTAGATTTTACCTCAGTATCATGACTTCAATTATGGCATATATTCTGATGTTTTTTTAAATCAATGTCTGTAGCCTATAACTCTCTTTCAAACTTCAAAACTCATATTTCTAACTACTTTGGAGTGAGGTCCACATAAACAGCCTCAGTTGAATTCAACTTTAACAGGGACAAGTTCAATTTAATATTATCCTAAATAAAGCACTCTTCTTTTATTTGTACTCTCTCCAATGCACGTAACTTTGAAATCCCAAGTCAATAATGTTCTTTCAGTTATGTTAGCTCATGGGTCCCCTAGGTTTTATTTTGTTGTTAACCTAATCACCATGTCTTTTTTTTTGATTCTACGGTCTAATCATGTCTTGTCTCGTTCAGCTCTTATGTTTGTTGTCATCAGCTTGGTTTGGTGTCTCAACTTCTCTTGATTACAGTTTTGCAATAATGTCCTCAAGCTTGTAATTTTGATTACACAGTTATCTAAGTTAAATTAAAATTGTTTATATTTCTCTATTACACGTTTTTAATGCCTTCTCTTTCTTTGTTGTTATTTTAAAAAAGTTTTTGATATTTTTGTAATCAAGCTCCTGTTGTTATTTCTAACTTTATCTTCTGGCACTTCCCTGTTAGCAGTCTGTCCCAGTTATTCCAACAGTATTTACAGGTTACCCCCAAATCTTAGGGTATCACAGTAAGGTCTGTATGCACAATCATTTGGGCTATAACGGTATACTACTAGGTTTCTGACTGGAATATCCTTGTTATACTTCAAAAAATTTCCTCACCTGATGCTTCTTCCCTGGGATGATTCTTGAATCTCATAAACAGAATGAATCACACCAACTTTGGAGTATCTACATATATTTATCTGCACATATCTCACTATACTGAAATGTTTCATTTACACATGGGATTCAAGTTATCCTGTGGCCTTCTGACTGTAGAGTATGTACCTTTGTTACTTTAATTCCTCAGTTCCTAGCACAGTGCCTGGATCATAGCAAGCAGTCAATAAACATGTGTCTACCCACAGGGAATAAGTGTAGGAGGGAGAAGGAATACATGACTATCTCATAGTTGTCTATCATGTAGGCCAGGAATAAGAATCCATGAGGTTAGACGGAGAGAGACCGTGAGTCACCATCCAGTGGAAGATCAGAAGGAAGAAAAGTTCTTTGAACATAATTTTCCTGGGAGTGGAGAGTATAAACAAGGTGGTAACAGCATTCTAAAACTAAAATAAAATGAGACTGTATGTTCCTCATTTAATTTTTAAGGAGAGACCTATTACACTACTTAAAAGCCAGTTAACATAGAGCCCCAGATAACCATGGGAAGCTGCTGATGTGGTACAGTGACAGAAAGAGTCTTGGGAAGTTTGAGAAAATTTTTGAGGCCAGAAGGGACTGGAAAAACAAATCCTGTAAAATAAATTAGCACTCTGAGGACATCCTTTTGACTGATCTTTACTAAGTAAGAGTGTGTTTTAGTAAGCTGAGTCTAAAAAGACAGCAGACAAAGCCAAGGCCAATGTCAGGTTGAGTAGGAAGCCACTTCAAAGCCAGAAAAATAGCTCTTCTACTTTGGGAAACAGAAAAATAACTTCCCCAGAGAGGATATATGGAATGCTTAGCCTTGGTTCTTAAACTTGGTTCTTAGAGTAGAAGGAGAGCAAGACAGACAGAGTAAATAAAAACAAAGGTATGTGTGTGTGTATATATATATATACACATACATATGTAAATATATGTTTGTATATGTGTGTGTGTATATACTAAGTCAGCCAAGATGTATTGGTGTTTAAATAATAATTCAAATAACAATTCAAAGAAAGCCAGTGTAGCCTTATTAATATCTGCCAAAATTATCTCTAAGTTATAAAGTATCACTCATGAGAAAGAGGTTCACCAAACATGACAAAGCATTTAATTCCATAGATTTTATACATACATATACATATTTTTCAAATTTTCTTGCAACTAAGGTCATATTTTGAAAATATAAAAGGAAAAATGTCCAGTTTTCCAAACAGAAATTGACAGTCATGACTAGAATAAAAGATTTTAAAATATCTCTGTGATAGATTGTTTAATATCTCTCTCTTTCCCTCTCTCTCTGTCACACACACACATACACAAACACGCTCATCAGTAAAGATACAAAAGATTTAAATAACAAAACTAACAAGCTTGTACCCAACAACTGACGAATATAACTATCCCTTTGTAAGTAAGAGCCATACTATCCTTTTGGTTTCAATTATATTTCTTTTCACATATTCTTTTCTTCATTTTAACCACAGCATATAAGAAAACCCTGTATTCAATATCACATAACTTGTCTGAGACAAGTTTAAGAGGTTTTCCTTCTAATTTTCTTATAAAACTAACTTGGTGTTTCTATTTTCATTCATTTTCTTGAAATGCCTCCAAGTTTTCTTTAAATGCAAAAGAATGCTTTGCACAAACACAGATTGCTATTTCACAAACATTTTGTCATCTTTGCTCTTCTAGGTGCTTTCCCCTCAGCATCACCTCAAGGATTCTTTCCATGAGTCTGAGCCAAGTGTCAGCTCTTCCCTTAGTGGATAGCTCACATAGGGTTCGATGTCAACAAGGCCCTTCTTAGGATGTATTCAGCAGTGAAGGATTAATTTAATAAAGAACATTGCTTTGCCCCTAGGAAAATGACAAGTTGCTAAGGTGGATTTGGTCTTTGGAGTTATTCTATTTTTTGAGGTATTTCAATAATTTGTAGACTTTCCATTACCCAGTGGCTGACTTAATGAATTAACTTGTAATTTCTCAATCATGCAATATTTTCTTCCTTTTAATTTGTTTTTGCCCCTTTTATGTAGTTAATACATTCACTGGTTAAAACAAACCTTTTCTTGCATACATGTGTTGTCTTGGGTAAAAAGTATGTTCTGTTGAACGCTCTAGCAGAGAGGAAACACTGATAAACATTTTAAACCCCCATTTCACCTCTTTAATAGTTGTGTGATTTGGCTACTTATGTAACCTCACTGTTCTTTGTTTTCTTTTATACTCCCCTTAAAAAGAAGCAAGGCAAATAGCATTTACTTAATAAAGTTGTTGTGAGGATTAAATGAATGTAGACTATCTGCTACAGGATATTCTGTGTCATATAACAAAATTTCATGGGCAAATTCACAACTATGCAATTTTTACACATAATGAGAAATGAAAATTGTTTATTGTCAATGAATATAATTTACATTAATAAAGGAATTTTAATCTAAAAGATAATAGAAAAGTGAGTCAAAATTTTTAAAAAGCCTTGAGAAAGATTTCAGCCATGGAATGATATATTCAATAATACCATAGTGCTGTCTCATTCCCTGAACACTTACTGTTAGCTGAATAGATTCTTCCTATTGTTTTCAATTCAGTTTGACTAAATCAAAAGAAAAAATATTTGAAAAGCAATACCTTTACTGTATTTACTGAGTGGCCAAACAATGTCTAGCAAATTTTGCCATGCAAAGACATAGCAGTGATTTTGGTGAAGCATAGAGCCCTGGTAGAAATGCAACATTATCTGACTCTTCAAATGCCTGAGATAAATGGAATTAATAATAAACATACAATATTTTGACTATCATGTGAATCTAACCGATGCTCTATACTAAAAAAAAAAAAGTCCCATTTTTATAAAGTATTTTAGAACCACAGTTATTAGTCCTATTTGTTCATTTGTTTATTATAATGATAACCTTGAAACCATAATAAAATATAAGATGTCAATAGGAACCTGCATAAAAAGTAAATACACTGTTTTAAGGGGGATGGGGTGGGTGTTAGTGATGGCCATCATATCATTTGTTCTCATTCTCTACTTCTGAACTGGAATTGCTTCTAACTAAATTCTGGATCTTTTAAAGACGTTAAAAATCCTACAACCTAATATTTTCCTGGAATACAGTCTCCACTTTCTCACCTGAACCGAAAACTCACCTTCTTCTGGTGGTGCTATTTACCCTAAAACGCTTCCACACTCACACTCATGAAGAGGCTAGTGTTCTCATAATGCTCGCTGCCATGTTGAGACCGTTTATCAGTAACTCTTTTATTTTGACACATGTACTATTCAGTTATGCTGCCTTCTTCCCATTGATTTGTCTTTATTTCTCTACTGCATGGGGTTCTTCTCTTTCCTCATTGATGTAAGTCTGCTGTGATCACAATATTCTTTGATTACCCTTCCTGCTCTGGTTCTTAACACTCAAATTGAGGAGCCTTTGAACCATACCCTTGTTGTGCTTGGGCATCTTCAACTCCAAAGACCTCGATTTTTATTTTACCCATATGTTTCTCTTGACTTTTTCTATTCTTATAAGTTTTATCCACTCCATTCCAGCCCCAACACTCACTGTAGGCTTATTCCTTTTGGATTTAATAGCAGGCAGTTTCATTATTTATTTTATATATTTCTAGATTTACTAATTACTCAGTCTGACCTTCTGCCTGCCATGTGTGTGTGCCATTTCAATTTTCAAATCTAGGGTAATCTTTTGTAGTTTCGTTACTGAGTACTGAGCACTGTTGGAGAAGGTCAAATAACAAAGGTAATTTTATCTATTACAGATGGATTTTAACTAATATCACTTAATATCCCAACGCTGTTTTCCTGCGTTTTTACTCTGCATGTAGCATAAGGGGAAACTTTTACGTCAACTTGCCTAGAGTACAACTTCATGGAAACATTCTGAAGGAGCATTTGCTAATATATATGAAATGATGTAAAAATAAATTCTTTAAAACAGGAAGGCCATTATTAGCAAATTATCCAAAGACAAACATCAGATGTCTGTACAAATATGTATTTTTTTCAGTTGTTCATAATGAATTTGTTAAATAAATTATATAAGTATAGTAGACTAGTATGCATTCATTAATTGCATATTATATTAATAATGACAAGATATTTTTCTGCATTACTGAGTGAAATGAAAGATAAACTGCTATATGATTATATACATGACTTTATATTTAATATATGCAATCATTTATAAGTGTCTTGTATGTGAATAACTGTATGTATTTTGTAGTTTGGAAAAATGTTAGCTGGATTATCAATAATTATTGATTTAAGGTATTGAAATTGTGACTACTTTTGATATCATTGTTTCTTCTTTATTTCTTTATTTTATTCTCCATATTTTCAATGCTACTTGAAATACCTGCATGAATAAACATTATTGGAATAAGAAAAATGATACAGTAAATGCTATTAATTTTTTTAAAAAGTAGTTTGGGTATAACTGTTTTAATTCTTAATTCCTCTTCTCCATTTTGTGTCCAAACAAACTAGAATCTACTTTCCTCACTCCATCTATTCTACTAAAATGGTTCTCATAATGACCAATTATCAATGAGCTTATTATCCAACCGAAGTACCCTCTATTCTTGGGCAACAAGGAGAACTCTAACATGGTTGAGTATACTGTCTTCATGAAAACAGAGCTACTTTAGCTCTGGTTTCCATACTTTATGCCATTGCATCTTAAGCTTTTTCACCAGTTTGTTTTCCTTCACTTGGCTCCTAAGAACAGATGTTTCCTAAGGCCCCATGTTTAGGGTGCATTCCTTTCCACCCTACACACTTTTAACTAATCTATTTTCCTCCCACAACTTCAAATATCACCCTCACTGGATGATTCTCAAATCATTATCAAAACATCAAAGGCACATGCCTAATTGACTACTGTTTACTGCACAAAACAAGCCTGATGTCACCTCAAATTGCCTACGTGCAAATTAGAATTCATTTATTTCTCTTCCAAACTTTCTCCTATGCCTTCAATTTTAAGTGCACCACTGCCACTCTCCTTTGCTTGGGTTAAAAATTTCAGTTTTCTTGAACTTCCTCTTCCTCCTGTCTCTTAGCTAGTCACCACATCTGTATTGATTATGTGCCTATCACATATTTGTCAGTGGGCGAATGAAGTAAAGTTTCAGATGAGGTGTTATTTCCTTTATGCTCCCAGTTATACTAGCCTAATTTGGACATTAATCACTTCTATCCTGGATATCCAATATAACCTCCTAACAGAGGTTTCTAACTCTCCCTTCAGTTACACAGTCAGCAGCATTAATTCACTATAAGTTCTGAATATGATTGCCTCTCTTTGCAAGAGAAAATGAACATTACTAAAACATTAGTCTGACATTTCAAGCCCTTCCTCCAAGATGTTATTGCAATCTTCCTGTTTAACTTCCTTTTCCATGCACAGTTTATCTTTATCTCACAAATACTCTATTAGTCACTAAGGACTAATCCCATTCTCCTAAAGGCAAGTCTTTTCTTTTTTTTTTTTTTTGAGAAGGAGTCTCGCTCTGTCACCCAGGCTGGAGTGCAGTGGCCAGATCTCAGCTCACTGCAAACTCCGCCTCCCGGGTTTACGCCATTCTCCTGCCTCAGCCTCCCGAATAGTTGGGACTACAGGCGCCCGCCACCTCGCCCGGCTAGTTTTTTGTATTTTTTTAGTAGAGACGGGGTTTCACCGTGTTAGCCAGGATGGTCTCGATCTCCTGACCTCGTGATCCGCCCGTCTCGGCCTCCCAAAGTGCTGGGATTACAGGCTTGAGCCACCGCGCCCGGCCAAGGCAAGTCTTTTCTATCTATGATATCAATTTGATATAGTAAAAGAGTTTGAAATTCACTTGGAATACAGGTAATTATTGATTTTGCCCTATCCTCTTGGTCGTTTTGCCTCAGTCTATCAAAACCAATTCAAATGCGTTATCTTCCATTTCCTTGAACAAATCTCTCTTCCTGTTGTTTATGGAGTGCACATCTGAGGTGCAAAGTATTTGAGTTAATTCTATATGTGAGTCACCTTCATGACTGTGAATACCCTCAAAGCAGAGGCCTTAAAAAGGATAGTCTGTATTAATTACCTGGAAAAAATGGCAGTAACTGATATACTTAAAGCAATATCATATATATTCTATTTAAAATAAATTTAACAGTATTAGGGAGGGAAGGGAGCTAAACTCACATTCTAATATTTAAAATGACCAAATAAATAAATTGGGAAAAGCAATGCCCAACATTAATAGTGAAAACATATTTTTGAAATAATTAACACCTGAATCATAATTAGCAACTAAGTGTAGGAAGAAACTGATGATGCTGAAAACAAAATGTGTTTACTTTATCCCAGAGTTAAGGAAAAGATAAACATAAGTAAGTAAGTGAATTTCTGAGCACCAACTTCTTAGCAATCAGAGTCTAACTTACCAAATTTAATATTTGAGATAGTTTATATCAACAGGTAAATTTCATTATTAAGCAATTAGCCACTCATTCTCTTACTCAAACTTATTACTCATTGAGTTAATACAACATACAAGACATAGTTTAGGAAAAATGTCTTTAAGAAGTTCATAATCAAGAAAAGAGAATAAGAAGGAAAAGGAGAAGTAGGGGAGGAAAGAGATGAGAGGTATGAGATGGAGAGACAAAAGTAATATTGAATGCTTACAACATATCACCCATTTTCCTAAGTGGTTTACATTATCATCTCTTACACTGTGGCAAGATAGCTATTATTATTGTCTTTATTATATAGGTAAGGAAACTGAGGCATGATGTGACCAAATACTTTTTTCTTTTTTTTTTTTGAGAATCTGGCTCTGTTGCCCAGGCTGGAGTGCAGTGGCGCTATCTCGGCTCACTGCAAGCTTCGCCTCCTGAGTTCATGCCATTCTTCCGCCTCAGCCTACCAAGTAGCTGGGATTACATGCACCCATGACTACACCGGGCTAATTTTTTGTATTTTTTAGTAAAGACGGGGTTTCACTCTGTTAGCCAAGATGGTCTTGATCTCCTGACCTCGTGATCCACCCACCTCGGCCTCCCAAAGTGCTGGGATTACAGGCGTGAGCCACAGCGCCCGGCCCCAAATAACTTCTTAACAGGAATCATTCAGCAAAGAAAAATCTGAGCTGAGTTTCAATCCCAGAACACATAGTCACTATGGTTTACTAGAGTTGACATACTGTGCTGAGACCCAGATGCAACCAACCAATAGAAACATACTTCAGGAATGCCTTTAAAAAATTCTGTGAGAATGCAGATCACTGTGGGAATACCAGTCTACTAAAGTCCTAACAGAAAACTTAACCATAGAAAGAAGACTGTACTATCATAGAACACCATCTCCATGGAGGAATAGCAAGACTGTATTGGAAGTACTAAGGAAGCCAAATTTGGTGGAACATGGATGTTTTGGCGAACAGTAGATGAGAGTGCCCCAGAGGGATATTCAAATTTTTTGTTTGCTTTGTTTTGTTTTTAGATGGAGTCTCACTCTGTCACCCAGATGAGTGCAATGTGATCTTGACTCACAGCAACCTCTGCCTCCCAGGTTCAAGCGATCCTCCTGCCTGAGCCTTCCGAGTATCTGGGATTACAGGTGACCACCACCATGCCCGGCTAATTTTTGTATTTTTAGTAGAGACGAGATTTCACCAAGTTGGCCAGGCTGACCTGGAACTCCTGACCGCAGAAGATCCACCTGCCTCAGCCTCCCAGGCTGGAGTACAGTGGCATGATCTTGGTTCACTACAGCCTCCACTTCCCTGGTTCAAGCGATTCGCCTGCCTCAGCCTCCTGAGTAGCTGACACTACAGGCACACGCCACCACACCTGGCTAATTTTTTTGTAGTTTTAGTTAGTAGAGGCAGGGTTTCACCATGTTGGCCAGACTGGTCTCGAACTCCGGACTTCAGGCAATCTGCCTGCCTCGGCATCTCAAAGTACTGGGATTACAGGCATGAGTCACCATGCCCGGCTGAAAACTACAATGATTTAAAGCCATGTAGCAATGTAGACCAAAAGAATGTAGACCAAAAATAATTATATCATAATGCTAATATTAAAATAAGTTTTTAAAAATAAAAATAATATATTAACATTTCAGAATAGTCTGCAAGATTTCATGATTGTGCAACTGTGAATATTTGCTTTAGGTAAAACCAAGCATTTAAAAAAATAATAGTTTTTTAGTTTTCTACTTATTCAAAAGTTTGTCATAAGGAAATTATTTTTTGATTTATAAAACATTAGTCATGTTATCTAAAACAATCAAGCAAAGGCTTTTGTTGAAAATAAATTTAATATTTTGCCCATGGGCAATTGTACTCACTAAATACTCTGTAAGTAATCCACTTTTTGTGGCCAAGTGGCGTACTCATTTTACACCCAAATATGAAAGAGAAATGGAAGACATGGGTAATAAACAATATTTTGGAAATATTGGAACTGTTGCTTGAGGGAATAATTACAGAACAATTTTTGAGAGTCTTGTATAATGAATTCATTTTTAAAGCATCTGGTTATCTTGCTGACTAAAAATGCAGTGCCAATTATATTTTATAGGTAGCAATTTCTTTTTATAGTTTAGAAATTGGATCATAAAAAAACAACTGTAATTTTTCTAACATATTTTTAAGAATAAAATGATCTGATACACTAAATTAGAGGATTTAGGACTTAAAGATAAACCACATACTAACTTTTACCATCTTTGGAGGCCATCTTAATGAAACTGATTTTGTGAATGTTACAGATGCATACACATTTATTACTGTCACTGCGAGTCTAGTCAAAGAATATTCTGATTCAAAATAAAGAGGTCATAAAAAATTTACCCATCCCAAATAAATATTAAGGTGGATGCAGTATGGTAGATTAATATTTTCTATTATTTCATCAGTCTGACTAATGTTAGATGAATGTTTTAATTAAAAGCAATATATATAACTATAAAGCCACAGTATCCTATAGATTTTTAAGTGTTTCAAATTACCGATTTATACCCAAGGGATAGGTTGGTCTGTAGGATCCCAAAAGAAATAATACTACTTGTAAATATTTTAAAACTACACCCAAACTTGCCTAGATATAGCATATTCAAATGGAGAGTAAAGAAAAGATGGGAGAGAGATTTATAAGCAGTCTTAAAAATACATAAGCAAATATTTCATTTGTTATACATAATTTTTAAAAGAAGATTTTAGTAGGTTGAATAATGGCCACTCCAGGATCTTCAGTGCCTGGAACCTGTGAATGTTACTTTGAGTGTTGAAGTTTTGCAGATATGATTAAATTAAAGATCTTGAGATAAAAAAAATTTCTTGTAATCCCTGTTTGGGCCCTAAATGTCATCACAAATGTTCTTATAAGAGAGAGGGAGAGGGGATTGGGCATATACCCAGAAGGCCAAGGCCATAGAAGATGGGAAGTAGAAAGAAAGATTTGAAGTTGTTGCATTGCTGACTTGAGGAAAGGGCCACAAGCCAGGGAAGACAGCTTCATAAATTGGAAGAGACAAGGAAGAGATTCTCCCACAGAGCCTTGCAAAGGAGCATAGGATGGCTAACGCATTCATCAGACCCAGTGGTACTAATGCTGAACTTCTGGCTTCCAGAATTCTGACAAAGTTAATTTTTTGTTTTTGTTTTTTTTCCGATTTATTTTTATTTTTGTTATTTTAACTCACAATTTATATAAAAGCAATTTACATTAAAGTTAGATTTAGATGTGAAAAGAGGTTTTGAAATAAATCAAAGTAGTGGCAATAGAGAACTTAACTATTTTGTTGATTGAAAGTAAATGCAGGGCCGGACGCCTGTAATCCCAGCACTTTGGGAGGGCGAGGCGAGTGGATCACCAGGTCAGGAAATCGAGACCATCCTGGCTAACACAGTGAAACCCCGTCTCTACTAAAAATACAAAAATAATTAGCCGGGCGTGGTGGCGGGCGCCTCTAGTACCAGCTACTTGGGAGGCGGAGGCAGGAGAATGGTGTGAACTCGGGAGGCAGAGCTTGCAGTGAGCCGAGATGCTGCCACTGCACGCCAGCACTCCAGCCTGGGCGACAGAGGGAGACTCCGTCTCAAAATAAAAAAGAAAGAAAGAAAGTAAATGCAGCAAAGGAATTCTATTACTTAGGATACAACATAAATTTATTCTATTTGGATGTTTACCTTTCAAATGTATATTTAATCTAATTTCATTTGATATAAGTATTCTGAAATCATTCAGAATAAATGTCTAACATATTAACTCAATATGTAGCAATTAATAATTTCCTTGATATGTTTCATAACTTTCCTTGACTCTAAATGAGATTCTTTTTAAAGATATATTCCTGTCTCCAAGTTTTGTATTTTCTCAGTAATAGGTCTAGTATTTTGTTCCTATACATTTATTAAAATGTTTTGTTGACACACCTCAGCAATGAAGTGAGTATCCTCGTAAATAAAGCTTAGATTTTAGACTATAAAATTTAACCATTACCATAGCTGGATTAGACACAAACTTTGCTTTGTTCTATGTTACAGCAGTGTTGTTTTGTTTAAAAAGCCATCATGAAGCCGGGCGCGGTAGCTCAAGCCTGTAATCCCAGCACTTTGGGAGGCCGAGACGGGCTGATCACGAGGTCAGGAGATCGAGACCATCCTAGCTAACACAGTGAAACCTCATCTCTACTAAAAAATACAAAAAACTAGCTGGGCGAGGTGGCTGGCGCCTGTAGTCCCAGCTACTTGGGAGGCTGAGGCAGGAGAATGGCGTGAACCCGGGAGGTGGAGCTTGCAGTGAGCTGAGATCCGGCCACTGCACTCCAGCCTGGGCGACAGAGCAAGACTCTGTCTAAAAAAAAAAAAAAAAGCCTTCATGAGATACAATCCACATACCATGTAAATCACACATTTCAAATATACAGCTCAGTGCTTTTGATATATTTAAATATATGTGCAGCCATCCCTCCACAGTTATTTTTAAAACATTTAATCACCTCACAAAGAAACTCCATATCCGTTAGATATCAATCCGCTGTCCCATCACTACCCACCACCCCTAAGAAACCACTAATCTACCTTCAAACCCTGTAGGGTTACCTATTCTGCACATTTTTTTTAAATTAAACTTTTTTTTTTTTTTTTTTTTTTTTGAGACGGTGTCTCGCTCTGTTGCCCAGGCTGGAGTGCAGTGGCCGGATCTTGGCTCACTGCAAGCTCCGTCTCCCGGGTTAACCCCATTCTCCTGCCTCAGCCTCCCAGTAGCTGGGACTACAGGTGCCATCCACCTCGCCCGGCTAGTTGTTTTTTTTTTTTTTTTTTTTTGTATTTTTTAGTAGAGACGGGGTTTCACCGGGTTAGCCAGGATGGTCTCGATCTCCTGACCTCGTGATCCGCCCGCCTCGGCCTCCCAAAGTGCTGGGATTACAGGCGTGAGCCACCGCGCCCGGCCGACGATGGGGTTTTCTAAATATGCAACTATGTCATCTGCACACAGAGACAATTTGACTTCCTCTCTTCCTACTTGAATACCCCTTGAATACCCTATATTTCTTTCTCTTGCCTGATTGCCCTGGCCAGAACTTCCAATACTATGTTGAATAGGAGTGGTGAGAGTGCATCCTTATCTTGGGCTGATATTCAAAGGGAATGCTTCCAGCTTTTGCCCATTCAGAATGATATGGACTGTGGGTTTGTCATAAATAGCTCTTATTATTTTGAGATATGTTCCATCAATACCTAGTTTTTTGAGAGCTTTTAGCCTGAAGGTGTGTTGAATTTTATTCAAGGCCTTTTCTGCATCTGTTGAGATAATCATGTGGTGTTTGTCATTGGTTCTGTTTATGTGATGGATTATGTTTATTGATTTGTGTATGTTGAACCAGCCTTGCATCCCAGGGATGAAGCCGACTTAATCGTGGTAAATAAGCTTTTTGATGTGCTGCTGGATTCGGTTAGTATTTTATTGAAGATTTTCATATCCATGTTCATCAGGGATATTGGCCTGAAATTTTCATTTTTTGTTGTGTTTCTGCCAGGTTTTGGTATCAGAATGATGCTGGCCTCATAAAATGAGTTAAGAAGGAGTCCCTCTTTTTCTATTGTTTGGAATAGTTTCACCATGAATGGTACCAGCTACTCTTTGTAACTCTGGTAGAATTCAGCTGTGAATCTGTCTGGTCCTGGGAATTTTTATTGGTAGGTTATTAATTACTGCCTGAGTCTCAGAACTTGTTATTGGTCCATTCAGGGATTCGACGTCTTCCTGGTTTAGTCTTGGGTGGGTGTATTGGTCCAGAAATTTATCCATTTCTTCTAGACTTTCTAGTTTATTTGAGTAGAGGGGTTTATAGTATTCTCTGATGATAGATTGTATTTCTGTGGGATCAGTGGTGATCTCCCCTTTATCATTTTTTATTGTATCTATTTGAATCTTCTCTCTTTTCTTCTTTATTAGTGTGGCTAGTGGTCTATTTTGTTAATCTTTGCAAAAAAAAAACAGCTCCTGGATTCATTGATTGTTTTGTGAAGAGTTTTTCGTGTCTCTATCTCCTTCAATTCTGTTCTGATTGTAGTTATTTCTTGTCTTCTGTTAGCTTTTGAATTTGTTTGCTCTTGTTTGTCTAGTTATTTTGATTGTGATGTTAGGGTTTCGGTTTTAGATCTTTCCTGCTTTCTCCTGTGGGCATTTAGTGCTATAAATTTCCCTCTAAACACTGCTTTAGCTGTGTCCCAGGGACTCTGGCACCTTGTGTCTTTGTTCTCATTGGTTTCAAATAACTTATTTATTTCTGTCTTAATTTCTTTATTCACCTAGTTGCCATTCAGGAGCAGGTTGTTCAATTTCCATGTAGTTGTGTGGTTTTCAGTGAGTTTCTTAATCCTAAATTCTAATTTGTTTACACTGGTCTGAAAGACTGTTTGTTATGATTTCCATTCTTTTGCATTTGCTGAGGAGTGTTTTACTTCCAATAATGTAGTCAATTTTAGAATAAATGTGATGTGGTGCTGAGAAGAATGTATATTCTGTTGATTTGAGGTGTAGAATTCTATAGCTGTCTATAGGTCCCCTTGGTCTAGACCTGAGTACAAGTCCTGAATATCCTTGTTCATTTTCTGTCTCATTAATCTAATATTGACAGTGGGATGTTAAAGTCTCCCACTATTATTGTGTGGAAGTCTACATCTCTTTGTAGGTCTCTAAGAACTTGTTTTATGAGTCTGGGTGCTCCTGTATTGGTTGCATATATATTTAGGATAGTTAGCTCTTCTTGTTGCATTGATCCCTTTACCACTATGTAATGCCCATCTTTGTCTTTTTTGTTCTTTGTTGGTTTAAAGTCTGTTTTATCAGAGACCAGCATTGCAACCCCTGCTGTTTTTGATTTCCATTTGCTTGGTAAATATTCCACCATCCCTTTATTTTGAGTCTACGTGTGTCTTTGCACATGAGATGGGTCTTTTAAATACAGCACATGGATGGGACTTAATTCTTTATCCAATTTCCAGTCTGTGTCTTTTAATTGGGGCATTTAGCACATTTACATTTAAAGTTAATATTGTTATGTGTGAATTTAATCCTGTCGTCATGCTAGCTGGTTATTTTGCCCATTAGTTGATGCAGTTTCTTCATAGCCTCGATAGTCTTTACAATTTTGTGTTTTTTAGTGGCTGGTACCGGTTTTTCCTTTCCATATTTAATGCTTCATTCAGGAGCTCTTGTAAGGCAGGCCTGGTGGTGATTTTCTTCTCTCAGCATTTGCTAGTCTGTAAAGGATTGTATTTGTCCTTTGCTCATGAAGCTTAGTTTGGTTGGATATGAAATTCTGGGTTGAAAATTCTTTGCTTTAAGAATGTTGAATATTGGCCCTCACTTTCCTCTGGCTCCTAGGGTTTCTGCAGAGAGATCCGCTGTTAGTCTGATGGGCTTCCCTTTGTGGAAAACCCAATCTTTCTCTCTGGCTGCCCTTATCATTTTTTCCTTGATTTCATCCTTGGTGAATCTGACGATTATGTGTCTTGAGGTTGCTCTTCTCGAGGAGTATCTTTGTGGTGTTTGCTGTATTTCCTGAATTTGAATGCTGGCCTGTATTGCTAGGTTGGGGAAGTTCTCCTGGATAATATCCTTAAGAGTGTTTTCCAACTTGATTCCATTCTCCCCATCAATTTCAGGTACACCAATCAAACACAGGTTTGATCTTTTCACGTAATCCCATATTTCTGGGAGGCTTTGTTCATTCCTTTTCATTCTTTTTTCTCTAACCTTGTCTTCACACTTTATTTCATTAAGCTGATCTTCAGTCTCTGATATCCTTTCTTCCATTTGATCAGTTTGGCTATTGATACTTGTGTATGCTTCACGAAGTTCTCGTGCTATTTTTTCAGCTCCATCAGGTCATTTATGTTCTCTAAACTGATTATTCTAGGTAGCAATTCCTCTAACCTTGTTTCAAGTTTCTTAGCTTCCTTGCATTGGATTAGAACATGCTTCTTTAGCTCAGAGGAATTTGTTATTACCCACCTTCTGTTCATTAGTTTTCCTTCTAATAGTCAGGCCCCTCTTCTGCAGGTCTGCTGGAGTTTGCTGGAGGTCCACTCCAGACCTTGTTTGCCTGGGTATCACCAGTGGAGGCTGGAGAACATCAAAGATTGTTGCTTGTTCCTTCCTCTGGAAGCTTTGTCCCAGCTGGACACCCACTAGATGCCAGCCGGAGTTCTCCTGTATGAGGTGTCTGTCGACCCTTGTTGGGAGGTATCTCTCAGTCAGGAGGCCTGGGGGTCAGGGACCCACTTGAGAAAGGCAGTCCATGCCTTAGCAGAGCTCAAGCACTGTGCTGGGAGATCTGCTGCTTTCTTCAGAGCTGGCAGGCAGGAATGTTTAAGTCAGCTTCAGCTGTGCCCTCAGCCGCCCCTTCCCCCAGGTGCTCTGTCTGAGCGAGATGGGAGTTCTATCTATAAGACCCTGACTGGGGCTGCTGCCTTTCTTTCAGAGATGCCCTGCCCAGAGAGGAGGAATCTAGAGAGGCAGTCTGGTTACAGCAGGCTTTGTGGCACTGCGGTGTGCTCTGCCCAGTCTGAACTTCCTGGTGGCTTTGTTTACACTCAGTTGGAAATGCAGAAATCACCCGCCTTCTACATTGGTCTTGCTGGGAGCTGCTGATGGGAGCTGTTCCTATTCAGCCATCTTGCCCAGGAATATAATTTTGTTGTTTTAAGTCACCAAGTTTGTAGTAATTTGTTACAACAGTGCCAGAAAATTAAAACAAGGACTTTCTAAGCATAAAACCAATAGAAAAAATGGTTTAAAGGGGGGGCGGAGCAAGATGGCTGAATAGGAACAGCTCCAGTCTCCAACTTCCAGCGCGAGCGACACAGAAGACTGGTGATTTCTGCATTTTCAACTGAGGTACTGGGGTCATCTCACTAGGGAGTGCCGGACAATTGGTGCTGGTCAGCTGCTGCAGCCTGACCAGCGAGAGCTGAAGCAGGGCGAGGCATCGCCTCACCTGGGGAGCGCAAGGGGGAAGGGAATCCCTTTTCCTAGCCAGGGGAACTGAGACACACAACACCTGGAAAATCGGGTAATTTCCACCCCAATACCGCGCTTTAAGCAAACGGGCACACCAGAAGAATATATCCTTCACCTGGCCGGGAGGGTCCCACGCCCACGGAGCCTCCCTCATTGTTAACACAGCAGTCTGCCGCGATCTAACCGCAAGGCAGCAGCGAGGCTGGGGGAGGGGCGCCCGCCATTGCTGAGGCTTACGTAGGTAAACAAAGCTGCTGGGAAGCTCGAACTGGGTGGAGCTCACAGCAGCTCAAGGAAACCTGCCTGTCCCTATAGACTCCACCTCTGGGGGCAGGGCTCAGCTAAGAAACAACAGGGGAAGCAGCAGAGGCCTGAGCAGACGCGAACGACTGTGTCTGACACCTTCGAAGAGAGCAGTGGATCTCCCAACACAGAGGTTGAGATCTGAGAACGGACAGACTGCCTGCTCAAGTGGGTCCCTGACCCCTGAGTAGCCTAACTGGGAGACATCCCCCACTAGGGGCAGTCTGACACCCCACACCTCACAGGGTGGAGTACACCCCTGAGAGGAAGCTTCCAAAGTAAGAATCAGACAGGTACACTTGCTGTTCAGCAATATTCTAACTTCTGCAACCTCTGCTGCTGATACCCAGGCAAACAGGGTCTGGAGTGGACCTCAAGCAATCTCCAACAGACCTATAGCTGAGGGTCCCGACTGTCAGAAGGAAAACTATCAAACAGGAAGGACACCTATACCAAAACCCCATCAGTATGTCACCATCATCAAAGACCAGAGACAGATAAAACCACAAAGATGGGGAAAAAGCAGGGCAGAAAAGCTGGAAATTCAAAAAATAAGAGTGCATCTTCCCCTGCAAAGGAGTGCAGCCCATCGCCAGCAACGGATCGAAGCTGGTCAGAGGATGACTTTGACGAGATGAGAGAAGAAGGCTTCAGTCCATCAAACTTCTCAGAGCTAAAGGAGGAATTATGTACCCAGCGCAAAGAAACTAAAAATGTTGAAAAAAGAGTGGAAGAATTGACAGCTAGACTAATTAATGCAGAGAAGGTCATAAACGAAATGACAGAGATGAAAACCATGACACGAGAAATATGTGACAAATGCACAAGCTTCAGTAACCGACTCGATCAACTGGAAGAAAGAGTATCAGCGATTGAGGATCAAATGAATGAAATGAAGCGAGAAGAGAAACCAAAAGAAAAAAGAAGAAAAAGAAATGAACAAAGCCTACAGAAGTATGGGATTATGTAAAAAGACCAAATCTATGTCTGATTGGGGTGCCTGAAAGTGAGGGGGAAAATGGATCCAAGTTGGAAAACACTCTCCAGGATATCATCCAGGAGAACTTCCCCAAACTAGTAGGGCAGGCCAACATTCAAATTCAGGAAATACAGAGAACGCCGCAAAGATACTCCTCAAGAAGAGCAACTCCAAGACACATAATTGTCAGATTCACCAAAGTTGAAATGAAGGAAAAATTCTTAAGGGCAGCCAGAGAGAAAGGTCGGGTTACCCACAAAGGGAAGCCCATCAGACTAATAGCAGATCTCTTGGCAGAAACTCTACAAGCCAGAAGAGAGTGGGGGCCAATATTCAACGTTCTTAAAGAAAAGAATTTTAAACCCAGAATTTTATATCCAGCCAAACTAAGTTTCATAAGTGAAGGAGAAATAAAATCCTTTACAGATAAGCAAATGCTTAGAGATTTTGTCACCACCAGGCCTGCCTTACAAGAGACCCTGAAGGAAGCCCTAAACATGGAAAGGAACAACTGGTACCAGCCATTGCAAAAACATGCCAAAATGTAAAGACCATCGAGGCTAGGAAGAAACTGCATCAACTAACGAACAAAATAACCAGTTAATATCATAATGGCAGGATCAAGTTCACACATAACAATATTAACCTTAAATGTAAATGGACTAAATGCTCCAGTGAAAAGACACAGACTGGCAAACTGGATAAAGAGTCAAGACCCATCAGTCTGCTGTATTCAGGAGACCCATCTCACATGCAGAGACATACATAGGCTCAAAATAAAGGGATGGAGGAAGATCTACCAAGCAAATGGAGAACAAAAAAAAAGCAGGGGTTGCAATCCTAGTCTCTGATAAAACAGACTTTAAACCATCAAAGATCGAAAGAGACAAAGAAGGCCGTTACATAATGGTAAAGGGATCGATTCAACAGGAAGAGCTAACTATCCTAAATATATATGCACCCAATACAGGAGCACCCAGATTCATAAAGCAAGTCCTTAGAGACTTACAAAGAAACTTAGACTCCCATACAATAATAATGGGAGACTTCAACACTCCACTGTCAACATTAGACAGATCAACGAGACAGAAAGTTAACAAGGATATCCAGGAATTGAACTCATCTCTGCACCAAGCTGACCTAATAGACATCTATAGAACTCTCCACCCCAAATCAACAGAATATACATTCTTCTCAACACCACATCGCACTTATTCCAAAATTGACCACATAATTGGAAGTAAAGAACTCCTCAGCAAATGTAAAAGAACAGAAATTATAACAAACTGTCTCTCAGAACACAGTGCAATCAAACTAGAACTCAGGACTAAGAAACTCAATCAAAACCGCTCAACTACATGGAAACTGAACAACCTGCTCCTGAATGACTACTGGGTACATAATGAAATGAAGGCAGAAATAAAGATGTTCTTTGAAACCAATGAGAACAAAGATACAACATACCAGAATCTCTGGGACACATTTAAAGCAGTGTGTAGAGGGAAATTTATAGCACTAAATGCCCACAAGAGAAAGCAGGAAAGATCTAAAATTGACACTCTAACATCACAATTAAAAGAACTAGAGAGGCAAGAGCAAACACATTCAAAAGCTAGCAGAAGGCAAGAAATAACTAAGATCAGAGCAGAACTGAAGGAGATAGAGACACAAAAAACCCTCCAAAAAATCAATGAATCCAGGAGTTGGTTTTTTGAAAAGATCAACAAAATTGACAGACCGCTAGCAAGACTAATAAAGAAGAAAAGAGAGAGGAATCAAATAGACGCAATAAAAAATGATAAAGGGGATATCACCACCCACCCCACAGAAATACAAACAACCATCAGAGAATACTATAAACGCCTCTACGCAAATCAACTAGAAAATCTAGAAGAAATGGATAATTTCCTGGACACTTACACTCTCCCAAGACTAAACCAGGAAGAAGTTGAATCCCTGAATAGACCAATAGCAGGCTCTGAAATTGAGGCAACAATTAATAGCCTACCCACCAAAAAAAGTCCAGGACCAGATGGATTCACAGCTGAATTCTACCAGAGGTACAAGGAGGAGCTGGTACCATTCCTTCTGAAACTATTCCAATCAATAGAAAAAGAGGGAATCCTCCCTAACTCATTTTATGAGGCCAACATCATCCTGATACCAAAGCCTGGCAGAGACACAACAAAAAAAGAGAATTTTAGACCAATATCCCTGATGAACATCGATGCAAAAATTCTCAATAAAATACTGGCAAACCGGATTCAGCAGCACATCAAAAAGCTTATCCACCATGATCAAGTGGGCTTCATCCCTGGGATGCAAGGCTGGTTCAACATTCGCAAATCAATAAATGTAATCCAGCATATAAACAGAACCAAAGAAAAGAACCACATGATTATCTCAATAGATGCAGAAAAGGCTTTTGACAAAATTCAACAGCCCTTCATGCTAAAAACGCTCAATAAATTCGGTATTGATGGAACGTACCTCAAAATAATAAGAGCTATTTATGACAAACCCACAGCTAATATCATACTGAATGGGCAAAAACTGGAAAAATTCCCTTTGAAAACTGGCACAAGACAGGGATGCCCTCTCTCACCACTCCTATTCAACATAGTGTTGGAAGTTCTGGCTAGGGCAATCAGGCAAGAGAAAGAAATCAAGGGTATCCAGTTAGGAAAAGAAGAAGTCAAATTGTCCCTGTTTGCAGATGACATGATTGTATATTTAGAAAACCCCATCGTCTCAGCCCAAAATCTCCTTAAGCTGATAAGCAACTTCAGCAAAGTCTCAGGATACAAAATTAATGTGCAAAAATCACAAGCATTCTTATACACCAGTAACAGACAAGCAGAGAGCCAAATCAGGAATGAACTTCCATTCACAATTGCTTCAAAGAGAATAAAATACCTAGGAATCCAACTTACAAGGGATGTCAAGGACCTCTTCAAGGAGAACTACAAACCACTGCTCAGTGAAATCAAAGAGGACACAAACAAATGGAAGAACATACCATGCTCATGGATAGGAAGAATCAATATCGTGAAAATGGCCATACTGCCCAAGGTTATTTATAGATTCAATGCCATCCCCATCAAGCTACCAATGAGTTTCTTCACAGAATTGGAAAAAACTGCTTTAAAGTTCATATGGAACCAAAAAAGAGCCCACATTGCCAAGACAATCCTAAGTCAAAAGGACAAAGCTGGAGGTGTCATGCTACCTGACTTCAAACTATACTACAAGGCTACAGTAACTAAAACAGCATGGTACTGGTACCAAAACAGAGATATAGACCAATGGAACAGAACAGAGTCCTCAGAAATAATACCACACATCTACAGCTATCTGATCTTTGACAAACCTGAGAGAAACAAGAAATGGGGAAAGGATTCCCTATTTAATAAATGGTGCTGGGAAAATTGGCTAGCCATAAGTAGAAAGCTGAAACTGGATCCTTTCCTTACCCCTTATACAAAGATTAATTCAAGATGGATTAGAGACTTAAATGTTAGAACTAATACCATAAAAACCCTAGAAGAAAATCTAGGTAGTACCATTCAGGACATAGGCATGGGCAAGGACTTCATGTCTAAAACACCAAAAGCAATGGCAGCAAAAGCCAAAATTGACAAATGGGATCTAATTAAACTAAAGAGCTTCTGCACAGCAAAAGAAACTACCATCAGAGTGAACAGGCAACCTACAGAATGGGAGAAAATTTTTGCAACCTACTCTTCTGACAAAGGGCTAATATCCAGAATCTACAAAGAACTCAAACAAATATACAAGAAAAAAACAAACAACCCCATCAAAAAGTGGGGAAAGGATATGAACAGACATTTCTCAAAAGAAGACATTCATACAGACAACAGACACATGAAAAAATGCTCATCATCACTCGCCATCAGAGAAATGCAAATCAAAACCACCATGAGTTACCATCTCACACCAGTTAGAATGGCAATCATTAAAAAGTCAGGAAACAACAGGTGTTGGAGAGGATGTGGAGAAATAGGAACACTTTTACACTGTTGGTGGGATTGTAAACTAGTTCAACCATTATGGAAAACAGTATGGCGATTCCTCAAGGATCTAGAACTAAATGTACCATATGACCCAGCCATCCCACTACTGGGTATATACCCAAAGGATTATAAATTATTCTACTACAAAGACACATGCACACGTATGTTTATTGCGGCACTATTCACAATAGCAAAGACTTGGAATCAACCCAAATGTCCATCTGTGACAGACTGGATTAAGAAAATGTGGCACATATATACCATGGAATACTATGTAGCCATAAAAAAGGATGAGTTTGCGTCCTTTGTAGGGACATGGATGCAGCTGGAAACCATCATTCTTAACAAACTATCACAAGAACAGAAAACCAAACACCGCACGTTCTCACTCATAGGTGGGAACTGAACAATGAGATCACTTGGACTCGGGAAGGGGAACATCACACACTGGGGCCTATCATGGGGAGGGGGAAGGGGGGAGGGATTGCATTGGGGAGTTATACATGATATAAATGATGAATTGATGGGTGCTGATGAGTTGATGGGTGCAGCACACCAACATGGCACAAATATACATATGTAACAAACCTGCACGTTATGCACATGTACCCTAGAACTTAAAGTATAATAAAAAAAAAAAAGAAAAAAAAAAAAAAGAAAAAATGGTTTAAAAATGCACTCGACAACATAAAATCTTAAACCTACGTATGTCGAAAATAAAATAAAATATAAACTGTTCATATGGTTTTGCTAAAAACATTAAAAAGGATTAATAATTTCAATATATAAAAAATGACTAACACCCCCACATTAAAATAAGACAGAGTTATATATAGTGACACAATCTCTGGAAAAATAAATTCAAGAGATAAAATATACATGTATATTATCTATCCAAAATGAAAAGCAATCATACAAATGCAAGTGAACTAATAATTGCTACTAACTTGTCAAAATTCTCAAACTCTTTTTTTTAGTATAGATGAGCGTATAAAATTTAAACACTAGCATCCTCTTCTCATGGGAGGACAAACTATATCATCCTAGAAAAGAGCTTGATATGTATACAAGTAGAATGAACTATAAGTGTGTGTTTTTGACTGTGTAATTTAACTTTTAAAAATTAGTCTTAAGGGAGTCATCAGAATTATTTATACCAGGTTATTTTTCACAGAGCTATTTATAGTGGAAAATGATTGAAATAAAAGCAAGAGCTTAACAATATGAGAATATATCTATAATTATTGCAAAATGATATAATGTAATACAAAGGGATGACATGATTAAAAATCATGGTTTTTAAGTGTCATTAATGACATCAGAAATGTTTTTAGTGGTGAAGTCTAAAAGCCTAAGGAAAAAGTAAAATATCAGATTGATATTTGATATCAGTATATAAAGATTTGTGGCAGTAAAACAAACCAAGAAGAATTATGAGAAGGTACATTAAAAGAGCAAGCACAGAAAGACTTATCCGATTTTTATAATAACTAATTCTGCATGGCAGTTATGTAGGTGAATTAGTTTTCTTTTTTTTTTTTTTTTTTTTTTTTTTTTTTGAGACGGAGTCTCGCTCTGTCACCCAGGCTGGAGTGCTGTGGCCGGATCTCAGCTCACTGCAAGCTCCGCCTCCCGGGTTCACGCCATTCTCCTGCCTCAGCCTTCCGAGTAGCTGGGACTACAGGCGCCGCCACGTCGCCAGGCTAGTTTTTTGTAGTTTTTAGTAGAGACGGGGTTTCACTGTGTTAGCCAGGATGGTCTGGATCTCCTGACCTCGTGATCCGCCCATCTCGGCCTCCCAAAGTGCTGGGATTACAGGCTTGAGCCACCTCGCCCAGCCAGTTTTCTTATATTTAATCTCTAGTGGTTTTATAATGAAGCTTTATTAGCTTTACAAATTTTTAAAATATAACTACTTCAACTTCACAGAATATGTATAGCACACATCCATGCATTTAGCATCAAGATGAACATATTGTAATATTTGGTTCTAGTCTATCATATTTTCTAGTTTTTAGAAAAATTGAAAAAATGACAATATTAAAAGTAGACTCCTTCTCTGTTAACAGTTATCATAAAATTGGTATGGATAACCTATATGATGGGGAAAAATGATATTAAAATTGTAAAGAAAAGAAAACCTTTGGTTAAGAAGGGTTAAGCCAATAAAGAGTAACACAACTTCCCAATATTTACAGCAAAACATTTTGACTGGCCAGGCAGACAAAGGAAGAAGAAGAAAAGGAAATTATCTGCAAGATGTAGAATAAATAGCTGTTTCTGCTGGCCAGGCAGACAAAGGAAGAAGAAGGAAAGGAAATTATCTGCAAGATGTAGAATAAATAGCTGTTCCTGCTTCTAAAATTCATTTAATAAACTCAATGAGCAACTGGAGAGTATGTAAACCATAGTAACTCCCCTTACCCCAGTGACCACTCACCGCCTGGTAGCTGTTGGTAGTTGTCCAGAAGAGAGTGCGAGAGTACTGCTGCCCAGAAAGCATGAGTCTTAGAAGAACTTAAAAAACTACAGACAGTGACGACTCAGTGTTTAGAAGGTAAAGTATGTGATAAGTTTAAATTATTTCTTAAAGGTCCTTTAAGCATGATTTACCTTCTGGATTACATCTGCATGAATTGACTACCTAGGCTCTTTTATAGTTTATATTTTATGTTTGTATTTTCAACATGAATCATTCTGCTTTGTGTTGGACAGTATAAGGAAGTCATTCTCTTGTCACCACCCAATAAATAAATGCGTATGTAAACAAATAATCATTCATACTATCTACCTTTATTGCTCCAGTATAAAAACTGACATATGTGGTCTCCTTTCCAGTAAATGACAAACATAATGAATGCTTAAATATGTATTTAAAGATAGTTTTCCCATATTGATATTTTCCCTCAATTCTCTGCTTTCTCTTCAAATAACTTTTAGTTCGTCCTTTAAAATGGCTGTTAATAATTTATTTGAGGGAAAATTATTAAAATTGATTTTTTTTAAAGTACATCAAATTCTTGACCATGCCACTCTGACAAATTAAAAGCACAAGTATTTTCTGCAGCCCTCCTGTGTGTGTGTTGTACGCCCGGCATGCAAATACTTCACAGCAAAAGGGAACTGGGAGAAAAACCTTTTGCTTGGAGGCTGTGGCATGTGGTCAAGCAAATAATTTCATCATAAACTGAGCATTCACATGTCTTTTTGTGAGAGTCAGCAGATACACATTTATGTTCCTCTACAATGTGTCTCTATTCTGCCTAGTGTTAAAAACTGCTTTTTTTTTTTTTTTGGCTCTGTTATCTATGAGTTAAAATATTTTTTTCAGACACATGTTTCAATAAACAGCACGTCAGTGATTGTTTATAGTGTTAAAAGGTTTTCTCTAAGCATATCACCTAAAACAACTCCACTCTTTGATCTCTCTCTCTCTCTCTGTTTCTCCCTCCCTCCCTCCTTCTTTCTCTTTTTAAAATTACACAGTGTGTTTTAGGAGGGCCTCTATCTAGGAGAAACTACAAAAATGTTCCTTAAGATGTAATAGCCCAGCATTCCCACTATGAGGAAGTGTAAAGCTTCAAGGAACAGGAAACGTACTGCTCCTCAGAGACTGCTTCTTTCCTCATGGCATGATCTGGGTCAATGGAAGGCTACATGTGACTAGATGTCTATGAACAAGTTCTAACCTCATGAGGAATGAGAGTCATGGGTGTGTCTAGGCTTGGCAAATCATATACAATATTTCATGCAGTTCAACTTTTAGCTTCCCTGTTTCAGAAGAATAAAGTGCTTCTCTGAACTCTGCTAGATTGCCAGTCCTGTGGCTCCTCAAGGGAGCCATGTTCCTGGCTTAGCTACTGTATCTGGAGATTTCCCAGAATCTAAAGTATCTCTTAAAGGGTCATTCTTCAAACCGACCCTTCCACTTGTATTTACCCACACTGAAACACTTTTATAACTTCAAGTAGATAGTATTTGTTCTGAGAATAGTAATTAAGACCAAGATGGAAAGGAAATTAGTAAAGAGGAGATTTGTGCTGGTCACAGTCTCTCTGTCTCTCTCTCTCGTTCTATATAGATATAGATATAGATATAGATATAGATATAGATATAGATATATACATATTTAACTTCTTTTTACCACCACATGCAGGTAAAATAAACACATCTGGCTTTTCTGTTCCCCATGATGATGGGTTAAGATATATTTGTCATATACACAAATTTCAGTAAATAGTATGTCAACTATTGTTTATAGTGTTAAAAATGTATTCATTAGGAATGCCACCTGTTTTTTAAAGAGATAAAACCAAATACTCTATAATACTTAGAAGAACCATGATTCCAGATCTTATGTCATGTACATGTAATATGTGGAATTAGCAGTGCATTTGAGTCTGGTTCCAACTCTTAAAACATTAAATATGTCATCTTGGGCAAGTTACAGCATCTTCCTGATATTCCTTTATAAAAAAAAAATTGTCAAATATCTCTCTGCCTTATACAATTATTTCAGAAGTCAAGTGAGATAAAAAATATGAAAATTACTCACATAAAACAAAATAGACTGTGCTTGCTTAATGCTCTAAGGAAGGAGAAACAGTTGCATCCTGTTTTTTCTTTTTTAACTCTGAGACTGGTGTTCTTTCTAATTGACTATGCTCAAACATATGAAATATTATTACCACATTTCAACAAGCCTGATTTCTTTCCTCTCTAATCCAAAATTATAGACTTCCCAAGTCTTCAGACAACATATTGCAAAGAGAAAATCTTATAATCAGTTACTTGCTGGAGATATACAAACTATACTGCTGTGTGATTTCTTTTGAAAAATTAATGTATAGAAACATATAATTAGGCATAAAATGCAATTTCTTATGTATCACTTTATTACTTAGAGATATATACAAATTTTCATTTTGGTTACATTAATAATTTTTTTTTCCATCTGTGGTTTAAAACCAAACCAAAAAAAAAAAGAAAAAAAAAAAGTAACATTTAACTGTTTTAATTGCTTCCATTTTGTTTGGGAAACTTAACCTCAATTTAACCTTTGTGGCTACTGTGCAAGTCAAAATCAAATGACTTTGACGATCTCAGTCCCAGAATAATAAACTCATTGGGGGCTTTAAGACTCTTTACCTTAAGCAGGGGGAGCTGAGCAGTCTTCAACTTGTTTGTGTTCATTGATTGATAATGAGCAGTTTCTCTGTCTACATCTGTGTGGGACCATGTGAGGTCTGCTTTAGCCTGCTGGGAGTTGAGAGGAGGGAGAGGCAATCACAGTGTGTTTAAAAAATTGTTCTAAGGATGACATTTGGGAGGCAAATATTTTGGCCACAAGCCAATGTAATTTTTTTAATGCTAAGACAAGCTTGGCACTTTACATTTTAACTTTAATCTGTTTTCATAATTCAATATAAATTGACACATCACTATTTCTATGTAATGGAAAGTTTCTTCAAGTGGTTACTTCTATCAATAAGTTATTTTTAAAATACAGTTACAAAATTTTATTCTGATTTCATCATTTGCTTAAAAAAATCTATTAGGCCCCAACTCTTACTTGTCAATCATTAAATACCAGTTTCTTACTTTTGTTTTCTATTCAATTTGACAAAGTATGCATGTGTCCAGGACGTAGATAATCTCAAGAGATAATTTTTTCTTATTAAATGGAGATGAGACAGTAGTGATTAAATTCTTAGAGCTTACTGTTACTAAGGGTTTCTCTTATCTTTAAAATTTCAAAGTATAAATAGGTTCAAATATGACCATTGCATTTTCTTCCATTTATGTAACAAAAGAAAGGTATGTCAAATTTCAACATATCTATGGTTTAATGACACCATTAATTTCTTTGTTCTTTGCTACTGACTAACTTTAATTATATCAACATTCTGGTTCAGTATTGTGTTTTCAGGAGTATTGGTTAAAATGAAAAATGTCATTTGTTGATCCGAGGTACTATGTTTTGGAAGTGATCAGGAGAGTAGCTGGGCTGGAATTTCTGATTGAGAAATTCCAGCAGGTTTGGAGCCAGGAAAGCTGATTGACATGATTGTTAGCCAAGAGTGTGCTTCCAAGTGGACAGGAGGACTTGAAGCAGGTACACGTGGTCGGAAGAACTAACTCCAGCATAAGCAGCAGGTTCTCATTTATTTTTAAGTGAGGACATCTATGCTAAAGTGAAGACAGAGAGAGTGTCTTTGAGCCAGAAGGCTGACTCAAGAAAACTATATTCCTTTATATCTTGAAAGGCTATTCATGGAGTGGGTGTCCCACAGAAACCATGCTACACAGTTAGTGACCGCCCTAGCACTCTTTACATAAAACTTATTATTATGTGACTCATCCAGCCTCACCACATACTGAGCTTCTCCTAAGCAGCAAAAGCCGTTTGTTTTATCCTGAGAGTAACTGGTAGGATTTCCTGGGTCACTGAATCTGTAGAATTCTTACAAAATTTAGAAACTCTTTTCTGATTAACCTAGAACAAGAGAACCTAGACCTTTTCCTACTCATGTGAGCTACTGATTAAAGAATGAGGATTAATATAGTTAAGAATGTAATTCAGTGTTCACAAAATAAAAAGAAAACAATTGCAGAGAACATATACTTATTGAGACTAAAGAATTTGGAGGGGGAATTATTCTTATAATTAAAACCATGAAAATAATATGGCTTTCAAAATGTCCTATAATTCCAAAAAAAATAATTCTACCTGAGGTCAAAATGATGTAAATTTGAATACTCGTCTGAATCCAACAATGGACTCTTCTGAGTAACTGCTAGACTGGATAGAAAGTACATGTTCCCAGCAATCCTCTTCTCTGAAAGTCACTGTTCCCTGCAGAGACTTTGGTAAGCATTCAACAGGAGTAAGATCAGTGTTAGACCACTTAATTGTTACCTGGTGGGCATTATTCTATGGTGTTGTTGAAGTGTAGCATCACATAATTTAATAGTCAGTCATGGGGAAATAGGATTGACAGTCACTTATGAAAGAAGGAAGATGGGAAAACAATTCATAGTCAAATAGAAGAGTACTGACCTCCATATAAGGGCAAACCACACAATAACACAGAAAGAAAGAATTTTTCCAGATGTGGCATTGAGTCTGCCATAGCACACACAACAAAATGGGCTACATGTAACAGAGCCATTGTTGAAAGTGAAGTCTCCTTCATCAGTTATGAGACTGTCATAAAAATTACTGCTTACTTCAGATACTTTCCTAATGCTTGAAAGACATTTACCATTTATTGAAAACCAGATTTCCCCATATATCAACCAGGAAAACAAATTGTTACCTATACAGTAATTCAGGATGACATGAATGTTAAGAGCTTCTGCCATATAGTGAATAATAAAAATATATGGATGATATAAAACATGATATTTCACTCTTATCTATTTATAGAAGTTATATATATAAAATTATCAATTTATTTTAAAATACTAAGGGTAAATTTTAACAAAGTTTCTAAGAGAACTCGGATCTAAAGAATTTGTGTGTATATATTTCTGTGCTGAAGTTACTTATCTTTATTTTTATTTTATTTTTATTTTTTTTGAGACAGGTTGGAGTGCAGTGGCAGGATATCAGCTCACTGCAACCACGACCTCCTGGGTTCAAGCGATTCTCCTGCCTCAGCCTCCCAAGTAGCTGGGACTACAGGCGTGTGCCACCATACCGGCCAATCTTTGTATTTTTAGTAGAGACAGGGTTTCACCATGTTGGCTAGGCTGGTCTCAAACTCCTGATCTCAAGTGATCCACCTGCCTCAGCCTCCCAAAGTGCTGAGATTACAAGCACGAGCCACGGAGCCCAGTCCTGAAGTTACTTAGAATCATACTTTCTACAAAGGCCTGGTTAAGAGCTACATGGCGTTTTATAACATTAATTAAATCACACAGTAAGTGTTTCTTGGGCATCTTCATTGAAGGGTTTGGAAGTATATGAGTAGCAAGACAGAACTAGCCTCAGATTATACAGATTCTCTAGCCTGGTGGAGAGTCAAAAAAAAAAAAAAAAAAAAAAAAAACCCAAAAAATGTGCTAAGGGTCACAATGTGTCTCTTAGATTAAGTGACCCAGTTACTTGCTATCTGCAACTTTAATGAGGTCAGTTTTGTAGAGATAAAATGTATGCAAGATATGGATATATATTTATGTTATATATTTATGTGTAAACATTATCCATTATGTTAGACATGGATGTATAATATATGTATTCCATATATATGCATATAATATGCATGCTTTATATTTAATACAGGTGGTGCAAAATTGGGGTGGTTCTCTCTCATCTGATGGTTAATATTTTCTCCATTGCAGTAAGAAGTTGAATTGTATGTTGGAAGGAGGGAGGGATAGAGGAGGGCAAATGCTTTAAGAGAAAAAGATAAAGATACCTTGAAATGACTTTTGTGGAGAATTGCAGAGAGGGAGTTGACACAACTAAGAATCTCTGGGCAGCATTAGGACCTGGCTGCTGCTGGTCATCATGAATGTGTACCATTACCAACTTTCATTGATCTGTGATTTTCTCCAGTAGTTCTAGTGGAAGCATGGAGATGCTAGACTAGTACAAACGATCCCAAATTGGGGTTTGGCAGAAAGATGCAAAGGTTTGATGAACTTAGATAAATAAAATATTAACATGATAGTGAATTACAAGGAGGATAGAAAGGAAATGACAAAAATGACAACAATTGAGAAAATAGAGAGATCAAGCCATCAAATGTGTGAATGAGACAAAATCTTGAACTGCTCTCCTCAAACATCTGAAAGAAAGAACTGGAAAGAAGGAGGCTGTGAGAGATTTAGTTATCTCAGTCTTTTATTCTAAACTTCTCATGATGGCCAGACGTGACTATTGGGATTTTTTTTATTGAGGTTGAATCAAGTGGAGATGAGTTCAAGGAGCTGAAAGGGCAGGTTGTCATCTGAGCAAAAATAAAGACATTAAATTTCCTTAAGATAGCTATAGGTTTTGCGTGGGGAAAACAAAACAAAACAAAAACTTGAGTTGGTATGCTAAAGTTTTCAGCAAATTACAGGAAATGATTTGAATGTGAGTGAAACTCACTAGGAAGTAGAATGAAGACATTAGATAGAGCTGAGTGCTATGGCCTAAAAGTATATGTGTTTGTACCTGAGTTGATCTTCAGTGGCTTAGAAAGTTCCCTGAGAATTAAAATCAGAGGACAATGACCCATAATATTCCAATGGGAATTCTAAATATTGTACATTTCGTGAAAATGCTTAGTTCTTGATATCGCTTCTTCAAAAATGTAAGCAGTTTTACTATAGTATGATGATTATAAAGTACACATATTTTAACTGCCAATTGATACATGTTTACAAAGTGGACTTTCTATGTAATCACCACCCAGTCAAGACATGGAATTACCTACAACCCTTGCTTTGTAAACCTAATATTTATCCATACTCTGACTTTTGTCATCATGGATTGGTTTTGTCTATTTTTGTCTGCTTTTATGAACTGCTTGACCTATTTGATGGCCTACACATATGAACCAAAAGACATTTATATGAAGTTAATGAGTATTATTTGCAATTGACTTCCTCAAATTTTAATGAAATAAAATTTGGCATGTACTTCATTTAAGAAGAATGTGAGTCTTTTCAAGTTCTAGTTTTTGACTGCTGGGGAAAAAGTTCAAGTGAAAAGCAAGACAGAAGTAAGATGAGGCTCCAAAGCTTTGGAAGTAGAAAGTGGATTGTCATCATGGAGTGAAGCACTTGAGGACATTACGTACCTGGCTATATGTATGAGTACTTGTCCATGGGCAGGACTTCGTTCAAAGGTGAATTTATCAAAAACACCATAGCAAATAGAAATATTAGTTAATTTTTTATTGAGCATGGATCACAATACAGGCATTCTTTTAATAGCTGCATATATATTATCTTGGTTATCTTCACAGCCATTCTGTAAATTTGCTATTCTCCTACTTCCATTTTATATCTCTCTAAACTGAAACATAAATAATTGAGATTGTCTTCACCCAGGATTTCCATCCAGACTATCTCCCCCAAAGGCAACACTCTTTCATAGCCAGACTCCTTTCAAACCAAAACTTGACCCCTTCACAAAGATTGTAGAATTCCAACTGGAAATCGACAGGAACACATCTGTTACCCCACAGCAACTCTGATGAAATCTGATACCTGAAGAATTACTCAAATAGATAGTCTTTGGTGAGTGTTTCTGGAGTCTAAATTCTCCCTTTTCTTTGGTCTAACCTAGAAAACTTTAAGGACAGATCTCTCCTGTGTTCTTGTCATAATTCCATTGATTGCAAAAGTCTTAATGGTTTTATGCTAAGGTCACATTCATTATCAGCCTCATTATGAGAGCTGATTGATAAAGAGAAAAATGGCACATAGATTAGTAGACATATCAAAATCACCACCAAAAATAAGAACAGAAACACTCGGCATTGATTTTTTTTCTGATCCTTAAACAATTGCCAACTGATAAAATAGGCAAGACTTAAAATTTTAATGTCCTCTTTATTATGATGGCAGATAAAACAATCCTGCTTCTATCACTTTTTAATTCAGATTTATTGAGTATCTAGAGGTTTATAATCCTTTCCCCAAGCACAAGAATAAAATGTAATATATAATTAGCATCTGGAGTTTTTTGAAAATGATGTGATTGATGGACGTGACAGAGATGATGTAAAGGTGTCAATAGCACTTAAGTCAATAGCACTCTGTATGTTTGATTGTGTGCATTTACAGTCCCATACCTGCTTAAATACATACCATATGCAGAGAAAAATATGAATATGACTATCTTCCACAAGAAATGACATGCTACAGTAGGTGAAAGAGTGTTGCTTTAACATATTTAGTAGTCAATAAGTGATATGTGAATTTGTGAGGTGAATGTAGTACATACAGATGCACTATATACCCTGTGATACTTAAAGTTACATCATTATTTAAAAGTAATGATTTGTCCCTAACTCATTTATCTTTGAACAAGGTAAATATATTCTTAAAGCCCTATTGAAGTGTATTACAACTGCTCTGAGACTTAGAGAACCTTTGGACATTTTTAAAGCCATTATTTAAATCACTATTTTATCTAAAAATATTGTTTTAAAAAAAGGCAAATAAGGAAAACAAATGCCTAGTGAATTTTAGCATCTGTCTGAAAGTAGTCTAGTAAACCACTGTAATAAAAATGATGTGATATACTGAGTTTGCTGAACAAAGAGAGCTTACAACACACTCCAGGGTAGCAATGAAGGGGTTACTGTTTATCATAATGTACAAGAGGATGGAAAATGCATACTGACTTTCAAGTTCAAAGGGCTTGAAGAAACTTTGGTAACTTTATCCCCTTTAGTTACAAACTGTGAGATGACATATGGTTAACATCCTTTTTTTTGGTGTTATTTTTAAACTTGTTTATAAGACATAAATGCAAAGCATTCTAAACCAAATAATGACTTTTCTCTCTGAGTGGAAACTTGATTGTGATCACCAAGCATTACTTCTTGCAGTTTGACTATCTGATGAATTTTCTCTTCACTGGTGAAGCAATAATGGATGCTGGAGAAACCAGAATCTAAAAGACTAGTATATTATATTGCTGCTCTTCTTTTTTTTTCTCTTTTGAGTTTTCTCACGGCATAGGTATTCCAGACATAGACAGCTTCGATGGTTGAAAAGGGGATTTAGAGAACTGTCAAAAATCATTTGGAGAAAGAGAGTGTCTCCACAATTTTCCATGAATCAAATGGTAACAAGGGAATATTATTTTCTGACTAACTTAATTTCTGACTCTATAGCAGCTAAAGGTTTGGTCCTCCTAAATCACACAAGATTTTTTTAAACAAAAGAAAAGCCAAAGGAAGTAATAAATGTCAAACTCTCATCAAAAACAGGCTGGGCACTTTAATTTTTTTTTTTTTTTTTTTAGTCTTCACTGGAGTTCTTTGAACTTGTAAAAAGTAACCCATCTGCAGTTCAAATCTACTGTAAAGCTGGTTTACCATGCTACCTGTTTTAAAACTTACATTTTTTTCCCAGGAGATCAGGAAACTGGGACCATAATACATTATTAAATAAAGGCATCTATTCCCTTTAATTTTCTTTGGTATATATTTAGACTCCCATACACTGTAATCAGGTAACATTTAAAGTATTAAGATGCATAAACATGTGGGTACTAGCTATAACACTGAAGTCATTTGTTTTAGGACAAGAATGTGTACCTGCTCTGAAACATTAATCCCCACAGAGGATGGCCAGGGCCTCCCAGTAGAAATTAAACAGTGCCTGCTGTGATTTTCTCTAATCTGATTCATCAACTGTGTGTGTATTGGCTTTCCTTAAATGAAACTGAAAAGCAATAAAGACCCAGAATGAAACTTCATAAAGACACTACTTTTTTTCTAGTGCTTAATTGTGGCAAAAAGTGTATGTGTTTTTGTTCATAAAATGTAAAGAAAATGGTTTAGATGGAATGAATATCATGACACAAACAAACTAGTGAGACAAAACATGTGGAGCAAAATAATATAATATGATTAACATTTTATTTCTATATTAGACATATAAACAGAATGGTATTTCATTTCTTGTGTTTCTTACTTTTTCTGTGACAACTCAAATGTTATTGCAAATACTCGTGTGACATATCTGATATAAGACAGAACAATGTCTCATTTCAAGCTCTGAGATACAGGTCATTGTCTTCGCGTTCAAAGACTTGCTCTCCCCTTTCTTCTAGCAACACTCCCTCACACAGGGTCAGCATATGACTGGTTCCCCTTTCTTCATCATGTGGATTCACATCCAGCATTTCGTTGACTTTGGGTGTTTCTTCTTGGGGGTCAATTGGTAGAAGAGATCTGTGGCTTTCAAGCAATCCTGATATAAGCTGGTATTTCCAAAGGTCAGATGCTGCTATTGCTTAGTTTGTAACTGTTATTACCTTGACCTCACTTCCTGTGTATAATAGGTATTCATGGATGGATGTTTAGTATTGTAAAGTTTCTACTGAACTCTTGGGGAATTCTTTTTTTTTTTTTTTTTTTTTTTTGAGACGGAGTCTTGCTCTGTCGCCCGGGCTGGAGTGCAGTGGCCAGATCTCAGGTCACTGCAAGCTCTGCCTCCTGGGTTTACGCCATTCTCCTGCCTCAGCCTCCCGAGTAGCTGGGACAACAGGCGCCCACCACCTTGCCCGGCTAGTTTTTTGTATTTTTTTAGTAGAGATGGGGTTTCACCGGGTTAGCCAGGATGGTCTCGATCTCCTGACCTCGTGATCCGCCCGTCTCGGGCTCCCAAAGTGCTGGGATTATAGGCTTGAGCCACCGCGCCTGGCCACTCTTGGGGAATTCTTTCCCACCACGTAACCATTCAAGGGAAAGAGAAAATGTGACATAGTAATCCAAAGAAAGATTTATATGCTATATTTTGAGAAGATAATTCTACCCAATTCAATATTATGCTCTCAACCCTGTGAAAAATAATAGGGACAGTCACTTTGGTTTTTGCAGGATTTTACACATTTTCAGACTAGCAAAAATATCCCATTTCATTTTTTGCTATCTGAGAGTTGAATAATATTTTAAATACTTCTGATCACAATGAATATTTGCTCGGTGTGCTTTTCACACAGAATCCTAGAAACAGTCAGTCAATTTTTATTTATTAATCAGTGCTACTTTACTGCTCCATGAGACAATGAGTAAATGGTGCAACCAAAATTATAGCCCAAGATTCCTCACTTCTAGTCATAAATTCCAACCATAAAACCTCATTTTTCTTTTTAAGGTATTGCTATAGGAAACTTGTTTTATTCCAAAGCCAACACTCTAGGGATTATCTAAACCAGAAGGGATGATTTTTTTTTTTTTTATTTTTTTATTTTTATTTTTTTTTTTTTTTTTTTGAGGCGGAGTCTCGCTCTGTCGCCCGGACTGGAGTGCAGTGGCCAGATCTCAGCTCACTGCAAGCTCCGCCTCCCGGGTTTCCGCCATTCTCCTGCCTCAGCCTCCCGAGTAGCTGGGACTACAGGCGCCAGCCACCTCGCCCGGCTAGTTTTTGTATTTTTAGTAGAGACGGGGTTTCACCGTGTTAGCCAGGATGGTCTCGATCTCCTGACCTCGTGATCCGCCCGTCTCGGCCTCCCAAAGTGCTGGGATTACAGGCTTGAGCCACCGCGCCCGGCCGATTTTTTTTTTTTTTCTTTTCTGAGCTGTGCCCTTGCCATCTGCTATATTTCCCTTGTTTCACAAAACTGGTTTCTATGACCAACAAACTTAAGCTCCAGCAAAGAAATAAGATACCTTATGATGGTTTTTTAGAGAACAGTATGTTTCAACAATCTCAATGTTGAGGTACCTGTATTTTACATATTTTCATATTATTTAGTTTTTCAAAGAATAAAATAAAGCATTTGAGCATTAAAAAATCCACATGTATCTTAAACTAGTCAGTAATAATTTCCAGCAACTTTTCACTTAGTTTACACTACAGATGACAGGTTGTATGGTATACTAATTTTCTATTAGTTCTATGCAACACATAATTTATGAAGAGAGTTTTGTTTCTTCTATACTTGGTCTGAATAGTATGCCACCTCCAGGATAAAGTATGACCAAAGAGATGAGTATGTTTTTTTCCTCTTTCATATCTCCACCCACTTCATTCTGAAAACAGAAATTGGTTCCCTACAGCTATGCAAGATTAACTTGTCAGTTCGAAGGTATGTAAGATATATATATATTTGTCCACGAGGTGGGGAGAATTGGGGGTGAAATGAGGAAGGGGTTTGGAGAAAGGGTTACTTGAATATACAACTGAGAAAAAAAGGAAAACATGAAAATAAATAATTATCATTTAATTTTCCTGCAATAAATCCTAGGTACTTTTTAAAGAAGAAAATAAAGGAATATTTATGGTACTGAAAAAAAAAAAAGGGAATCTTCCCTTGCTAAGATTAAATGTTGCCCAGGAGGAGATACAGATGTCATTAATGAAAACCTTGGGTAGGAGAAAAATTAAAGCAAGCTACAAGTGAAGATCTAAGTGATTAGTGCAGTTAAAACAAACAAACAAACAAAAAACAAAACAAAAAAGAAAAGAAAGAAAAAAAAAGAGCAAGCAAGTAGAGTAGTTGGCATAAAACGGCATAAGATGAAGGCAAGCCCCTGGCTGTTCTCTAGAGAAGGGGAGTGGTCTAGAGCACAGCTCACTGTAGATGCCAATACACAGCAAAACTTTTGATGCTTTGTGTCATGTGCCTACAGTTATTTTCAAAGACATTTTCTCATATACTTTGCTGCATCTACAACAAACAGAATGATGCTTAGCATTTAGTTGGTAGTAAATAAATACTTCTTGAGTGAACAAGTAAATGAATAAATGAGAGAATTAATAAAATATGAAAACTGAATCATCTAAGTGTGGTATACCTTTAAGAGATTAATAAAACAAAATAAGTAAAACGTTACTCTCTCCATAATACTAGGTCACTTTACATCAAATAAATAATGTGTACTATGTACCATAATAGGTATACTACTGATAGCAGCGGCAACCCATCTGTAGCTGCCATTGCAAGGATGCCAGCTGCAGGAGGAGAGGTGCAGCTGTATACTGCATAGGTCCAGAGGGAACCAGAAATAGCCTAGAGCGCCACTCACCACCAAGTTTGTGGGGCAGGACACTCCCAAGCTCAGCCACAGCTGCCCAGACACAGCTCCAGACCCCAGCATCCCTGTACCCTCCAGGGACCAGGAAGCCCTTTGCCCCTGAAGGCTTGAAAGTGCCTGCTCCCACCATCTGGCCTCTCCCCACTCCCGGCACCCACTCCAATTTTGGACCAGAGTTGTAGCCAACCCCAGGTGCTGTCACAACCCAGTCAGATATGAGTGTTCTCAGGGGTGGCTCTGACATGCTGGCCCCTGCTGCCTTGGCTCCCTCTGGACTTTGGGCACCAGTGAGCATGGGAAGGAGGCCAAGGGGGGACTGGGGGAGGCTTGGCATAGGCCTTCAGGCAACCCTCGGCATGAACAGCCTGTGCATCATGGATGATATGTTGATGGCAGCAGAAGGCAGACAGGCTTAGGGGCAGAAAGGGGAGTATCCTCGGTGAAACCCCATCTTCAAGCCAGGGATGGCCTGAAGCTTGGGGCCCAGACTGTCCATTCCAGGTGGAGTCTGTGGCCAGGAGCGAGAACTTATGGTGCTTTGTCTGGGCCCACCCATGGCTGTCCATGGACCAATCAACATGCATTTCCTCTCTTTTGAAGCCCATAAAAACACCAGACTCAGCTCAACTCACACAGACATAGGAACTACCAACTGTGAGAAGGAGATACCCAACCTGGGTTTCCTCAACTCATTGGGATGACCTGGCTGTGAAAAGGAGCTACCCACTGAGGGTATCCTTTCTGATGAGAGCTGGAGAACCATCAAGACTACCTACTTTGAGTCTGTGGAGAGCTGTTCTGTCATTCAATAAGGCTCCTCTCTACCTGGCTCACCCTCCAGCCGTCTGCATATCTCATTCTTCCTGGACACTGAACAAGAACTCAGGACCCACTGAAAGGCAGGACTGAAAGAGCTATAACATAAATAGACTGAAAAAAACCCCTTGCTGACCACACTGTGGGTGATGAGAAAGGAAAAAAGCTGTGGCCCTTTAGGGATCCCAGATCTATGGGCTCCCTGAGCCAGGACTATAATACCTTATTTGGGGCTCTGTGATTTTTGGCATCTCCATGCTTCCAGAAGCCACCACATTCCCCTCATCCAGACATGGGTGCCCACAGCAGAAGCTGTTTGAGGTGCATCTGATCCAGCTGCAGGCTTGCACAGAGCCAGCACCTGTGCTGATGCCTGGAGCTGCCCACCTTGCTACACCAGCTGGCATACTTGGCTGTGCACAGAGAACAGATCCAATGCTCGCTCACTCATGCACACCTCACTGCTCTCCGCCTGGCTCACCCTTGGCAGGCATGGCATCCAGGCTGGCTGTGCAAGCTGAGCACAGCCTGCCATGCCAAGTGTGTGGAACAAGCCCAATGGGCCCAAGCAAAACTCAGGCAAAGGTGCCACCAGTCACAGAGGTTTCAGCTGGAAAAGTGATACCATAAGGATCTTGTGACACTACTAATATTTATAATACTTATAGTCATTCTTTAAAGTGAATATTATTATCTTTTTTCTTAGAGAAGAAATCCTCTTTTAGCAGATCTGCAGGACCCTTTTGAAGCAAAACCATATGCAAAAGCAAGATTATATATTGTGACCTTGTTTGTGAAGACTTTGTATGCTTACATTGAAGATTATCCCTAAGTTTAATGACACTTTTAAAAAATCAAATTACTGCTTTATATCAATGGAGAAACCATAGCAGGTATACTTTCAACTGATGGTTGGCACACTTTTTAGACTTGCCTCTATTTTCAATGTTTTTTTTTTTTTTTCTTTTTTTTTTTTCTTTTCTTTTCTTTTTTTTTTTTTGAGACCGAGTTTCACTCTTTTTGCCCAGGATGGAGTGCAATGGCATGATCTCGGCTCATTGAAACCTCCGCCTCCAGGTTCAAGAGATTCTCCTGCATCAGCCTCCCAAGTAGCTGTGACTACAGGCACCTGCCACCATGCCCAGCTAATTTTTGTATTTTTACTAGAGACAGAGTTTTGTCATGTTGGTTAGGCTGATCTTGAACTCCTGACCTCAGGTGATCCACCCCTCTCGGTCTCTCAAAGTGCTAGGATTACAGGTATAAGCCACCATGACCAGTCAATGTATTTTCAGTCATATTAATATATTTATTCAATGAAACTTATTCAACATTTTAAAAAGATGGAAACTTTTGCTTTAAATTACTTTTTATGAGAAGAAGAGCTAAGGAAATCTATACCCATATTCATATGTACTTCTATATCTGCAAACTTGTAGATATATGGATGATAAAAACGCTTTCTTAGAAATATAATCAGTAGAAGTGCTTAAACTTAAACTAGTTTTTATTAACCAATTCTGAGAAGACTAGTCTAATGTTTGGCAAATACCTAAAAAATTTTCCTGTTCATATTCTATGAGCCTTACATGTCAGATGAATATTTCAGGAAGAGTAGACTAAGAACTTGTATAGCCTCTGCCAGGCTTTATTCAGTGTATCAGGGTCAAGCTCAGAAAAAGAACAGATATTTCATGGATGACCCATGGAAGAGGAAAACATGTGGTTTGTTTTTGGAGGAAGTGAAAGGTTTGGCTTTAAGAAGCTGTAATGTTGGGTATAACATATACATTTATAAGTCTTCTTAAATGTGGCATGATTTTAAAAATAAATTATGACATTTATACATGTTCCCAAATGTGAATTTTTAATTTACTTATAGAATCTTCCCTCTATATTATATTTTGGGCAAAATATTTTCCCACTTCCTTAATTTTTGAAATATATCCCAAAATTCCAAAATACATTGCATTATATGGTTATGTGATGGAATTTGTGCTCTTATTCAGTCTTGTGGACAAAGAGCAGGCATGTGTAGGTGGGAATACTTGAGGTCTGGAAGTCCCAGTAACTCCCACTTGGAAAATTGTGTAGGTAGTGCAGAACACAAGGTCAGACTTCATTGCCTCAGAGCAAAAATATCTGTCTTTTAACAGCGTGTAACTTTAATATTGGCAACAAGAACTATGGTATTTTTTCTTAGCTTGTCTTTGTATTACTTTTAGTTTCCCCATTGAGATATTTTATACTGTATATACCTCCATGTCTATGGAATGGGTTTAATAAAAGTATCTAATGCACAGAGTTGTTGTAAAGATTAAATCAGTTTATACACATAAATCATTAGTAACATGTCTGGTACATGGTCAATGCCATATAAGTGTTTGCTATTATTATTCCCTCTCTCTTTCTTCTCACTGACACCTCTGCCTATTGCATTTAAAAGTTATCTCTGAAAATGATGTTCCATGCTTATTACTTCCTGTATCAGTTTTTGGAGTATTTGAATGGAGATCTGTTCTATATCGTTACAGTGCTTAGTAAAGATGGAGTACTTGTTAGGTATACATGATAATCATATAATCATAGCCATGACTCTTGGTCTTAAAAGGAAATAATGCATTCCAACCTAAATTATACTAACAATTAATAAAACTTTTCTTTATAGAGTTACAACGGAGATTTGAATAGCGACAACACAATCTATTCTGGCATATTTCAAACTGTTATATGTAAAATATAGCATATACTAACTTATTTTTAAATGTAAATTGTAAATAAATTATGAAACAGTCAGCATTATCACTGCTACAACCACAAACAGATATTAATAATTGACCCTCCACTACTGTTTATGATAGTATATATATTTGTATTTTTTGCATCCAGTCTTCTTTATTTTAATCAAATAATGAATATTTTAAATGTTTATAAGTCTGTCTTCCTTCTAATACAAGTTTAGAAATCTTTCTCAGCTATTTGCATAGATGGAATACTTTAGAAAATTTAACCTGATGATTACAGAATGTGTTAGGAAAGAATGTAAATTTTGACCTAAATAAATAGTAACCTAAAGCAAACTACTTGGGGGGCCTATAACAACAATGTGGATAATTCTTTTTCTTGTTCTTTTTAATTTTCCTGAATATTTATGCACTGGGCTTCTGGCTAAGGATGGCAGCAGAATAGCCAAGAGTCTGTAACAAAAATTACTCCTGTGGTTTTTTCTGGCTGCTGTAACAGCAATAAATTCAGGGATACCAGATACATTAAGATAACGTATTTTCATTAGCTTTCTAACCCAATTGTGGATCCATGTGGTTCAGATGAAATGCATTCATGTACGCAGATCTGAAATGCTCATCACAACCAAACTGAACTCAATGCCCTGGAGCATTATTCATCATGAGAATGAGCCACATTCATGCCTAGAAAAACAAAATCCAGTTTGTAATTTGGGTTGGTAGGGGGAGGGTTTGGAAGGTCTTTTTTAGACTGCTTAGAGCTGACTTGAGCCAGGGCAGACTCAGTCTTCTATCTTTTCTTTGTTCTGCAGTGAAAATTTAGATACCAAGTCACTGTCTCCTGGAAGTAATCCTGGGTCATAGCACCTCATGTTGACTAGTTTGTTCCCAGATTCTAATAAGATTTCAAATTGTCTAAACTTGTGTCCCTATTTTCTGAGCCAGGTTTCTTGTGTGATCTCCACTTTGCTTTCTCTCTCAGTCATCAGTTTGCTTATCCATTTCCCTAGTACACTAAGGCTCTACCAATAGCACTATGAATAGCACCCACTTCCCAACCCAGGATACCCCACTTCGATGATGAAGGCTTCTACTTGACTTTTGTTTGGAATTTTCAAAATGTTATATGGCGCTTAGGAAGTTAAGGAACTCCCCAGGAACGAGGACTAATAAACAGCAAAGCTGAGTATATTATTACACGTAATCATATTCATTTCATTTCAAAGCCTGTAAATTTCTAAGCTATTACTTTGATTTAGCTTTTGTCTTTTGTTTCCCATGAATATAAAGAGCACAGAATATAAAGAGTACTTATATACATCCTGGAATCTGTACCCGATTCCAGAATGGAGCACAGCAACCCCTGGAAACACTCCTTAAATGCTGTTGGATGCCTGATCTTGAAGTAGTATTTAACCTGAATCCACTGTAACTGCGTTCTGCTTTCTTTAAATATAATATAAATGATATATATTTTTAAATATAATATATAATATAAATATATATCTTATATATACTAAATGTTATATAATATATAATATGTATTATATATAGTATATATAATATGTATTTTATATCTTATATATAATATATATTTATATGTATCATACATATGTATTTAAGACATATATATATTTGAGAGGCTATAATACCCCATTAACCAATATTTTGAATGAACTGGAACTAAATATTTCATTCCTATTTGTCGACCATGCCTGCCTGAAAATTTGAAAATCTCCATTCTTAGTAGTTCTGTCTATACTCCTAGGCCCAGCCTAGTAGACTAAGCTAGTAACAGGTCTCATCCCTGCCACCTCTCCCACTGTCCCCTACAATTCTGAACACTTAGCCTTCTGTGAGCAAAAAGTCTTGCTTAGGTGAAGCCAAACTATGGGTGAAAGCACAGAAAACGTAACTGATATATTGGCTACTTGTTATAATTAGTGAGAAACAATGCTAGAAAATTTTTAGGATTATGGCATGGATGGTTTCTTAAATGCTAAATAATTTGAATATAATTTAGTAATAAATAAGATTCTATGGACTATTTGGATAGGTCAGAGTAATATTCTAGAAAAATTTTTCTAGCTGGGCATGGTAGCTCACTTCTGTAATCCCAGCACTTTGGGAGGCCAAGGTGGGTGGATTACCTGAGGTCAGGAGTTTGAAACCAGCCTGGCCAACATGGCAAAACCCTGTCTCTACTGAAAATACAAAAAAATTAGCCGAGCATAGTTGTGCACTCCTGTAATCCCAGCTACTCAGGAGGCTGAGGCAGGAGAATTGCTGGAACTCATGAGGCGGAGGTTTCAGTGAGCCAAGATCATGCCACTGCACTTCAGCCTAGGTGACAGAGCAAGATTCCGTCTCCAAAAAAAAAAGAAAAAGAAAAATTTTTCTAATTGTATCACAGTAGCAGAATAAACAAGAGGCCATTTTAGAAATATGGAGTATGGGTGAGAACGGCTATAAAAGAGTGACTGCAAATTGAAAGGCTTTTTTGTGGGTCTGTAAGTGTCCAATACAAAATCATTATTCTTTGATTTAAGCAAATTTGGAGAAGTTAGATTTTGAGTTAACAAAAATGTAAAAAAAAAAAAAAAAGACTCATGAGTCATCCAGAGAGAAAGGTGTACTACTTAAAACTGCAATGAAATGGAAGGCCAGATATAACTCAAAAACATTAAAAACATAATTGAAAAGAAATGTAAGGTGCCAACTGGCACATAAATGGAAGGAAATTGCTTTAGCTGGTGAGTGAGAAAATAGAAATGATGAATTAGCTGAGGTTTGGACACCACAGGACTTGCTAGTATATTTCGAGAATGTTATGAATATTACACACAAGAGCTTATTGAGAATATTTACAACCTTAAGTATAATATAAGCATTACCTAATCATTGGTGTGTCTACCAAATTACAGTTACAGATTATTTATCATTATTATAAACACAATACAGATTAAGTGAAATATAGTCAAATTTATGGAAATTGTTTTACATTCTCTAGCTTTATCTTTAATACATTGCATCAAAATATATAAAATCAATTTCACTTATTTTAGCAAGGGTACATATATGATGCCATCCTTTGAAATACATACACATTACTGACTACACAGGTTGAACATCCCAAATCCAAAAATTCTAAATCCAAAATTCTCCAAAATTCAAAACTTAAGTGACAAAATGAACTCAAAGGAAATGTTTATTGGAACATTTCATATTTTTTGATTTGGGATGCTAAACCAGTAGAATACAAATGTTCCAAAATTTTAAAAAGTCTAAAATTCAAAACACTTATGGTCTCAGGCATTTCAGATAAGGAATACTCAATCTGAATTACCAAAATAAGATGTTTTCATGACTCTCTTACCCTTATCCATCTTTCTTGGTTTTTTGTTTTGTTTTGTTTTGTTTTGTTTTTTGGAGACAGAGTCTTGCTCTGCCACCCAGCCTGGAGTGCAGTGGTGCGATCTTGGCTCACTGCAAGCTCCACCTCCCAAGTTCAGGCCATCCTCCTGCCTCAGCCTCCCAGATAGCTGGGACTATAGGCACCCACCACAAGGCCTGGCTAATTTTTTTGTATTTTTAGTATAGATGGGTTTTCACCATGTTAGTCAGGATGGTCTCGATCTCCTGACCTCGTGATCCACCTGCCTCGACCTCCCAAAGTGCTGGGATTACAGGCGTGAGCCACTGCGCCCAGCCACCCTTATCCATCTTTCTCACACATGCATGTACACATGAGCACAATGAACAACTTCTCAATGTAGGAATTGTTAAAACATGTTAAAAATTCCCAGAACCTATTACTTTTGCTTGACAATGAGTAAATTTGTTAGTAAATAGTGTTAAACTATGTCCCTTAGCATATCCAGCAAAGTATAAATATGATTTGTAAACAGTATTTCATGGGTGTTTAAAAATTTATTTTTTTCTATAAATATCTGTGCACACATAGGCCTATACTTGAAAAGTATATAGTTTTATTTGAGAGTTTTGATAAAAATGATGACGTGTGTCACAATTAACAAGATGATTTTGTGGCTGTGTCTGCAAAAAGTAGACTGAAAGACAGCTAAAATAAAAGTGACTTCATGGTCATTTACATGTCTAAAATATTTAATAAAATCACCAACTGTTCTTTAACATACACATATGCAAACACATACACATAGACTGCTAACCAAATTAAATCAGCATTATATTTTATATATAGCTATGAAGTTCAAGTTGTAATTTTAAGGCAGCAAAACTTTATTATTTTCTAAATATTTATAAATGCTTGCTTGTATTTCTTATGATTAACAGCCAGCTTGGTGTGTTAATTTCTACTTTTGTTTGTAATGTGTCTGATTTTCTTATAGAAATAAATATACAAAGTTTATCTGAATTACATTAGGGCAGCTATGAAAGTGGAACTGATAGCTGTGTAACTATATTACTTTATTGCTATTCTCTAAATACTATTGAAGCGACTAATTGGATTAAGTAGACATAGCACCCAATTTACTTCTGGTGGGGGCTGCACTTCATTAAACAATGGATATTGTACCTTTTCCATGTGGTCATGGTGATTTTCCTGTAAGACGGAAGGGGCACCAAACTGAGCAAAGCAGAGATTTTTCATGAGAGACACATGCGTGTGTGTGTGTGTGTGTGTGTGTGTGTGTGTGCAGGTGCTCTGAGAGAGAGAACTCTGCCTTTCCTGTTTTTCCCTTTGGAGTTTCAAGGTAGGATGAGGCTAGTTGTGACATTTTCCTTCTCACCTCCAGCTTGGTAAAACACATGGTCTGCAGTACAGAAGAGTAAAGTTCACTTGGGACTGGGTGAAAATGAGAGGGTAAGGCTATGTGAAATATCTGAGTGCCTACTTCAGTAGAGCCTGAAGCAAAGCCTACTCCTGTCCTTCCTAGTATTTTCCCTTTTTCTTTAAGATAAATTGGGTTGGCTTTGTGTAACTTCAATCCGCAGTATTTCCTTGACATTCTCAGCAAGAGAGGGACTCACCCTCAGGGTTACGGACAATTTACAGTCCTCTGTTACACCACCCTTCTTTTCCTCTCTAGATAGAATGTCAGAATGGAAGCAAGGAGGTTATTATTACAGGCTTAACCTAAATGTGTTCTGATTTACTTTAAAGAAAATCATTTGCAAACTTTGCTCCTTTAACAAATATCAAATTACTTGAAATTCACCTCCCAACTAATCACGATCCATCAGTGTATCCACACCTCTCTTGAGAATTGCAACTCCAGCACAAGGAAAATGAATGGTTTTAATTTGCTTCTCATACATGGGCCTAATCAATGAGCAATTTCACAGTGAGTCCTCCTCCTGCTAGCAAAATGGACTTTACTGTACAACTAGAAGAAGGCTTTCATTACTCTTACTACTCCTTGCTTCTTTCCTTTCTTTATTCTTTCTTCTTTTTATCATTCTTTCTCTCAGAAATAATTTCTCCTTTCTCCCATCACTCTGGATCAATAAATAGCCTGAATTTGTTATGAGTAGATTTTTTTTCTGTTTGTATCTCATATGTATACTGTATTGTAATTTTCATCATCCCATACAACTGGAACACTCTGCTCCTTCCATAGTTTATCTTATTTGGTTTAATTTATTGGAGTTAAAATGCTAATTATTTGATGAATAAACTTTAAATGTATTTTAACAAAACCTATACAAATGTGAAACATGGTTTTGAAGTACTTTATTCTTGGATACACTACACATGTCAGTAATCTTTATAAACCCTGACAAAAACTGGGCCATGTGAACTGATGGAGATGGGAATTATGTGAAGTTAGCCTTCTAGCATCACAGAAATTTTAGAGCTTATAGGGACCTAGGAGATAATGCAGTCAAACTCTCCAATTTTAAGGATAATTAAATTTAAATCAAGAAAGGGTAGGGGAATTGTATAAGATAAAACAGCTAATTGATGGCAGAGCACAGATGAAAATTGGGGTCACCTATCTCACAAGTCAAACATCTTGCTTCTGCAACATGATCTATGTTAGTCTAATGTTAAGGAAATAAACATTTCTGTATAATTATAGTGTATTTTTATTATTATTTAGGTTTGCAAAATTAACTCTCCACTTAGAGCTTCATTTTCTAAATAATGTTGGTTGTTTCATATTCCATTAACATTTACCTCTGCAACATAAATTATTTTTAGGTAAAATATTTAATTTAGTGTTTTTGGCATATGTATGCTTTTTTTAACCAACTTTCATGAAATATATAAACACATTACAGTAATCATTTTAGAATAAAAAGTAATTTTTTAAAAGAAGCTTAATTTAACTTCTGAAGATGAAAATAAAGAAAACAATTTCTTTATAATGAAGTCACATTTTCTCAAAACAAAAAATGCTTTTCTCCTCTACAAAACTTGTTGAGCAAGTGTGGTTTAAAGCAGGGATATTTAAATGGAGAATATGATTTGGTATCCCCTGAGGTAAGATCAGTTTTCAAAGGATTAAGCTTGGGAACTTTCTCAAATGATTTACCTGCTAATCTGGTTGGCCATGAGAGCCGGAGTGGCACTACGTTTTGCTTTATTTTTCAGCCTGGGTGGGCTTAATTCTGGGAATAAGGTAGAGAAATTTGTGCTTGGAATAATGGAAAATAAAAACTGAAACATCTGTGTGTCAAGTACAAATATCTGTATGTTTTGCAGAATATCTGTGAAACACACAGTATCTCAGAGCTTTATTTACCTACTGTGCGAGAGAATACAAGTGAAGGGAGTGAATGAAGTTGAAGATGACAAGATGAATAAATAAATCCATCTCTTTAGTTGCTCTCAGCAAGTACTTCTGACTGCTTGTTAGTTTTGTTGTTTATCAGCCTTTGGCAATAATATCTTTTTCTTTCTATTCATATATATGTGAATATATATCAGAATGTATATGCATAGTCCATTATGTAACAATAAACAATTAAATAATTATTCAGTTCATAACTTATTAGAGAGGCAGGCATCTGAAAGTTTTATGTTCTTGATTGTCACTGAAACAGATTCCAAAGTCTACAAAATCAACAGCAGGTGCACATGAAATTACCCCGGTTCCCAATATCTTGCTCTTTTTTCACAGATTCTAAATTTTCTTTGTTTTTCAATCTTTTCCTGCAACTAACTGTAATGACCCTATTGACATAATCTATGATATCACTTTTATAAAGCTCATATTTTATTTTAGTTATTTCATCCATTCATTACATCAAGTATCCTAGCTGTGCCAGGCAAGGTGCTAGACACTCTGAGTTTATCTATCAGCAGGACATACATAGTATCTGCTGTAAGGAGCTTATAGCACGGTGAGAAAAACAGACGGTGGCAAGTAAACAGACTCAGTGTTTGCATTTAGTAATTGAGAGAAATCCCATGAAGTATAAAGTATTATTTTATATCAAAGACGAAGGTTGAACTAGGAGAAGGTTTTTATTACAATTGTTATGTTTACGTTACTGATACTGTGCTTTCTGGAATTTCTGAGGATGACTTTTCTGACTAGATTTCAGTGGGGCGTGAACTTTGAAAAGTACTGACAGATTTGTGCCCACTCCATTGCCTCATCTTGCATCTTTGGTTGCTAAGGTTAAAAAGGGAGTCATGGTTGCAACATAAAAGAGAGTTGGTGGCTTATGTAAGATTGCTTAGGATTGTGTTATTAGTATTCTCCTCAAGTGTCAGAATTACCTAGACACTTGATACAACAGGTTTATAACAGTTGTCAGAAAGCAGATAACATGGTTCTATATGGCTGATATTTTCATTTTCTCTTTATTTACATTTGTGTTTCTATTAAAGGTTTAGTGACTGTGGTTGTCCAGATATTAGAATAATGACCTGAGGGAGGCTATTCTGAAGTTGAAAACTACAGAGCCACTTTCATTTTGTTGGTCCATTATCTTAGTCTCTTTAAATGTGTGTACTTGTGTCTTTAAAATTAGCATACTTCAAGTTGGGTATAGTGGAACACACCTGTAGTCCCAGCTACATGGGAAGCTGAGGTGGGAGGATTGCGTGAGCCCAGAAGTTTGAACCTGCAGTGAGCTATGATTATTCATCTTCACTCCGGCCTGGGTGACAGACAGAGTGGGACTTTGTCTCAAAAAAATATGAACATTAAAATGAGTACACATCACAGGAGGTAGCTAAAAATAAATAGAAAAAAGAAAGGGGAAAGAAGAAATCAGATTGTGATTAGAAAGATGATATTGTCCACAATGTATAGTCCTTATATATTTCTTACAAAATTTAATTATTCTTAAATTTGTCCCATAATAGCAAATTGATTCCGGATATAAATCAATAATAGAAACAGCAAAACTGAGTACTACTAATCTGAAAAAATGTCAACCCATTCAATAGATGAACCAGGTAGAATGAGGGATTAAAAGAAGTAATCTGCCTGAAAGTTCCATTTTATAGAAATTGCCCTACTGTTAGAACTTGCAAAGCACAACTGCTGCCTATAAATTGTGCTTCTATTTTTAGAAATGCTGTTAGATTATTTTAAAATTTAATACTTGCAAGTACTTTTATTCTTATAACCAGTAACACTTATTCCTAATGTATTCCTGAGATTTACCAAACAAGAAAGCTAAGCAAATAAAAGATGCATATATGTATATATATATATTCATACATATGAATAGAATATAAATTCATATGTATCATATATAAATAGAATATATATACACATATATGAATAAAATATATATTCATATATATTAATAGAATATATATTCATATGTATCATATATAAATAGAATATATATACACATATATATGAATATATATACACACATATATGAATATATATTATGAATATATATTATGTATTATGAATATATATTCATATATATATGAATCATATATATATGAATCAACCTGCTGTTGATTTTGTAGACTTTGGAATCTGTTTCAGTGACAATCAAGAACATAAAACTTTCAGATGCCTGCCTCTCTAATAAGTTATGAACTGAATAATTATTTAATTGTTTATTGTTACATAATGGACTATGCATATACATTCTGATCAATAATTAATACCAGATTTAACTGAGTATTAACAGCAATGAAGTGATAGAAAAAAAAATTGGGTTTTCTATTCAAATATATTAAATGATTATGGCCAAAGGAACCTAGTTCTGAGGAACTAGGAAACAAAATAAGATTATATTGGTAATAGCATCTAGGACCTTCTTAAATACTATTTTATTTCACCAATTCTATTGGCTCTATTTTATTCCTTAAGATTTTATTGATTGTAAATGAGACTAGATTACAAAGCCCAGTGCAAGGAGATATTTTCCCACACTTCCACCAAGTTAACCTTAGTATAGGCAGGTCAGGTTACGCCATTATCTCTGAGCATCTGGAAAACGGTACTATTTGGTCCCTAGCCATTTCCAAGCAAATCTTTAGGGAATTTTCCATTTTTCCAGCTCAGCTTTTTTCCACTTTAAGAAATAAATAATAATCATGAGTTGAAATGTAAATGCAATTATTTACAATGGTTTATTTTATCATCCCAATAGCATCAATGATGATTTCCTACATTATACTTTTGACAGTATATCTATCTTCTTTTAAAAACGTGCATATTGCTTAAAATAGATATAGATATGTGCATACTAACCTTTATCAAATCAGAGGTTTAATACTCAGGAATGTTTCAATATTATTTGTCAGGTTCCTAGTCAAGCAGGTCTTTTGCTGATACATTATTATTTTGCTACTACGTTATTATTAACGTAGACATGAAAATAACACTGCTGTTTCAGATGTAGAGGAATGCCCAAATAATTAAGCAATGAAAATACAAATTTACCTAAAATATTTTGAAAAAATTGTACAATACTATCTTTGATATTCTTTAAACTTAGGTATTCATGTCAAGGCCAACCACATGCTAGGAATAGAAATATATCAGCAACATTCCTCTAGCCCCCAATTTCCATAATGTTTTCTGTGGAATAGAAATATTCTCCTAGAATATTAATAGATTGTTTTCAAACTAAAAGTTCTGTAGTTTAAGAAGCATAATTAATGATGGAAAATTAAAATAATCTGTGCTTTCTTGAAATTAAATTGTTTTAAAATTGTACCATCTTATTTGTGAAATAATCCAGTCAAAATTGGTTTTTTAAGTACCTACTATGTGCTGGAAATTGTACTAGAATGAAAGACATAATTAAATCATGCCATCAAAGACTTAATTAACAACCTGTTTGAAGAAAAACATGTGCTATATATATATATCAGTTATAAGGCAATGTTTTTTATGAAACAGACAAAACACTATAGAAGTACAGATTAAGGAGCCAGTGAGTGACTTCAAGAAAAAGAGAGAGTAAGGGTTAAAAGGAATTTTTCCTTTTAAGAAATGAGAAGAATTAGAGCTCTTATGTTAAATGAGACTTGGTTCATGTTCATCTATCTTCGGTGTTATACCCTTGTGCATACAGTGCCTACTAGTTTTGCCTGGGTCAGTGTAGGCACTCAATAAATATTTATTGAATAAACAAAAGAATTAAAGAATAGATATTGAGTGAATATCAAGTAACATATAGCTGGAACTTAGGGCATGGGACAGAGAGTGGAAAAAGGCAAGTCTGGGAAGATCAATTGAGGCACATAATGAGTTATTTCACTACCACTTTACATTATTTTGTGATTTTAAGCAGTGTCATCCAATAAAAATATAATATGAGCCATGCAAATAATTTTAAATTTCCAGGAGGCATATTTAAATTAATGTATCTATATGCTACACTAAACATTTATATATCATAAAAATAAAATTATTTCAACATGTAATCAAAAATTACAATTATTAGTGAAATATTTTACATTCCTTTTTTGCCCTACGTAAGTCTTTGAAATTTGGTATGCATTTTACATTTACAGTAATTCTCAACTTAGACTAGCAACATTTCAAATGTTCCATAGGCACATGTAGCTAATGGTTATTATATTAAAGAGTACAGGGGTAGGATTCTTGGTACTCAAAATGTGATCCCTAGACCAGCAACCCCTGAGAACATTCTAGAAATGCAGAATCCTGGCTGCACCCTAGATCAACAAAATTAGATCTGCATTTTCTCAAGTTCTCCAGGTGACTGTATGTAGATATCAGAGAAGCACAAGTCCAGTTGACTCAGCTGTAATGTCAGCTGTGTGCATCCCAGGTGGTAAACAATATAAATGCTATTGGTCTTCAAGAAGATTGGATTAGGACAATAAAGTATATTAATTTTGTCTTAAAAGTACAAAGTGAATTAGAGTTTACAAATATTTGATATTGTATTGATATAGATGCCTTTATTTGATCCAAATATCAGATTGTCTCATGTCATTAATATCTGGCAGCCTGAGGTAAGACTTAAAGTTATGAAAACGTGAGAGAGTATATATCATCTCTTATCTATGTCTGGTAAATAGATGTGTGGATGTCATTATTATATTTCCTAGCATTGATTAAACTAACTCTCACAAAATGGAGGTTATAAAATATTTTTGCAAATACATAAGAAAACAAATGCAGAGCTAACCTTTTCAATCCTTATAGAAAGTCATTCTCAGTTTGAATTATATGTAAAAGTAATAATATCATCAGACTTATTAAGTGGCAGAGTGAAACTTGTAGTAAAATTATCAAAATATCTACTGGAAATGTAGATTAACAACCCTATAGTTAATGGTGAACTTGGCTCCACGTAAGTATCATACTTACAGATATTACCTAATGATAATATAAAGCCATTATAATTAGTAAAATATTGTTACTATTTTTTATTTAATCTGTGCTAGGCATTTTTATGTTCAGGTTTGCCTAGGGAGTTCCAATTGATTTGAGTTGTCTCAGTGTAAGTATTAAAGCACCTCCTTTTGCTTTCAAAAGAAGCCCAGCCCTGTTTGCAAAATAAATCTTTTGATCACCCTGCTTATCACATGCACACACAAAAAATGTATCTTTTGGGTATTTTATAATATATATAAAATTTATAAGTACAGTAGAGTACATATGCATAATTTTAGAATGAATGAACATGCATTCTAGTAGAGATCCATTTATTTATTTTCTGTTATTTTGAAGATCACACAATGAAGACTTGACTTCTGAGAAGCTGGAATGTTTCCCAGTTTCACTCTTAGCCCATGCTTAATTGTTCCGGGCAACCCCTTTCAGCCTGGGAATGTGTTCCCTCTCAGACTGATGCAAAGTGACAGTCTAAGCAGAACTGTGTACTTTTCTCTACTCTCTTTCTTCTCTCTACTCCCTTAATTGTGGGAAGAGGGAGAAATAATTGTTAGGAATTTCAGGGGCCTTTCCTGCATGGTGGATTGTTTACCGACCAAAGGAAAGGCGCAAGAACAGGAGGCAGCAACTTCACCAAATCAAATCAGAGTGGCCTGTGAGACCTTACAGGCCCCTTTGCAAATCACAAAGTGGATCATCCACTTACGGTTCACCTGGGATAAGTTACATGTATGCTGGAAATAGAAATTTTATGTTTAAGCAGAAAGAACAAAAGTTGAATTTTAAATGGTTAAAAATGGGCCAAACTCTAAATAAATGGATTCTTATGTAATTTCTGAAAATATTTTGAAACTCCAAAATTCTATATCAAGAAAATAAAACTTACATAAATGTACTTTTCCATTCCATGTAAATATAATTTTATTTTTTATTTAAACTGAAAAGAATAAGATTAACAATTTTGGAGAATGCACTATGAAATTTCAATGACCCGTAATGAGACAGACCAATCATGTGAAGAGGGATGTACTGAATCAACAATTAAATAACCCTGCAATATGGAAATAAAAGAAATGTAGGATTATTTGTTATACATGACTCTAGTAGTAAGGAAAAAAAAATAGAGCAGGACACAGAGCCTACAAAAATATAACAAGCATTTGACAAGGAATGTCAAAAGTTTACATTGCATGTATATATATTAAACTACAGAATGTCTAATCACCATGCGATTGCTCCCTCAGCACCCTCAACACTGCCTAAAACAGTTGTTAGTATTTTTCACATAATGATGGTTTGGGTGGGACAACATTTCTCAAAATGTGTTCCTTGGAACACTAGCTTTTCTAACATGCTTTGGGGAAAATGTGCCACATTCAAGTAAATGTAGGAAACATGTGTGCTCTATTACTGTCCTAAGTAAAATTCACTTTATGCATTCATGTGCTAAAATGTCTTAGATTTCCTTGCAGTAGCCAGTCTAGCTGTTTAACGATTTCCTTTTGACATGGTTCATTCCAACCCTTCTTTTGTTATTACAAATATTTTATATAGTAATGTACTATCAAGCTCAGCTGGTTTAAAATCGATTCCACACAATTTGATCTATGCCTGACTAGTGCTGTTATTATACTTTAAGCATTTCATTTAGTCCTTCTGAATACTGATCTCATTAACAAAATGGATTTTTAATTCCTGCTACATGTTTTGTTGAAAATATTGAAAGATTCAATTTATGAAATTGTTCTTAGATCATGGCAGTCCCTCAATAAATATGAAACTTAAATAGTTCAGACTTAGTCATTTTATTTCCTTTTTATTAAGTAAATGTAAAATAATGTTTTGTGGGTAAAGCATTAGGCCACTTATGAGTTTCAAGTCAAATTTAGGGCTTTCCATGTACCTAAATGTGCTGCTTTGCCAAGTAGTTTCATTTCCCTCTATATCAATTATCTTACATGTAAGATAAGATTAGACAAAATGGCATCCCTCTCCTATCTACAGTTGTATGAGTCTTTGAAGATGATGATGAAGTCTTTTTTGAAAATCAGCAATAACAAAGGCCTTTTAATATTTTCCTTCCCTTCTTTCTTTTTCTCTCCAGTTGCAAACAATATTAGGCATGCATGAGTGATAGTAGGTTAAAATTGGGAGTATTGGTATGAAATCATGGTTTAATATATAGATATAGATGTAATGATAGATATAGATAGAGATGTAAAGTTGTGTGGGTGTGTGTGTGAATACATATACTTCCTAGTTCTGTCCACTTAAAGGGCCTGTGAATAGCGCAATCCACAAAATAATGAGCACATCTAGTACTGAAATTTTGGTTGCTACATACTTTCAATGGAAAGAAATCAGTGCTTCTTAAAAAATGGGTTGTGACTGAGAAGAATCTGAAATATTGTGTTGTGCCATATAGCAATGAAATACTCAAAGAATGACGTTGTGTTAGTCCATTCTTGCATTGCTATAAAGAAATACCTGAGACTGGGTAATTTATAAAGAAAAGAGTTTTAATTGGCTCATGATTCTACAGGCTGTCCAGTAAGCATAACACAGGCATCTGCTTCAGGGGAGGCCTCAGGAAACTTACAATTATGGTGGAAGTTAAAGGAGAAGCAATGTCTTGAGGCTGCAGCAGAGTAATGGGAACCTAGGCCTGGCTCACAAAAGCATTCTTTCCTTCTAGGCTTCAAGACCTCTGATGGGACTGGCTGCTGCACAGGTCTCTGAAATGCCTTGGAGGACTTTTTCCTATTGTCTTGGATATTAGCACTTGACTTTCTTTTTGTTATGCAAATTGCTCTATTAAGTGGTAGCTACACAACCTGCTTGAATTTCTCTCCCCTAAAAGCTTTTTCTTTCTCTGCCACATGGCCAGACTGCAAATTTTTCAAATTTTTATACTCTGCTTCTTTTATAAATATAAGTTTCTACTTAAAGTCATTTATTTCCTCCTGCATATGAGCATTGGTTGTTAGGAGCAGCAAAATGACATCCTAAATGCTTTGTTGCTTAGAAATTTCTTCCAACAGATACCCTAAATAATCAGTCTCAAGTTCAACGTTTCACAGATCCCTAGGGCAGGGGTACAATATAGCCAAGTTTTTTGCTGAAGCATAACAGAAGTGACCTTTGCTCCAGCTCTCAATAAGTTTCTCATTTCTATCTGAGACCTCCTCAGCCTATACTTCATTCTTCGTATCACTATCAGCATCTGGGTTACAACAATTTAATGAGTCTCTAAGAAGTTCCAAACTTTCCCTTCTCTTCCCTGTCTTCTTCTGAGCCCTCTACCCTCTTTCAACCTCTGCCTGTTACCCAATTCCAAAACTGCTTTCACATTTTCAGGTATCTTTAAAGCAATGCTCCATTCCTTGGTGCCAATTTTCTGTATTAGACCATTCTTATTGCTGTAAAGAAATATCTGATGCAGGTAACTTATAAAGAAAAGATGTTTAATTGGCTCATAGTTCTGCAGACTGTACAAGTGTCAGGCCTCTGAGCCCAAGCCAAGCCATCGCATCCCCTGTGACTTGCATGTATATGCCCAGATGGCCTGAAGTAACTGAAGAATCACAAAAGAAGTGCAAATGCCCTGCCTCGCCTTAAGTGATGACATTCCACCACAGAAGAAGTGAAAATGGCCAGTCCTTGCCTTAAAGCGATGATATTATCTTGTGAAATTCCTTTTCCTGGCTCATCCTGGCTCAAAAACCTCCCCCAGGGAGCACCTTGTGACCCCCACTCCTGCACGCCAGAGAACAACCCCCCTTTGACTGTAATTTTCCTTTACCTACCCAAATCCTATAAAACGGCCCCACTCTTATCTCCCTTCGTTGACTCTCTTTTCGGACTCAGCCTGCCTGCACCCAGGTGAAATAAACAGCCATGTTGCTCACACAAAGCCTGTTTGGTGGTCTCTTCACATGGACACGCATGACAACAAGAAGCGTAGAGATATCTGCTCAGCTTCTGGGGACATCTCAGGAAACTTACAATCATGGTGGAAAGCAAAGGAAGAGCAAGCAGAGCACATGGTGAAAACAGGATAAAATGAGAATGTTGGGGAGGTGCCTCACTTTTAAACAATCAGATCTTATGAAAACTCACTTGCTATCATGAGCACAACACCAAAGGGATGGTGCCAAACCATTCATGAGAAATCCATCCCCATGGTGTAATCACCTCACACCAAACTTCACCATTATCATTGGGGATTACAATTCAACATGAGATTTGGGTGCGACACATATCCAAACCATATCACATGTCAAAATGATTAAGGATCTAGCATAAGGGACTTCCATTCATCAAATGTGAGACAATAATAGTAATTATTAGAATACTCTGAATAAAATAGGTGTTCTTTCGTTCACACTGATATAAACAAATGAATAAATGAGTGAGAAGGTAAATCTTTTACTTAGAATGCCAACTAATAAATGCATTAAAATAATTTGAAAATAACAATTTGACAACCATCATAGTAATAATATAAGCAAGATTATCAACAGTTTATAAAATAAATGGATAAAATGTGATTAAGAATGGGATATGTATTTAGTTTCAAAGTATCTCTCTTCAAAGCACTTACTGATTACAAAGGAAAAAAGAAATGTAACTTTCTAGTGGAGAAACCTGACAGTGACTAGGTTACTTGGTCACTTAAGAGAACTGGATAAAGATAACCCAATATCACCAAAAATGGAACACATCAATATTATATACTAACTAATGGGATGTAATAAGAAGGACATAGCATCCCTCTTGTACTTTCCTACCCAAAATGCATAAAGTAGATAGAACCTTGGAGAAATCCTGGAAAATTCCACATTGAGGAACATTCTACAAAATCAATACCCTATAATCTTAAAAAAAAAAAAAAAAGTCAAGATTGTAGAAGTTAAGGAAAGACTAAGGAAATGCTCTTACTGAAGGAGATGAGAGAGACATGGCTACTGATTTCAAGGGACCATCCTGGATTGGATTCAGTTGTAGTAAATGCCCGGGAAAATGGGCAAAATTGAATTTGGGGCAAAGGTTATGTGGGAGTTCTTGTTACTTCTGCAATTTTTCAATAAGTTTGAATGCTTTCCTAATAAAATTAATTTTCATAAGAAGACATAAAGCCTACAAAAGATTTTCTAATATGAAATAATAGACTATATGTGAAAACTTCTTGTAGTCAAATACATAATAGTTGGAAGCCAGTGTACTCACTAGGGATGTGTGATATTGACTGTATCCATGCTCTCCATTGTTACATTCTTCTTTTTTGTCTCTTGATAAGTAATAACATATTCATGTATTTTTATTTTTACTTATTTATTTATTTTTGGCATAGGGTCTCACTCTGTTGCTCAGGCTGGAGTGCAGTGGTGTGACCACATCTCACTGCAGTTTCGAACTCCAGGGCTTATGTGATCCACCCACCTCAGTTTCCTCAGTATCTGGGACCAAAGGCACATGTCATCATGCCCGGCTGATTTTTGTATTTTTTTGGAGAGAGAAGGTTTCATACGTTGCCTTGGCTGGTCTCAAACTCCCGGTCTCAAGCGATCCTCCACCCTGGCCTCCCAAAGTCCTGGGATTACGGATGTGAGATACCGCACCCAATCTCTTATTTTGAGTGAAAGTTATTTCAGCCGTTGTTCATCCTCCCAGTCAATTTAGATGTTACTCTTTCTGTATGTCCACAGCATGCTTTCTATACCTTTATTAGCACAAATCACAGTATCTTCTAAGCTAAAATATGAGATCTGTGATGGCAGGAAGCTTGTTGTAAAAGACCACTGTACCATGGTAATTTATTTCAGAATTGAAGTTACGCTATGCTCGTATTGTGAATTACGTATCATTTATCAATATGTTATCATATTACAATATGTTATCAATATGTTATACAATATGTTATCAATAACAATCTTTTGTTCCGTTACATCTCTTTATTCTTTAAAATGTCTGTATAGTGGCCAGGCATGGTGGCTCACATGTGAAATCCCAGCACTTTGGGAAGTCAAGGTAGGCAGGTCAGCTAAGCTCAGCCTGGCCAACATGGTGAAACCCCACCTCTACTAAAAATACAAAAATTAGCTGGGCATGGTGGTGCACGCCTGTAATCCCAGGTACTGGGGAGGCTGAGGCAGAGGAATCCCTTGAACCCAGGAGGCAAGAGGTTGCAGTGAGCCGAGATCGCCACTGCACTCCAGCCTGGGTGACAAAGTGAGACTTGGGGTCATAAATGAATAAATAAATAAATAAATAAATAAATAAATAAATAAATAAATAAATAAATAGGTTGTATAGAAATAATAATATAACAATTGGATTGGCATTTTTCACAATAGCAAATTTTAAGCATTTGGTCTTTCACATAGTTTATCATTGAATTTAGTTTATTTTTTTTCCCTAAATGACAGATGAATCTTTTAATATGGAATGTTCCCACTTACTATTATAAATGATACACTTCTATGTCCTTTTCTTTAATGCCATGGCTCCTTGCCATCTCCTTTACTTTTGTTATATGGGTTATGTGTAATTTTATTTTGAATTCACTGCTATGTTAGAAACTGAATGTCACATTTGGATTTGCCAGCCATTGGTCTTGAATTTTCAAAAGCAATTTTAAAACCGTTAGTATTTTTTTCTAGTTGTGAGTGAAGATTGATCTCTAGGGTTATCCATTTCTGATAGAAGACTCTGTGTCTTTACTTCTCAGTTACTATCATAATGAGGGTTGGATTGAGGAGGATGACAGTGGAATAGAGATATCCACAGAGGAGGTCTGCTGTGCTGAAAGGAAAAACTAGCCTTATGATAACCACTTGGAGAGAAGAAACAGCAGCCTGGGGATACTGTCGACATGATCCACCATAGATCCAAGGACTTACATAGAAACTGGGTGGAAGTTAGTCAACATGTGGAGTTAATGTGTTAACAATCATGTGAGCGTCACCCAGGGATTACACTTGGATAGGATTAGATAGGGATGACCCAGACTACTTTCCACAAAAAAAGGGATAAACAGTTTAGTTAATGATAGCCTGGGTTTCTTTCATTAAAACTGTATTTTTCTCAGTTTATTCCAACTGGAAATCATTATCAATTTCTTATAGATTTTGATATTAGACAGTATAGTGTGGTGTTCTAAAGAACAGACTCTGTATCTACATTCAGTGGGTTCAAATCCCATCTCTGTTTCTCATTAGCTGTGCAGTCTTGAGTGTTTTACTTAGCTTCCCTGTCTCAATGTCTTCAGCTATACAATGGTGGAAAATGTGGATAGCCATAAAATATTTGAAAAGAGAAACGGAGTCAATATTTATGGCAATACTTTTTTGGCATAGCTAGAATTCAACAAATGTTCATCATTATTAAAGTGCGTTTTGATAGTGTTGATATGTTTTCTTTTTCTTCTATATCTTCATGGATATTTAAAAGAACAGAGAAATTGCCATTTGGCTGCTACCCATAAGCCATACTGAAATGGAATTTCTTGGTCATCCATTTTAAATGATAATTTCTGTAATACTCAGAATCACCTGAGCCCTTAACTGCACCAACCTTGCACTGACCAAGATGATGTATATAGAAATCCCACCATCTGCATGAATGTCACAACGTCATCCTTTTTGAAATAAATCCACCACTATTAATTAGCTCCACAGTAAATTCATGATTTTTAGTCACTGCTGGATCCTCAAAGCTGGTTTACAGTTAAAATAAATAAATAAATTATTCCTAGTTTCCTAGTTGACTCCTCGTTGCATTTCCTTTTGTGGCTGTTATAAAATAATTTCATTCTCCTTGACCTTGCCAATTATTTACTTAACTTCCAGAACAGCTAACCGCCAAAAGCTTTGTAAATAAACCTACTTATTATGTTAGCAATTAAATTAATATGTGTTCTAAGCATCCGCATATATTTAGCAACATCGTAATTTATTAAAATGTTATTATCTTTACTAAGTTTTCTCCATTTATTAACAAACACAATTGTCTTTCCTATCCTAAAACATCTTCTGTTATCTTCTCATTTGTGAAGTTTGTAGGCTTCTCTCATTCTAACAACTGTGCTGTCTCTCACACTTTCTCCAAGAAAACTCCACCAAAACTAAACAAAAACTCCCATGATAAAATAAATTTTGGGGCCAGGTGCAGTGGCTCAGGCCTGTAATCCCAGCTCTTTGGGATGCTGAGGCCGGCGGATGACTTGAGGTCAGGAGTTTGAAACCAGCCTGGCCAACATGGTGAAACTCCATCTCTAATAAAAATATAAAAATTGGCCAGGTGTGGTGGCGGGCACCTGTAATCCCAGCTACTTGGGAGGCTGAGGCAGGAGAATCACTTGAACCTAGGAGGTGGAGGTTGCAGTGAGCAGAGATTACACCACTGTACTCTAGCCTGGGCAATAGAGTAAGACTCCGTCTCAAAAAAAAAAAAAAAAAAAAAAAAAGCAATAAAACCCCACATTTTTTTGAAGTAATGAATAAAATTATGTAAATTGTATTTACAGAAAAATAAGCATTTTAACAGGTTAATGTAAGTTGTTAATCTTTAAGAGTTGTGTGTGTGTGTGTGCGTGTTTGGGGTTTAAAGGTTATGAACAGTAAGAGGAAACTTGGCTTCCAAACCTACTGGAACACTTAAATCTTCTCAGCACACCCAACATTACACCATTCTAGAACCAGTATATCAATGAACACATACTAAACATTTCCAGAATGCATGGAAAGCAGATACATCAATACATGCATGTGTTAAACTATGGGTTGGAACTTCTAAAGTAATGTATCAAGTCAAATCTCATGAAACCTACACTAATTTTTCTCCTTAATGTTTCTGTTCAACTTTTACTGTTAATGTTACACATCATTAGGCTTAAAATCCGAGAAAAACACTCAAAGTAGTATTTGATTATTTTCCAGTGCTCTAATTTACTAAGTAAAACATAAAGAGGATCAAAAAAAAGGTGTTATCAATGAAAATGGAATTACAGAAATAGATCTATTTTATGGAAGAATGTATAGAAGTTGGCAACTGATTGCATGTGGCAGAAAAAAAAGAGGATATTAACAAAAATGACATAATAGAAACAAAGTATCAAGCTAGCTGCTTATTAGATATATATGCAGGGTTTTTTTCCCACATAATTCATATAGTAAAAGTGTTATTAAACATAATAATAAAATAATAAGATACTTGGAATTTACTAGTTTAAAAGTAAATGCTATATATGCCACTGATTCACTAGTCTTATTTTAATTTTGCATATGGAAACATAACTTCTTAAGTTCCAGTTACAAAGATTGTCAGAATTTTTAAAATGCCACTTTCTTTCATTGTATAAACATACTTTGCATTTTTTAAGAATAAAAAAATTAAATTTATTTCTTAAATTTTTTTCCCTGGATATTGGACAATCAATTATTTAAGATTTACGTTCTTTGAATGTGTTGGTTCCAGAATTGCTGACAATCCTAGATTGGGGAGGCAATAAAAGCTAAGTTGCATACAAAATATATAAATGAGGCCCTTATGGTTATTAACATCAAATCTGAAAATGACCTTTTTGATTTGTTTTAAAATTTAGATAGTTGTTTGATACAAGGAAATCAGATGACTAATTTATTTATTTACTTTTATTTTATTTTAATTAATTATTTATTTATTTTTTGAGACAGAGTCTCACTCTGTCGCCCAGGCTGGAGTGCAGTGGCGCGATCTCGGCAAGCTCCGCCTCCCGGGTTCACGCCATTCTCCTGCCTCAGCCTCCCGAGTAGCTGGGAGTACGGGCGCCCGCCTCCATGCCCGGCTAATTTTTTTTGTATTTTCAGTAGAGACGGGGTTTCACCGTCTTAGCCAGGATGGTCTCCATCTCCTGCCCTCATGATCCATCCGCCTCGGCCTCCCAAAGTGCTGGGATAAGAAGCGTGAGCCACTGCGCCCGGCATGATGACTAATTTATATTTAATTTTATATTTAAAGGAAATTTGAGCATTTACATTCTCTTTTAAAGTAAATGCTATGTGTATCTCTCTCTGAGCAGGTCTTTGTTTCAAACTTTCGGCTGACACTAGTTGGTAAAAACAGCAAAAGGACTACCTACTAAAGGAATGTTCAATCTAGTTCTGACAGTCAAAGGATTCGATTATCATTTCCTAAGTATCATATTCTTTTTATTCAATCGCTATGATTCAGGAACAATCTTCAAAATTGACTTTGAAATACTGAAACAAAGACAAAACAGGAAACACAGCCCCAAATCTGTCCTAATTGAGAGTATTACCATCTAAGTTCATCAGAATCTCCTCCCCGAATTTTGGGGTGAGATCAGACAAGGCTAGGGAGATGGCCAAATGTAGAATGGTAAAATGCTTCATCTCCTAGAACTCATCAAAATGAAAGGAAAACTTGACCTTCAGCTTCAGTATGCCTTTCTGTAAAGAGTATTGAGCACTTTAAATAGGATACTGAATTCCAGTTCGAAATTGTGTCTTACGAACTGAATGATTTTTCTTTTCAAAGGTATTGATAACAAGGGTCATGAAGGAGGAGAGTGTGCTTATTTTTTCAACTCACTGTCAAATCTATTCTCCAGTTTTCTAAATTATGTTCCTTTTTTTTTTTGATTGATGGACCTATTAAGTTTCTGGGAATAAAAGCCAAACACACACACATCATACAGAGGTTTGCTTTAGGCACACAAATTCAAGTTCTGTTTAACACAGTGGGGTCACCAAACATCTAGTAAAGCCTTTGCCAATGTTTGTGTTTTCTTGCAATTAGATGAAAATCAAAGCCATGTGGACACCAACAGGGAAAACAGCAGGTCTCAATGTGTGTTTGGCAGTGCACGTTCTCCACTTCTCTTGTACACTTTTATTTTTTTGACAATGTAACCAAAGCTTTATTTTATTTTATTATTTGTGTTGTGGTGGTGGTGGTGGTCTCAAACATTTTTCTCCCATTTTACTTATATTGTTTATCTACAATTCCCAGGTGGCTTCAGAAAAGAAAATCAAACTTCCCTCTGTAATAAGTCTACTTCCGTAACTGTTTAAATACAGAAGACAATATAGCAGGTGCCTAAAAACCTGTGGGAAGACATTAAACAAAAGGCAAATACAAAGAATTTTTGACTTTATGCTCTACCAAAGGTTTTTTCCAGGAAATGAAAGCAATACAGGCATAACAAAAGTATATAAGAAAAAAATATGTGCACATATACACACAAGCATCCATGCAAAATTTAATTTTTAAAACATGCAGTTATGGAAATAGGAATCAATAAATTCCTATTTATTTAATAGAAAACTTACTATATTTCTTTTTCAACTAAATATTAAAATGTAAAAGCTGGTGATGCCAACAATTCTAAGTGACTAATATAAATTCAAGCATAAGAATTTATTACTTTTCAATTTTCTCAGAGTTTCATTTAATGTTTTGTTTGTTTTACCTTTGGTTCTCATAAGGGAAATTGAATATAAAGAAATAGTTGGCAGGGCATGGTGGCTCACGCCTCTTATCCCAGCACTTTGGAAGACCTAAAGTGGGTGGATCACTTGAGCTCAGGAGACCAGCCTGGGCAACATAGTGAAACCTAGTCTCTAGAAAAGACATAAATATTAGCGGGCATGGTGGTGTGGACCTGTAATCCAGCTACTGGAGAGGCTGAGGTGGGAAGATCACCTGAGTCGGGGATGTCCAGGCTGCAGTGAGCCGTGATTGTTTCACTGCACTGTACAGCCTGCGTAACAGAATGAGACTGAATCTCAAAAAAAAAAAAAAAAAAAAAAAAAAAAAAAAAAAAAAAAAAAAACAGAGGAAGAAAGAAACATTTCCTTTGTTAACAAAAGCATGGCCCTCAAATTCAATGTATAAACTGTAAGGATTAAAATTCCATTGAAGTCCTGACAGGTTCAATTTTGTTAAAAAATTTTAAAAGTCACCTTTTTATATCTCAACTTTAAAAAGCGCTTATTAGTGGACTTTTTAATCTAAGGGAAGAAAAATTAAATAGATGTGAGGCACCTCAATGGAGCTGTAATGCCTTTGATTTGACATTCATCCAAACTAAATTCTTTCATTCACATATTGAGTTCACATCGAATTCAGTGCCAGACAGTGAAGGAATGTAGAACAGATAGAGAGTAATGTAGAAAAAGGAAGGAGTGGGCATAGAATTTCATTGTGAAGTATGATGCCATCCTTTAAAAATTATTTCAAGAATTGCTGAAAATTTTGTATCTAAAATAGTAGACTTTGATAAATAATGAATATAAATATGAGTCTCTAGGAAATAAAACAGTATTTAAAGCTCTCTGATTTATTACCTTTAGTTTTATAGGATTCATATTTTATTAGATAATGATAGCTAATAATTTTTTGATAAAAATTATGTTAATACTTTTCCTGATTCATCCTCAGGATGGCTCTTTAAAGATACATGGCTCAGAATACGGGTAAACGTTCAGAGAAATAGAAGACAAGGTAGCTAGAATTCAAAGGTAGTCCACTTTCCCCACCAAAAAAATCCCCTTTCCATCCACACCCTAACTCAGAGCTCTTATTCTTCAAGAACATGTTGTACTGTTTTAGGACCTTGGCAAGGTTTTGTTTCAACTTTTTAATTGCAAAAAACTATATTTGCATCATTAAAAAATGTCTTAATCATGTATTTCCAAGGATCTAAATATTTGATGTAATTTATATCACCAATAATCTATATTTAATATTCAAAAGAAATAATTTATATGTTGCATAGAATAACATGTAATGTTTAAAAAATATATTTACTTTTTATAATACGTACACAGAACAAGGAATTCCTTCATGTGTTTGACTCAGTACATACTCACACTAATTAAATAATTCAATTTTTAAGAATGACTAACTCCAGCTACATACCAAGGACCATACTAGGTTCTGCTTCATACTATAGTCAGGCTATTTTTATCTCTCGATGAAAGTAAAAAATAAAGTTTGCATTACCTTAGTTTATTATTAGTAATTAAACTTGTCACGTTCTCTTAATTTTTCATTCCAAATCATCTGAAGCCTAGAATCATAGCATTTTGGTTGTTTCAATATGATTTTTTCCAACTTTATTGAGGTATAATTGACAAACAAAAGATGTATATATTTAAGGTGTACAATGTAATTATGAAATAATTACCACAATCAAGGTAATTAACACATTCTTCAACTTACCAAAAAACATCACTCCCATTTTTGTTTTGTTAATTTTGTCCTTACTCTTAAGGAAATTTAAAAAAATTTTAGTATATTCCATTTGCTTTGAATGTATTTCTGTTTTTCAGTAATTTCAAAAGAGCATGTATTTCAGAAGTCTTTCTAATTGGAAGAATGGATTGTGAGAAACTGTAAACCTCAGTCAACAATCTAACAGATGATCTTCTCAAATAATGCAAATTTTCACTTTACTAAATCTTCCTATCACTTTCTTCAATTTGTTTAATTTTTTCCCATCTATATATTCCTTTACCTTGAAAAGTGGATAAAACTAATTACTTGGAGGAAAATGTATATTAAATGAAATTAGTATCACTAGTATTCTGTTCAGTGTACCATTGTGTAGACCAGCCATGCCAAGCACTCAAATGTTGTTTGTTTGCCACTGATTTGCCATAGTTATCTGAAAACTCAGCATGTACTTTTGTGGTTTGCATTAGAAAGTTCTTATAGGACAGTGAGAAGGACTATTTGACTAGTTAATTTTTCAACTCATAAAAATATACAAAAATAATAGTAACAGGTTTCAAAGCTGGGTTTAGAAAAATGGTAACAAAAGAGAAATTTTCCTTTTATATTCCAGTATCTCTCTGAGAATCATCACTGCACCACATGTAAATACAATGTGAAGCCCAATTTTCCCATGCTTCAGGAAGTAGATACTTCCATCTTTATTGCTTAAAAATTTAACATCTTAAAATGTTTATATATGCAATCTTTTTTTAAATTTTTTATTTTTGGAGGCAGTGTCTCACTATATTCCCAAGGCTGGATTTGAACTCCTGGTCTCAGAAGATCTTACAATCTCAGCTTTCCCAGTAGCTGGGGCTACAGGTGTGGCCCACTATGCGTAGCTAATCTTTAAACAAATGTAAAGTCAATTTTTCTAAAAAATATTGAATTTTTAAATGAATTAAATTTATGCTACCCAATTTCACAAATAAGTGGCACCCATAAAGTAATTTACGTCATTTAAAAATGGGATATAAGATATTTAATCTAATCAATGCATTTTATAAATGAACACAATGAGGTCATAGAAGTTCAAAGACCATTTGGGAGGCCAAGGCGGGTGGATCACTTGAGGTCAGGAGTTCAAGACCAGCCTGGCCAACATGGCGAAATCCCGTCTCTACTAAAAACACAGAAATTAGCCAGACCTAGAGGTGCACGCCTGTAGTTCCAGCTACTCAGGAGGCTGAGGCAGGAGAACTGTTTGAACCCGGGAGGTGGAGTTTGCAGTGAGCCGAGATTGCACCACTGCACCCCAGCCTGGGCAACACAGCAAGATTCTGTCTTAAAAAAAAAGAGCAACCATGTCTGTGTGTTCTTTGAACTTGACTTACATATTGTTTGGTGGGAATGTGAAGTAATACAGCCATTTTAGAAAAGAGTACGAGGTTCCACAAAAAAACTATAATCCAGCAGTCCCACTACTAGGTATATATCCAAAAGAAAGGAAATCCGTATGCTAAAGAGCTTACGGACTCTTCCCATGTTTATTAGAGCACTATTTGCAATAGCTGAGAAATGGAAAAACCTATGTATCCTTCCATAAATGAATGGATAAAGAAAATGTCATATGTATACATCCAGTGAAGTACTATTTGACTGTAAAAAAAAAAAAAAAAAAAAAAAAGGTAATCTTCTCATTTGCAGCAACATGGCAACATGGATGAGCCTGGAGGACATTATGTTGAGTGAAGTAAGCCAGGCACAGAATGACAAATACTACATTTTCACTCATATGTGGGAGCTAAAAGAGGTGATCTCATAGAAGTAGAGAGTAGAATAGTGATTGGAAAGGGTAGTCTGGAGGACAGGATAGGGAGTGGTTCATTAATGGGTACAAAACTCAGTTAGATAGGAGTAATTAGGCTTCTGTGTTCTATAGCACAGCACGGTGACCACAGTTAACAATAATTTATTGTATATTTCAAAATAACTAGAAGAGAGGATTTTGACTGTTCCCAACATAAAGAAATGATAAATGTTTGAGATGAAGAATACGCCAATTATCTTCATTTGATCACTGCACATTATACACAAGTATAAAAACACCATACTATACCCATAAATACGTACAATTATTATCAATAAAAAATTAAAAATAATACAGATAGACACACAAACATAAAATAAATGCAATTAAAACCACAATGAGACACTACTTTACAACAACAAGATGGCGATAATAAAAAAAATACAACGACAAATGTTAGCAAGGATATTGAGAACTTGGAACCCTCACATGTTGCTGGTGAGAATGCAAAATGATGCAGCTGCTGTGGAAAACAGTGTGGCAGCTCCTCAAAAAGCTATACATAGTGTTACCATGTGATCCAGCATTTCCACTTGTAGATATGTACCAACAACAAATGAAAACATATCCATGTAAAAACTTACACAAGAATATTCATAGTATTACTCACAATAACCAAAAAGTAGAAAAAATCCAAATGGCAATTGATTGATAAATGGTAATATAAATTGTGGTATATCTATTCAATGGGATACTATTTGGCAATAAAGAGGAATGAAATGATGATACATGCTAAAATTGAATGAACTTTGAAAATATGCTAAGCAAAAAGTCACAAAAGAACATAAATTATACAATTTCTTTGATATAAAATGTCAAGACAGGAAAATCGATACAGGCAAGAATTTGATTAGTGCTTGCTTAGGGTTAGAAGTGGGAGAGAATGGGATGTGACAGCTAGTGGTTTCTTTTAGGGAAGATGAAAAAATTCCATTATTAGATTGTGGTGCTAATTATACCACCTCGTAAATGTACATGGCATTGTATACTTAAAATTGGTGAATTTTATGATACATAAATTATACATTAATAAAGCTGTTTTTACAACCAAAAACCAAACTAAACCAACCAAACAAAAAAACTGTCTGTGTCCTTGACTCATCTAGAATCTGAGGACCTCTTCTTTGATCTCAAATACCCTTGAAAAAGGGTTATCTTTTGTATTGCTTTCCATGTTATACTCTTTCCATTTTTAGATTTTACACATTTAAATTTTTTTGCCCTGTTTATCTTAACTGTGTCTAAGGAGCCATAATATTCTGCGTACTAGCCAGTGGATTCACACAGTTGAAACTTCACCTTCCTTTCATCATGTGACAGCCTTCAAATTGTCTCCTTTCCCAAATTCCTACAGCAACCCCCACAGCTCCCATGGTATGGTAAGTCGGTAAGTCCTCTCACCAGAAGAGCAGTTCTCTTCTGAAGTAAGCCCTTTTTAAAAATTAACTATTCATTTGAAATCGAACATAATTTTATGGATGTATTAAATGGGCCTATTGCTACTGTTGTTTCATGTACTAAACTTCAGGTAAATATGTTACCTTTACTGGACCACTTCATTCAGAGATGAACATTTAACTGTGGATTCAATGACTGTACCCTCTTGAAAAGATTTTTACATGGGCAGATTGAGAAATAATTTAGAAGAGAAAACCCTTTTCTTTGCCCCTAAAATCTTAAAGCATTATTTGTCTAATCATTGTATTATATTTCTTTTACTTTGAAAAGGTCAGGTACCTAAATGAGAGCTAGCATTTCTGATAAGATTGCTGATTAACTGTAAACCCATGTCGATGTTCCATAAAACCCGGACTTTAAAGAGTTAGACTGTATACCACATACGGTTCCTGCTGGTACCAAGGAATCAATCATAAATTATTCTCAATAAACTCCTTTCTGTGTGTTATATTACCTTGGAATGTTGTTTGTAGCATCTCATTATTTATCATATTATATTTAATGAACTATAAGATAAAAATTTTAGATAATGAATTTTTAGATAAATAAATAAGTTTTTAGGTAACATTACTTAGTATTTCTTTGTGTAAAGCTTAAAACAGAATTTATTATTTGCATGACATAGATTTGCATTTCAAATTATTTATCTGTTCTTAATATATTTTACCCATTATTGCAACATACAATATTTGCACATAGCCAGTACAGAAATCTTGGGATCATAAGACTACGGATTATCAGTGGTGTATCTAACATTCAATTTTTATTTTAAGTTTATTTTATTGAATTCCTTTTCCTTCTCCATTTCCGTCTAATTTGCATGACCTATCAGAAAAACTTAAAAAATTATGTAATGCTGTCTCTTCCATTAAAAATAAAAAAAGAAAATCTATCTCATAAAACATTGAACATTTCCATTTGGAAATTTGTGTTACCATGTTCTTTCAAGTTACAAAGTCAGGTAGTATGATCCCACAAAATTTTTAGAATAAGAAAAGGCCATCCAGAAATATAATAGAAGATTATTTTCTTCCCCTAAGTTGTTTAGTCTTTATTTATTACTAGGCTAACATTATTGACATCTGACACTGGCCATTCCTCAGTTCAAAAGTGAAAAGCTTCTTAGAAAGCAAAACCGCTCCTCCATTTTAATTCCCTAAAGAGTTTATTCCTTTGGGCAAAATAGTCATGTGGAGCACCTGTGGTGCAAGTGCTAAAGAAATATCAAGCAAAACCCAGCCACAGCTGTGCTGTAATCATTGAAGTGTGCCCAGTGCATAATGGCACATTAGGTAGGCATTGATCTCTGCCAGTTTATGAGGTCTCTTACAGAATTAGGCAGACTTTTTCACTGAAACCCATGGAGCAGAAATTGCTACTTCTAAGCTAATCCATTTTCAAATTACCAACCAATTGTGACTGATGACCTCACTACAAATCCGCTTATCTACCTCTAACCACTCAACAAGCAAGGGAGAATAAATCATTATTTCCCTCTATTTTCAAATCTTTACAAAAGAAAACTCTTCTTGCCATTTTTAATCACCTTCAATGCCACTGCAGCTGTGAAGATAAGCATGATAAATGTTAAATGCTGCCTAATTGTCAGTGGTTATTTGTAAGGAAAATGAGAAGGTAGAATATCTACTTACTATGATACATGGTTTTATTAAGATTTAGTTTAAAAATTTCTGCTAAGCATTATTACTAATTTTATGTATTTATTAAAAATAATTTATTCAGAATTGAGTGATATTGAATACTTGATTTAAAAAAAACCTATTTACACATTATGCAACCATTTCTTGGTGTAAACCCTGAGTCTAGTTTAATCACCTGAGTAGAAAAAATTCAAAACATGTAAGAGAGGAGCCTTGTTCTGAAAATAGAAGCAATGCTCAATACCTTTGTTAATTGAAGTCAATATTATGTAAAAATCTGTAGGAGGTAGAAAATGCACAAATTAGGGTTGGCCAAAACCTACTCCTAAACTCTCCCTACAAACTTTACCACAGAAGGTAACATTAGTGATGTTATGGTCCACAAAACTTGATAGTTTCAAGAATGTGTACAGAAAGAATGTAATAAAGTAATGCTGACTTGCATTTCTTTCTATTAGAAATTATATTTTATTTTACATTTCATAGCCTTAGGATATATTTTAAATCAATATTTCAATATATTTTATAGGTTATTTATGTTGCGAAAAATATATTGCCCTATTCTCTGAAAGATTTTCATGTTGACCATGTAGATGAGGCCTAAATGGTAAATATATTAATATATGTATAAGAAATTCATTTATGTGTTTATTGCATTACATTATATAGACATAGAAATTTAAAAACAGTTCTAGCAAAATTGTAGAATTTCTGTTTACAAATTCACTGGACAAAGCACTAGTTATAAAAACTTAGTCTTTGCAGTGTGACGGATAAGGAAGAAAAATCATTATTTCTATGTTTATACTTAAAGCACATTTTAAAAAATGTTTCTAACTTGAACTTAATTAAAATTCAAAGATCTGGACCAATCATTGCTGTAAAGCATCAGCCTACCTGTTTTATCCATACCCTATGCCATAGACTGACATAATTCCTATTCAGAGTCAGTTAGCAACACTTTGTTTTTTTGAAAGAATAGCTTCTCAATGGAGTTAGAATTGCTTTCTCATATTTGCCTTTTGATTGATGTAACTATGTCAGAGTTTCTTTCTGAACATGAATCAATAATTTTTTTTTGTATTTGCCATGTAGTCTAGGGCAAGTCATTTGTAAAGCAGGACAATATTATCTACTCCAACTTACTTACTGATAGGCATGAGAAAAGGTATCAAATTAATTTTCAGATGCAAAAAATATAACAATTACATATTTTGTTAAAAATCTTAATTTTAAAGCCAACATTAAATTCTTAATTCTCTATACAAGTGGATGGAGAGAAGTCACCGTTCCATAAATTACAAACATTAGTAATAAAAAATACTTCAAGTTCATTCCCGTCATTACTTTACACCATTTATGTTTTTATTACAATTAATATTTTCAAGCAAAATCATAATAGGTTAACCTAAATTAGTCAAAATATAAAAATCTGTGTAAGGGGAAAAATGAACAACAATCCATATATGAACTGCATTTCTTCTGCTACAGGTTTCTAAGGTTAATAACAGCCTTTTCCATATCCTTCCTCACACAGATGAAAAGATGTATACCTATATATCATACACAATGAGTTTTATGTTATTTGTTTAAAAAACAGTATTACAGTGTCACAATAAAAACACTGGGAAAAATGACTTTTTCACAAAACATGTCAAAAGAAAGCCTCTAGTCAAATGTATGGATCTGACCAACACTTTTAATCAAGGTAAAATGTTCAATAATATGGATCAAAACCATAATATTTAACTTTTCCCCAATGATGAACATTTTGGATATTTTTGGAGGATTTTTTTTTCTTTTTTTTTTTTTTTTTTTGAGATGGAGTCTCGCTCTGTAGCCCGGGCTGGAGTGCAGTGACTGGATCTCAGCTCACTGCAAGCTCCGCCTCCCAGGTTTACGCCATTCTCCTGCCTCAGCCTCCTGAGTAGCTGGGACTACAGGCGCCCACCACCTCGCCCGGCTAGTTTTTGTATTTTTTAGTAGAGACGGGGTTTCACCGTGTTAGCCAGGATGGTCTCCATCTCCTGACCTCGTGATCCGCCCGTCTCGGCCTCCCAAAGTGCTGGGAGGATTTTTTTTTTTCACTTCTCTCCTTATTTGTCTTGCTAGTTATTATTTTATTAAGATTATATATGTTTATTTTAGTAGATATTCCTTTGCATGAATTAATAGCAATTTTGGATTTTTACAAGCCATGAGTGTGCCTACTTCCTGGCACCCTAGGAAACACTGATTGGCATCCCCACTTTTAATTTTCACTGACCTGAAGGAAGGAAAACAGTATCTCATCGCTGCTGTAGTTGGCAGTTTCCTACTAGTAAGCTTTAGAACCTTTCATATGTTTGCTTCATATTTTAGCCTGGCTTGCAATAATCCTTTATTTATAGGATTTGCCCAGTTTTATATTAGGTTATTTGTCCATATTTATCACCATAATAAAATAAATTAAATTCCTATATTCTTCTCATAGGAGTTATATGAAGGCTAAATGAAGACTGAGAAGTGGGCACTCTGCCATTTTAGCACTTAACATATTTCACTGAAAAGTTTACTCTATTGCTCTCATGATGGCATTTTTTTTGATTGTAGGAAATTTACTTTTACTCCTCTTTTACTCCAATAATTTGTAATAATACTTGTAATACTCTAAATATTCAGAAAATAAAGGTTGAACTGGTAAAATGGTGAGAATACATCTTCAATCAAACTGTCAGATACTTTGATCAAGCTGCAAGTGAAGGAATCACATCTCAGACATACGTGTTCCCCCACAGAAAGTTGTTCAGAAAATACTTCTGAGTTAATTGTAATTGGTTGCTCAATCTTGAAATCTTTTTCCTAACCTTCCCAATTCCTCCCTGGAAGTAACAATAGGTCAGCATCAAGTTTAAATATGTGAGCCGAGAATGCTGGGGGCCCTTCTTTCCTGCTGCTCTCTGTAGAACATTTATATAGTAAAAAGTTTTTATGTTAATTTTTCTTAGTTTCCTTACTTTTAGTATTATGTTCATTCCATCCAAACTTGGCAATTGAAGACTGTGTGGAATTTCAACTAACACATCTCAGATGTGCATGATCTCAGCCTGTGGGATATAAAAGGATTTGATTTAGAAGGCACCTCCATCCAACTTTGTAGTCTAGACTAGCAATTGGTCTAGAATATTTCTATAAGACAATGGTCTCTTGGTTCAAAATAGACATTAATCAAAATGCTGACAGTATCATTTTGTTGTTAAATGAGTGACATTAGATTCATTATTTTTTTGGATATCCTTGCATTAAGTCAACCAGGCTGTAGAGGTAAAGATTTCCATCACTCACAAAATGTGAATGTTGCAATTTATCTTTTGCTTGGGGCAAAATTTTTCAAAAGAATACATTTTTAAATTTGGAAAATATCTGAAATGAAATCCACATGTTTGCAGTCGGAAAACTGTCTTTGTAGGTCTCAAAATTAGGTTTCCAAAACTAGGCTTTCTATCAACTGTGTGATTTGGGACAAATCATCTTGCCTTTCTTTTTTTCCAATCATTTCATCCTTATACTTAAATAAATTATGTAGAACAATCTATAAAATCGATTCCAAGTTTAATTTTGCTGTCTTCGGTTTTTAGAAAAGCAACTAATAAGTTAACAAGTTTGTAACTATGCCCTCTAATATTCAAGTCAAAGTTTAAAAAATGATTTTTTTCCACTACATTTTGTACGTCTTCTTGGTTGCACTTTACTCTCAGTTATGATAAAATACTTTCATTATGATTCTGAAAATAAACAAACCAATATATTGAGGGTAATGATTGTAAAATATTTTGATAACATATTACCATGTCTGGATTTGATAACTCAAGTTATATCTATACATCCACAATTCAAAGCCACTTTACAATACATTACTCATACTGTGTTAGAAGCAGCAAGAAACCATGAAAATAATTCAGCAAAATACATCATATTTAGATGTAAGCTTATTTAATCACACAATCAAGTTACTAATTGAGCAACTACAAGAAATAAAACAGTACATAGAAAGAGATTTAAAATTACCGACTTAAAAGAAAATGCCATATATAGAAGACCTGTCTTAAGAAACAAGTATACTCCCACTTCAGCTACCTGAGTAGCTGGGATTACTGTAAAATATGAAGGTATTTATTTATTTATTTTTTTTTGTGGTAGTGCTATTTAGCTAAGATATAAAGGTTTGTATAGAGTTAGCTAGATTAGAGGATGAGATTAAAATTAGGCATTTTGACAGACGAATCATATGATGTAATTCTATTAAAATGGCCACTTCACATATGTACCCTCTTTTTAATCATAAATTTGAGCAACATACTCATCTACTAGTTTAAAAATTACATGAGATTCATGGTAAAAGGTGGAAGGACGTTTGTTTTACCTATTATCCAGTAATAAAAATTTAAATTCCTCATTCCATCAGGTCTCGTTGCTTTCTTGGATGTATCGATAGCAGAGTGGCAAGCCTATGTAGCAAGTTAGAGTAGTGTTGCTTTAGAGGGGCTTCTTTACCACTTAAAAAAGAAATTTGGGATGTTATTTAAATTTATTATAAAACTGCAATTGATTTTTTTCTAATGGTATAAACAACTAGAATCTAGATGTCCTGAAACATTTTTATGATTGCATATGCTGTTATTTTACTCATCTTTGTATCTCCATACTCTTTGTGATAGCTTTTAAATCAGTATCCAAGGGAAATTTCATATTGTGAGTAGCAAATTCTACAAGATGTTAGGGGAACAATCTTTTTAAATGCCATTATTATTTTATAAAAAAATGTTTTTATGGCAAAATTCCAATAAAAATGTCATACATCGATGAAATGATAATATATTTAAAGGTTGAAAACCACTTCAAATTATGTGAATTTTGTCACAGTATTCAGTAAGATAGCTTTTTTAAAACAGTTTGGTATTCTTTTCTGAGATTTATTTTTATTTTTATTTTGGGGATGGAGTTTCGATCTTGTTGCCCAGACTGGAGTACAATGGCACGTTCTCAGCTCACTGCAACCTCTCTGCCTCCCAGGTTCAAGTGATTCTCCTGCCTCAGCCTGCCGAGTAGCTGGGATTACAGGCATGCGCCACCATACCCAGCTAATTTTGCATTATCAGTAGAGATGGAGTTTCTCTATGTTGGTCAGGCTGGTCTCGAACTCCCTGACCTCAGGTGATCTGCCAGCCTCGTCCCCACAAAGTGCTGGGATTACAGGTGTGAGCCACCACGCCCAGTCAAGACTTTTAATCACACTTGATAAAGCACTATTAAAATATAGATGGTTAAGTAATTTTATCTGAACTTCTCTGCTCTTCTGATTGAAAAATAATTCCATAATTTGATCTTAATTTTTTTGACTTCACAATTGTAGAAACCAAACAGAATTGTCCTTAACAAAGAAAGCTCAAGGGCATTTGCAAAGACATATTTGTAATAAAATGAGATAAAATTCCCTAAAACTTTGAGGGTCTACTTTTCAACTTTTGTAATATAGATGAAAATAAATTGTTCCAGAATACCAATCAAAATACCTAATCTACATAGATCTATGTGCAATGATCTACAAGTCTCACTTTTGTTAATGCCCTGCTGCTCTATAATGATTTCTTCACCTTTGTTATTGTAAGTTCTGGCTAACTGTTGGTTACATTTCCACTAAGGAAGAGGGAGTGGGACAGTTTTCATAGCAACTGTCTCATACCTCAGGCAAATTACCAGTGACTGTGGGTAGCACTCCTAGACATAAATTGTTGCAAAGTCGAGTTGTAGCTCAACAGGGATTTAGTTTTAATGAAACCCAGATGAGCTGCAACTGTATTTCAGTCTATACTCCCACTTCAGCTCTAGTCAATTACCTATGGTAATAGGAGGACAGAACTAACATGAGTAATGAAATCTGCAGATAATCCCAAAGCATCATTTTAGCCAATAATTCCCAATCTCTCCTGTATTAAACCTCTTACTAAAACTTCTTAGCATGCATTAAAATGGACAGATGTGAATCTTTGTCTCTTCCTATGGAAAAGATGCCAATAAATTATAAAATGGTCCTAAAAATATGGCCACAAAAGAGGGAGAACTGATTAATTATTGGCATTGTAGATATTTATTTTTGGGAACCTCAGGAAATTATTTCTTCTGCCTATCAAACCTATGGAAACATATTGCCATCATTCATAATAACATTTGAGTTAAATAAACCTATGCAAAATTATGTAATTATTTATTAATAACATGATATGAATTCTAATTAAACCAGACAGATTAAGCACAAAAGTCAACCTCCCCTCCTTTTCTTAACCCCAGGAAAAGCATAGCAGAGAATTAAAACAAACAAACAAATATATTCATCCATTAAGACAAGGGGGAAAGACAAAGTGACCACCTCAACATAAGATTTCAAGGAACTGGGGGAATAATGAATTCACATAAAATTTATTAACTTAGCAAATGGGAGTTAGAGACCTCTCAGGATAAGCAAGCCCATTCACTCTAAGGAAACTGGGAGATAATCAGCACTTATGGCATACTCTACCAGAAGAAGAGATGAGGAGGCAACAGTTCCCTACACCTTGTTCCAAAAATATCAGTAATCAGCAGATATTTCTCCTTTGCCAAATATTAAAGAAACTAGAAAGCACTGAAGAACTTTCTACATATTATCTGTGATGGTTAATATTGAGTGTTAACTTGGTTGGCTTAAAGAATGCAAAGTATTGTTCCTGGGTGTGTCTTTGAGGGTGTTGACAAAGGAGATTAACATTTCGGTCAGTGGACTGGGAGAAGCAGACTCACCCTCAACCTGGGTGGGCACCATCCAATAAGCTACCAGCAAAGCTAGAATAAAGCAGGCAGGAAACGATGGAAGAGCAGACTTGGTGTGTCTTCCAGCCTTCATCTTTCTAGTGGGCTAGATGCTTCCTGCCCTTGAACATCAGACTGCAATTTCTTCAGCTTTTGGACTCTTGGACTTACATCAGTGGTTTTCCAGGAGCTCTTGGGCCTTCAGCCACAGACTGAAGGCTGCACTGTCGGCTTCCCTACTTTTGAGGTCTCGGAACTAGAACTGATCCACTACTGGCTTCCTTGCAGAACTTACAAAACTTGCAGAACTTAGCTTGCAGAACTTGCAGGCAGCCTATTGTGGGGCTTTACCTTGTGATCCTGTAACTCAATTCCTTTTAATAAACTCCCTTTCATATGTATCTAAAACAGTACATATATATATGACTAGTTCTGTCCCTCTAGAGAGCCCTGATGAATCAGTTGGTAGTCCGGAGTAAAAAGACGGATACACTTATTGGTCAATATAAACAGCAGTCTAATAATCTACAAAACAGCCTCTAACCTCTTTCATACCCAGTCTAACTCCCACCCAGCACAGTACTTTCAAAAATGGCTTTATTTCTCACTTATAAATACCAATGGACAGCTTAGCATTACTTGACCATGAAGAAAGCTGATAATATAAATAATGAACAAAACCCTCCAAAATCTCTAATATAAAGAGACTTGGAGGAAATAATGAGGAACGTGAAGACCATGTCATGTCAAAACTATGATATTCTCTAGCAGTAAGAAAATGCATTTAATCTATTAAAAACAAACAAGCAAACAAATGAATAAAACTATTAAAAACTTACGGCTGGGTGCAGTGGTTCACACCTGTAATCCCAGCACTTCCGGAGGCCAAGGCGGGTGGATCATCTGAGGTCAGGAGTTCAAGACCAGCCTGGCCAACATGGTGAAACCTCGTCTCTACTAAAAATACAAAAAAAAAAAAAAAAAAAAAAAAAATAGCCAGGCATGGTGGTGGATGCCTGTAATCCCAGCTACTTGGGAGGCTGAAGCAGGAGAATTGCTTGAACCAGGGAGATGGAGGTTGCAGTGAGCCGAGATCACGCCATCGCACTCCAGCCTGGGCAACAAGAATGAGACTCAGTCACAAAAAAAAAAAAAAAAAAAAAAAAAAAAAAAAAAAAAAAAAAAAAAAAAAAAAAAAAAAAAAAAAAAGAAAAGAAAAGAAAAGAAAAGAAAGAAAAAGAAACTTAGGAATTAAAACTATGATAACTGAAATAAGAACTTCAGTAGAAGTGTTGGAATATAAAGTCAAGAAAGCTTTCTTTTTTTTTTTTTTGAGACGGAGTCTCGCTCTGTCGCCCGGGCTGGAGTGCAGTGGCCGAATCTCAGCTCACTGCAAGCTCCGCTTCCCGGGTTTACGCCATTCTCCTGCCTCAGTCTCCCGAGTAGCTGGGACTACAGGCACCCGCCACTTCGCCTGGCTAGTTTTTTGTATTTTTTAGTAGAGACGGGGTTTCACCGGGTTAGCCAGGATGGTCTCGATCTCCTGACCTCGTGATCCGCCCGTCTCGGCCTCCCAAAGTGCTGGGATTACAGGCTTGAGCCACCGCGCCCGGCGAGAAAGCTTTTCATAAAGGAGAAAATAAAATGGAAAAAATAAAAATAAAACAGAATTAGTAGATCAGTTAAAGAAGTCAAATATCATATTTTTAGGACTAATAGACTAGAGGGAAGAACATATATGCATATATTTCATATATATAGATTTCATACACATATAAGCATATTGCTATAAACACACAGAAAATTTCCCATAACTGAAGGGAATGAGTTTTCAGGTGGAAAGCGTGTACTTAATCCTTAGTATAATGAAAACAAAATAAAACAAATCCCAAAAGGCATAACATAATTACACTTGAAAATATCAGTGATAAAAATAAAATCCTAAAAGCTTTTTATTTTGGTAGGGGCTACATGTTACATAGAAACAGAAATCAGAATATTTTAAATATTCAACAGCAGTACTACACATATGGCTTAAAATGAAGACACAAATAATAAGCATGAGAATGCTGGAATGACTATATGAATGTCAGCTAAAATAGACATAAAAGCAAAAACATTATCAAATATAAAAATAAATATTGGATGATAACAAAATAGTCAATTTATAAGTCCTTAAAAGAATTATAAAGTACAAATGAATACTTGACTGAATTGAAGGAAGAGAAAGAACATTGCATAGTTATTTTAAGAGATTTTATTTTTAAAAAGAATCACAAATATTGATGAAATCTTGGTGCATCTAAATAATGCTTTGAAGCATCTTGACCTAGTTGACATTTTTAGAGGATATAGTCATTAACTGAAAAGTAATGTGAGTGGACCAGTCACTTAGATCTACACATTCTGGGCCTTAAAACAATTTTGAATAGATTTAAATTATTTCTATCATAGTATGTTCTCTGACCATAGATTTAGAAATTAATAGTAAAAAGATAACCAGAGAACATTGTTTTATGGATTAAAAAAATTTCAATAAAAATTTCAGGAGATGTTTTTCCTGTAGGGTAGGGGAGTTAAATAGATCATAAATAGATTATAAACTTTGAAAACTACAAGTATAAAACGCTTAGAAGAAAATATTAGAGAAAATTTTTTAACCTTGGGGTAAGCAAAGGCATCCTAGATAGTACTCAATAGCACAAGCGAAAAAAATAAGAAGAAAAATATACTGTACTTCATCAATAATAAAATTTTTGCTTTTCAAAATAAACTGAAAAAGAAAATCACAGAATGGTAGAAAATATTCACAAAACACACACATGCATATATCAAAGAATTTGTCTTCAGAATGCATAAGATGCTCCTGTAATTCAATAATAATAAGTCCAGAAAGTCAATGAAAAAGATGAGCAAAAGTTTTGAATAGGTACTTAAAGAAAGAAGATATGTGCAGATGGTAAATACACAAATTAAAATATGCCCAATATCATCAGTTATCAGACATATGCAAATTAAATACCTATTTAGATACCACCACATACGCATTTAAGACTCATAACATGAAGTTTTGCTAGGATGTAGAGCAGGGGACAGCAAAATTTTTGTTTTAAGGGCTGAATAGTAAATATCTGATGCTTTGATGGCCATAAGGTCTCTTTCACAATTACTCAATTCTGCCTTTGTAATAAGAAAGCAGCTCGTTCATAAACAAGTGTGCCTGTATTCCCATATATTTCTATTTACAAATAAACCCAAATCTGGCTTAGGAATTATAGTTTGCAGAGCCCTGATGCGGAGCGACAGGAACTCTCACACACTGCTAGGGAAATGTCAAACGGTACAACCGTTTTGGAAAACTGTCATTTCTTCAAAGTTAAACATACACCTATCAAATGACCCTGATTTTCCAGTCCACGTATTTTTCCAAACTAAATGAAAACACATATTCATACAAAGACTTGTATGCAAATACTCATAGGAAAGCAATTCACAAAGGACAAAAGATGGAAACAACTATATATCCATCAAGTGAATGAATAACCAAATGTATATCCATATAGTATATCCATTCAATGGACTACCATTCAGTAATAAAAAAAAAAAATCAACTACTGATACACGTAAGTCATAGATAAATGTACAAATTATTTGTTAAGAGAAAAAGTATACACTTACATTTATATACTTATTTACATGAAATACAAGTTAACGAATAGTATCAAAAGAGGAAAGAGGAAGAATTTTTCCTGGGTGATAAAAATATTCTAGATTTTGCTTGTGATAATGGCTTAAAAGATATACACTTCATTAAAACTCAAGAAACCTAAGCCCTTTAAAATAGATGAAGCTTGTTTCATTTAAATTATTCCTCAATTAAGTTAATGAAGAAAAATAAACATGTAGAGAGGACTCCACCAAAACATTTTTACACACCTCAAGGAGTTTCATGCAGAGTGTTTTGCCTTTCATATATACATCAACAAATATTTAGCCAGCCATAAAATCCCCTTCCCCAAACAGAGTGGTTTTCTGAAGTGCTAGATTAGATGTGTATTTTAAAAATTACCCAATCTTTCTTGCTCCATTAATTTTACTCATTGACAGACTTTTACTGGTAGAACAGAAGGTCACAAATTTATTTTGTTCACAAAAACAAAAATTGCTGCTTATGACAATGATAATAAATAATGGAAATAATGGAAACTATCAAAAGATCCCCAAAATAAATGAAAAAGAAAGTTTAGTAAAAGGAATATCTTGAGAGCCAGATCTTACTACATAAGGGCAACAAATGTAGAATTAGATTTGGGGTTTGGGGTTCTTGGTTTCTGTAATTTGCATTCATCTTTGCCCCAATTTCTTAATGTAAACACTGAGATGATTTTTCTAAGTTCCTTCTGGCTCAGAAATTCTGTAGACCTAAAAACATTTTGTACAGATTATCAAAGAAAAAGAAAAATAAAAGAATAGTTTGAGGAAAGAAGAACTAATTAGCCAGCAAAATAAATACATAAACTACTCCATCTGAATTTGAAGTTGGACTTGTGAAAACATGCAATGAAGTTTTTCAAAGAGGTAGGTGACATTCCACACCTACTCATAGCCATTCCAATCCCCACCCTCACTGGGAGCAGAGGAGGTTAGGCATGTATGCTAGATTTTCTTAGGGGCAAACTAAGCCTCTAAGCACTCTTTATGACCCTGTGGGCACTAACATTTGAGTCAAGGCCATGAGGTAAGAACTTGCTACTTGGCCGGGTCACCAAGGTTGCTTGTTACTAAAACTGAATTTGAACTCACTTGCAGCATAATTTTCTTAGTATGCCCAAGCCATCTCTTAAAAAAAAAAAGTCTAGGAATTTTTAAACAGGGAAAACATATTCTAGTTCCATCAAACATCTTGTAAGTGGTCAGAAAACAGACTGAGATATAAATACGGTATAAGGTAAGACAACTTATTTGAAAATCAAAATTAAATAACAATTAGTAACAGCTAAAATAATAGGTGAACATATTGACTATTCTTCATTTGGAAAAAAAAAAAAGGTATTAGTTTGTTAAATACGGATGGTCCCCGACATGGTGCTGGTTCAATTAAAAAATTTTTCAACTTCACAATGATGCAGAAGTGATACACATTCAATAGAAACTGTACTTGGAATACCCATACAATCATTCCATTTGTCACTTTCAGTACACCATTCAATAAATTACATGAGATATTCAACGTTGTATTATAAAATAGCTTTGTATTAGATAATTTTGTCTGACTTTAGGCTAATATAAGTGTCTGAGCATATTTAATGTAGTTTAGGCTGCACTACCATGTTTGATAGGTTAGTTGTATTAAATGCATTTTCAATTTACTATATTTTCAACTAAGTGTGGATTTATCAGAACATAATCCCATTGTAAATTTGGGAGCATCCATCCTAACATTTCCTAGATAATTTTAAATGTTCTTAATGGTTTTGTTTTAACTCAATTCACTGGCAATATTTCTATACCAAAATGTTCTTATTCCTTCTTTCGCTCACTCACTGAAGTAATATTGTCTGTTCCTTTAAACTGGTGTGTGGAGGCAGGCATAAGGAAAAAAAAAATTGAGGTTCATAAAGCATTCAAAAGAAGCTCCTCATGGAGGAAGGTGTTTAAAAACCAGAAGCATGGGCAGAAATGCTTTAATTTACAAAATAGATGTATTTCTGAAAAATGTGTGAAGTAAACATTCAATTATACAATATATTGAAGCAGAAAGCTCTGAAGTATACTGGGAGAAGGCACAGAATCAGAAGTCATGTTCTAGTTTCTAATCCTGGCTCTGCTTCATTAGCCTTATCCAAGTCCCTTACTCTCTCTGAACCTGTTTCCTCACCCAAAATATATGGGTAATTTTCTATCTGCTCCAAGTACTTCACTGGATTGTGAGGATCAATCAATAATACAATTTTTGAAAAGTGTTATAATAAATAATTACTTGTCAAATAAAGAATACTTTTCAAAAAAAGAAGAAAAGTATTTTTCACTTCAAAAAGCTTACAATCTTGAAAAGAAAAATAAGATATACTCAAACAATCATTAAAAACAGTAGAATGCTTTTACAAATAAGATGAATATAGTTTCAAAACTAATCACAGAAAAGAAAAAAACGATTTCAAAATATCATTTATAAAATATTTCAAAATATTTGGATAAGTTTAAGCAAATAAAATTAAGTACTACCAGCACTAATATATCAATGAGAAAATGAAATAAGGTAAAATAATTTTTTCAAAGTCAAATAGTGATACAGCTTGGAATTCCAGTACTATCTGAGTCTGCAGTGCAATTTCATATGAGATCATTTACATGCAAACCAGATCAAACTTATTCAATGATCATATAAAAATAAATGCATTTAAACTTGAAATAGCAAATTATATACTACTGTTGATCTTAGCATTCTGGTTTTTATCTATTTCCTTGTTATCTACATATTTTCAATTTCACTTTTAGCTAATGTGGAATTTTATTTACTTTCCACTTTTAAAATAAATGCTTGAAATCTTTATTATGACATTGCTAGTAAGGCATTTGTATATATTTAATCTAGAATTTGTTTAGAATCAAACATACATGGAGTCATGTTGAGGGAATAGTCAACCATGGCAGAACTATTCTGAGATTTGGACGAGGAAATAAATGTATCATGGATCCTGCTATGTAGGCATTGCTTAAGCAAATAAGTTATTTACTGATAGACAAGAAAAATACATTGTCTATGTTTTTAAATCATTATTTATATAAGTTATTTCAAAACTCATTTGATATGTTAACAATTATTTTTCAGGTTACTTCCTTTAAAAAAAAAATAATAGATGAAATGAAGGTCTGATAGTCCCCAATTTGAGATGACCAGATATTTTCCAACAAATTGATATTTATGTATGCTAATTTATATGTGTGTTACCCAAAACTTAAAATCATAAATTAAGTTCTGCAAATAGTTCTATTAGATGCAATATCCGGAAACAAAATTTCATCAGATTTTAGTTCGATTTGCTAAATATTTTATAAATTTTCAATGGTTGACTTCTATACACTATCCTTTTTCAATTCAATGTGTATATTGTCAATTGCATTCAGTCATTTAAGACTCATCCATATGAGCTCTTGATGTTTTTATAAATTAATTTTTAAGAACTGGCTTGATTCCAAATAAACATTACAAGACAATGGTGGCAATGACATTGACACTAGGTCTACGTGTAACTTTGGCCTTTATAAATTTGAAACAGATTTTAATTAGTACTCAGGAAATTCATCTCATGAATCTTGCCTCCTTTACTGGTTAACTTGGAAGCAGTTGTAAGTGGAGGAGCAGAGGATTTATTATTTACTGAAAAAGGAAGCAAGTGTTTAGTCTGTGTGTGTATGATGCACTCATGAAAAATAACATCCAGAAAATTAGTATTGTGGAAGTCTGAAAATTATTCTAGCCAAATAATGACTATATACACATATGTATTTATTCATATATGTATATATGCACATATAAATTTACATATACTTGTATATATGTATGTATAAATGAACATGTATGTATTAGAGAAGTGGCACAAGTCATTTTCGAAGTTTTTAGTGCTCTACCAATTCTAAAGATATGAGTTCTATTTCCCATAAAAGCATCAAACATCCTTACCAACTTGATATGAACTCTAACGATTTCAACATACTTCTTAAATCAGTAAATTTTTGCCTTATGTGATAAATGTTTTTGTGTCTGTAAATGATATTTCCATATAACATTACATATTTTTTCATAAAATTTTTACTTTTATTGGTACTAATGTGGATAACCTAGAGACAAATGTATTCACTCACATTAAATGGGAATAATCATCCAGTTAAATCAAAAGGAACCCAATAAAATTGTGAATTCTTCAGATTTACTGTAATAAAAATCAAAACGAAATTGACAAATGAATTTCATTCTACTCAAACTTCCATAAGAAAGAAAGAAACATATTTAAATTAAGTGTTATTTTCTCTTAACAGTCCCATACAATATAGATCTTCAAGAATATGTTTTCATTTCTTTGTTCATTGCAGCCATTCCTTCTAATAGCAACATATGTAACCATGGTGGAATGGTAAACTTAATATTGCCAAATTTTCTTCCTACTTTATACAATGAAATGAATCCTGAGAAACCTTCATGGTTGAAAAGCGTTAAAACAAGTAATACAGGATGTATACATTCGGATTTCCTGACTGTATTTTACTTTACAGGTGATATTTCAATCTCACACACGAGGTCAAAATTAAGATGGTGTAATACATTATAAAGTGACTTTTCCACCCTCAGTGTGGCACTCAGCCTTTGAGCGGATTCTGGATGATAGTAACCATATGTGGGCCAAGAAATGTAGAAGGGGCAGGTTAGCCAAAGGATTTTTGTGGATAGAAATATGCTCACATTCCAGCTATCTCTGCTCTGTGGCTCCTGGGGAACATCACAAATCCAGTGAAATTCGCCAAGTATGGAGTTTTTTTTTTTTTTTTTTTTTTTTTTTTTTTTTTTTTTTTTTTTTACCAAAATGGTGGTAGCAGTCCACCTCTTGAGATTTTGAATGGCAATTCCTACAAACTGATTTTTATTTTAAATGTTGGAGCCCTCTCATCTACCCAAGTAATTCTACAGAAGATTATATAAACAAAAAAAGAAAATGCTCTTAATTTTTAAAAATTGTCTTATAAATCATATGCCACAGAAGCACAGAAGTATCTCTAAATTTTCACTAAAACTTACTAACATGCAAATGTGTATAAGTTTAATTATCTTACCTTCTTTTAGGAAAAATTCTTAATTCCTGAGGTACATGTGTTCAGTCCAACTTGTTATTGTAAGTACCTGGACACTTTAAATACCCTATAAAAGTAAACAAGTTTATTCTTAAAATTTAATATAAATGAAACAATTACCAATCAATTAATATATGCTCCACTTAATTAAAAGTCAGTTTAAATTTCTTCAAACAACCCCTCTGTGTTGTGTGGAATAATGTAATGTATGAAGGTAAAGGAACTATGGAAAGCAGATACTGAATTTGGCAAACATTTTACTCTGGCTCATCCAAACAAATGACAATTTGTAATCACTAATCGGATTTGATGTACTTTGAAATAATTCATTATTTAGGCTCTGGCTCTACTAAAGAATAACTGATTTATTTGAGAATTAGGTGAAATACCAACATGCTCTATTGATCTGCCCATAATACTATGATATCATTAATATTTTTCACCTCTGATGATGAAAGGCTCACACTGACAACCCAGCTAAGCAGTAATTTCATGGCACTGTTAGTAAGTAACCAGATTTCACTTTAACGAAAGCTTTTTCTCTTTTTCTGGATAAAGGAAATATACCAAATATTTAAAGTAAATAGAAATTTTAAATAACTGAATTTTTCAAACGTGAAATTTAAAACATGCTTTGGAAAACTTCACTATGCTAAAATAGATGCTTTGTAACATTAGTTGTACACATTTCATAGTTGAATAAATAATGTAAACAACTTAGAAAAGAAAATAAAGACAATTCAAAGCTGGACCAAAGAATTAACATATTTGACAAAAAAGTAAAATTTGGTGAAAACAAAAAAGTATGAAATGGAGGTTCATTAGCTAACTTATTAACCTTATTAAACATTTTAATCTTATTAAAGTAAAAAAAAGATACAGATTCTAAAATAGTGTGTCTTTCCAATCCTTGTTTGTTTCTTACTGTACTATTTTGAGAAATACAGAATATTTCTATATTACCATATATTTAAAAATAGAATATATTATCCTATATGCATTTTTCAGCAGACATTTATTGGATCCCTTATGTTGTGATAGGATTAGATAAAATTTAGTGATTTAATTTAAGCAAATAATTTATGCTAGGTGTATAGGTAAGTTATCAGAAAATGGTACCCCAAATGTATATACAAGCATTTAGAACTCAAATGCCAATACCATACCAAACATCCCTTGGATACATGCATCATGAGATGATGAAATTATTTGAAGCTAGTGATTAGGTGAAAAACAAGTTCTTTGTGGGAGAGGAGTCAATCAACTGAGGAACTAGAATTTTTGAAGGCTCATCTGGCTGGTTATTAGAATTGCTATAATGTATGACAACAATGGAGTTGAAGAGACTGACAGTAAGCTACAGGTAAAATCTTAACAGAAGAGGGGAAGGGGCCAGAGGTTGGTGGAAGACTTCTCTAAGGGGTAGTAGCAGAGTAGCAGAGAATATCTACTGATGTCTGGAGAACATAGCTAGGAGATTTCAGGGAGGAGAAATGGTACTGATCAGGAAGTGGCACTGAGGAGCAAAGAACACTATACCAATCCCAATCTCAGTAACTTAAGTGGAGTGTGAGAAAAATATCACTTTTTTTTTTTTTTTTTTTTTTTTTAGATGGAGTTTTACCTTTGTCGCCCAGGCTGGAGTGCAATGACGCCATCTCAGCTCACTGCAACCTCCGCCTTCCAGGTTCAAGCAATTCTCCTGCCTCAGCCTCCCAAGTAGTTGGGATTACAGGCACCTGCCCCCACACCCTGCTAACTTTTGTATTTTCAGTATAGACGGGGTTTCACCATGTTGGCCATGCTGGTCTTGAACTCCTGATCTCAGTTGATCCACCTGCTTCAGCCTTCCAAAGTGCTGGGATTACAGGCATGAGCCACCACACCCAGCCAAAATATCCACCTTTTAAAAGTCGGTGTGTGATGCAGAGTCATCAGGCTTCATTTGGGGTGATGATAAGGGGGAAATATACAGAATGAAAGATAAAAGGGCTTTGTTGTTGAGTTCCAGAGAGGACAGTGAAAGAGTATCTAGAGACAGAGAAAATTAGAGGATGAGGATTAGAGTCTTAGGGATCAGGAATGACTTGGAAGTTCTGAGTTCCTTCTGGTGACTGACATAAAATGAGAAAATGAACATGGTGAGTTAAGTCCTAATTTTTCCTAAGCAGACAATAGTGATGAGGCTATGGAGGTCAGTGGGAACAGAGAGATGGTTGCAAGGGTCATGTCAGGAGTGTTCAGATTGTTTAGGTGTCCACTTAACTCTTGATGATGGGCTTCTCTGACACAGCAAAGGGTGTGTAAATTCCTCTTGACTTCTACTGATGGACCCCTCTAGGCTAGCAATGGGTCAGCCTTTCTGCCTTGATCCTAACCAGCAGTGGCCTGTAGAACATATACCACACGTAGGCTTCTTTCTGACATACTCAGTGTTATGAAATAATAGGATAGAAGGAATCCCAGTATTCATTTGCTTGGGACGGTCAGGGCAGTCTTCTGTATTGGTAACATTTTATCTGAGACCTGAAGAAAGACTATGCTGAAATTTTAAGGAAGTGTTTACTAAACTGAGGGGGCAATGAGACCTGAGGTAAGATCATGCATTGACTATTCCAGAAACAGCAATAAAGCAATGTGTGAGAGAAGGGTGATGAGAGAAATAAGAAGATGTAAAATAAAATATGGTTATAACTATAAACCAAATTTAAATAAGAAAATAAACTGCAAACATTGGCAAGATCTATAAAATACAATTCTTATTCTAAAAAAGTGTATTGATCAAATCAAAATATTGTAGAAAACATACATAAGCTACGTTAAATATAATTAAAATAACCTAACTACACAATGGAGATTTTAACTATTTCAGGTATCTCCATTCCATATTGACTCAATACAGTCATCATATTGGTCGAAAATATTGCTCGAATACACAAAATATTGTTGAATTCAGTCCTGTAATGATAATTAGAATATACATGTCTGACAAGAAAAAATATACATATTCTCTAATAATGTAGAGAATCTGCTGGTACAAATGAGTTTTTCACCTATCTTTGGGGAAATTATGTGAGCCAAGCAGGTACCGGCAGATACAAAATAAGTGATTCAATCTGACAGTTTTTTTTTTTTTTTTTTAATTCACACCATATAATTTTTCTTTAAAAAAAAATCTGTCAAAAGAGGTTCCATTAGTGTCAGGTAAAGATTCCTAACAAGCATACTTTTCACTTGTTCCAAAATGATAGTAACAAGTACAACTTAAATGGGAAACTCCTACTACAAATAGATGATAATTCTTTATCTTATCTATTTCTTTTCTTTGATCCTGGTATTCTCCTGGAAATTCTAAAGGAGTTGTGACTTAGACAAATCTGATGTCTGCTAGTTCTTACAGGGCTGTACTAAGAACAAATAAAATATTATGCTTTCTGCTGTACTTGTTTTCATTAAGCCATGATTTACTAGCAGTTAGAACTGCAACTTACACTGATCATTTTCTTTTAAAATAACATAGTGAAATTATTGGAAAGACTTAAAGCTGTCATTAATATTGCTCGAAAAGTTCATTCCAAATTTAAAATATTTCCCTCTCTCTTCTCTCCATCCATTTCACCTTCCATTTGTCTCTCATGAGAGGGTGGGAAGATGAGGTAATTTGGGCAATAGATATAAATAAATTAAAAATGAATCAATTAAGGTTTAATTTCATTTCACATGCAGATTTCCAAGTGATTTTTATTAGAATTAGTAGATGTAATATATATTTTTTATATAATTTTGTATATTATATATTTATAATATATAATATATATTATAAATATATTATATATTATATATATATTTCTAATGGCTTGAAGTTGTTACACTGAATATTGAATGTATACTAAAATTATGTAAATTTAAGTAATTTCAAACAATCTTATCTTTAAACATGCAATTTCAATATTTTATTAATAATCTGAAAATACTTTTTAAACATACTATATCAGGCAAGGTTTCAGGTGCAAAATTAAATTAGATATACAATCAAAATATAACCTTTTGGCTGGCTGGGACTTGGTTTTTAGTTGCTTCCATACCCTCAGTGAATAGAACAGTGCCTTCAGGGAGTTGCATTAAAAAATCTGTAACCAGGCCGGGCGCGGTGGCCCAAGCCTGTAATCCCAGCACTTTGGGAGGCCGAGACGGGCGGATCACGAGGTCAGGAGATCGAGACCATCCTGGCTAACACGGTGAAACCCCGTCTCTACTAAAAATACAAAAAACTAGCCGGGCGACGTGGCGGGCGCCTGTAGTCCCAGCTACTTGGGAGGCTGAGGCAGGAGAATGGCGTGAACCCGGGAGGTGGAGGTTGCAGTGAGCTGAGATCTGGCCACTGCACTCCAGCCTGGGTGGCAGAGCGAGACTCCGTCTCAAAAAAAAAAAAAAAAATCTGTAACCAATATACATTTTGTGTGAATGTCTCTATTAGAATAAATGTATGTATTTGAGTAAATGAAGGAATGTGTTCCCATCTCCTTTCCTCTGTTTTACAGTGGGAGTCACACAAATAAGTTAGTACATTGTAGCATGTGATGAGTATAATGATGGCCATATATACTGAATGCTTAGCAAATGTAGAAGTAAGAATCTAAATCAGATTACAGGCGTTTTTGTGCTCCGAAGTCTATGAAGATAAGATTAAAGATGAATGGTAAAGATTTATGGTATACACTTCAGGGGTTGATATATACCTTAGGCACCATAGACCATTGCTCAAGGAAGGCAAGTACACTTTTCCAGTACCCAGAAAAATATTTAAATTGTGAAAAATGCTTTAGTTTCTATTTAAAAAGATATGCAAATTAAAAACTAAGAAATTTTAGCTAAATGTCTATTAATTTACCCCTCAAACTTATCAGTTGCTCAACTGAAACCTTTTCATAGTGTGATTTTCTCCCCTTGCAAGTATCTCCAAATATGCATAATAATTATTTTTTAAGATTACAGACAGTTGTAATGAAGTGAAAACACACATTTATAAAATGTTTTCCAATTTTTGCAAACATGAAAACCCATAATGCTTAATATTGGGCAAAGGTAAATTTTCATATATTTAAAATATTATGGGGTGACGCCACCAAAAGAAAGAAATGACACCTAGGACATCAGAAGACCTACAACACCTCTGTATCATCTCTTCTTGTACTGCCTCTGACGCAGGCTGAAAATAAATGTAATTGGTCTTGAATGTGTATGGCATCTATCTTTTAAGTAAGCAACTTCTAAACCTAATTTGTTGTTGATGGTCTCTAGAGTAGAAACCTGAAACTCAAAATTTCATCACTTTTTATTTTTCAGTGAGATCATAAAGAATATACAAATAGAAAATTAACATATGTGTCCTTCATTTAAGATTCTTTAGGAAAATTGCTGCCTTAAATAAAGTTCTTAGTGCCTTTTTCCACAGACTTTACATCAGCCTGGACAAATTTTTTGGGACAGTTTTTGTTCATGAAAAGGTCATGAAGAAAGCCCCAGTGGTAAAAGATCGTTCCTGAAGGTTTTTTAAAAAATTAACACTGAAACAATATTTCCTTTAGAAAATAAACAGAAATTCTATAAACTATCATACAACATACATTTAAATGTTTGAGTTTATTCATATATGACGATCTTGTAAACTTTCATACATATGTATTTTATAATATATACACATTACTTACATTTATATATACCTTATGGAAACGTACAGTATTAAATACAAAATGCATATCCACAACACATATGCATATGTACACATTTGTGTGCTTGTACACACATGCGTGTACACATTGACGTTTTGGAGAATCCTTAGTTGATTTGCATATGCTTTGCTATCATTTTAACTTGGTGACCTTTGAACCTAAATCACTGAAGTGCCCAAGTGTTCAGTACCACCAACATTTCTGGAATCCCTATTTCTTTCAGAAGATATTTTGATATTCTAGTATATATATATACACACACACATATATGTTACATATTATATATATTTATTATATATGTGTATACATATGTATGTGTATGTATATTATATATGTGTGTGTATATATATATATTTCCTTATTCTGAATATATGACTCCTGATAAGAGAGTCTTTCTTGACTACAATTCTGAACCTTGGTACAATCACTATTTTGGAACCTTCCTAATGCTTGGAATGTCTCCTATTCTAAAATTATTTGCAGTATAGTTTTATTATTCTTCTCTTTGAAATATTATGTATAAAATATTTCTCTTTAATCACACTATCCACTTGACTCTAATTACATCATGCATTGGTATTTGTCATTGTTTTTTGAGAATATCAGCTTGATGATTTTTAAGTACTTATTTTTTCTGAGCTTCTGTTGTCGTCCTAAGCCACAGAATCCAATTTTGAAAGTAAAACAACTAAAAATCATAGGAAGAGTAAAACTATCCTATAAGTGCTCTCACGTAAGCTATTTGTTTTGTAATTCTGTGAAAACAAAAATATTGACTCATAGTTCTTTGAGAATAAATCAAGTTAATTACTTAGTTTCCTCCTCTGTTGTCTTAATCATTTTAACAGTAGACTTTCATTCTTTAAATTATCTGATAAGAAACTGGTATTGTTTTTCTTCTTCAGTAGGATGGCACCACATACAGCTTTACACTTAAGGTAATAGATAAAACTGTGCTCGTTGAATGAGTTTATGATAGCAAGGTCTTGAGGTGTATGCCCAAATATGTCTTATGATGAGTGAAAAGGGATTATTATTTTACAAATATAATATTCAACATTTATACCTTCCTATGTGTGTATGATAGCTTCTCAAGTTCATTCTAAAATTGGTCTGTATCCTAGACACTTTAATAGCCTGATGTCTATGAAATCCTGTCAGAATTCAGTCAGTGAGTCTATCTAGTTTTGCAATTAGATAAAAAGATAACATTTTGATTAAGGCAGAGATCATCATAATCAATGATTTAGTTCTTTGGTAACATCGGAGATGTAAAAATTACAAACAGACATCCGTGCAGTAGGATTAGACTTGCCACAGTACTGATTTTACACTTAGTCATATGACTTCTGTAGGGTAATGGGACATGACTACAAGTAACCTGTGCCACATCTGAGCTGAGGTTTTAAGAGCCAGCTCATTGTTCTGCTCTTGCTCTTTTCTTTCTGCCATGAGACTAGTATATCTCAGATGGGGTTGGTTCTTCATTTTAGAATGATGGTGCAGAGCCAAAGCTGTTCATGATAGACATATAGCGTGTGCAATATATAAACTTTCTTGCAATAAGCTATATAGATAGATGTTGAGATCATTTGTTACCATAGTATGACTTATTCTAGACTCACTGAACTATGCAATATAAAGTGCACAGATGCAAAAGGTGTATAGAATACAGCATATCAGAGACAATAGTCAATTTTGCTCAATCAAGCAATGCTTGTTTTAGACAGGATTGACTTTATGCTGTGTCTGCCTTAATACTTCAAGAATTTGAGGAAATTGCCAGCTAAGACTCTATTAGAAAGCCATTTTTCAGTACAAGCTGGTTTTCTTTAAATATAAACGAGAGGAAAACAATGAAAAACTAATGAGGAAAGTAATTTGATTTGTTTTAATCTCATAGTAAATCCAACATAGTATATAAAATCATGAAGAATAAATAACAAATTACTGAAAATATTATCTGGAGAAGCTTTTGGTTTGCTATGAATAATTTTCTACTCACTGTTCTAGCTGGTGGAATGAGATCAGCAAGCCAATCATTTCCAGAAGGGTAATTAACCTTACCAAAATCAAACTCCAAAAGATCAAACATTGTATCAAGTTGAAATTTAAAGATTATAAATGTAATCAGTAAATTTGTCAGATCACTGAACAGGTATGATATGGGAGAGCAGACGATTAGGCTGGAGAGGACATGAAATATTCTCCTCCGGATTTTTCTAACTTTTGAAACTCTTAGTTTCATTAATGACACTACAGATGCAGGCACAGACCCCATGAAGGGAAGACCACAATATGTAAGAGTCTACATATTTTGTATGTCTCCTTGGATACACACATACATATTGGACTGACACAATAATAATACACAGGATTTTGAGCTCTATTTTTAAAATAGCAGGTATGATTATTAAGTCATATAATCATAGGATAGAAACAAATAATAAAAGATCATCTAGATGGTCTCTGGTTAAAAGCAGACTTCAAATAGTTTATCTCTTTCTAAACTAATTATGTAAGAAATCTTTGGTGATTTAAATCTTTCTCAGATTTCATCCTCTCTTAAAAAAAGATGAAACTGATAAATGCAATAAACTACATATTCTTGTTCTAAATAACTAAATTTAGCAAATGTTTCAGTAGATATGTGGTTAAGAATTTCTGGGGAGGAGAAGCAAAAAAATTCATAAAATTTTGTAAAATCTTATTTCAATTACATTCAAATAGATTACTGTGATAACTGTTTTATAGTACGATGTTTTGATGCTATTTAATTTTAACTACGAATTTACTCAATATTATTAATCTAAATACATGCATTCAATAAATAAAATTGTAGGGATTACTCTTTTTCATATTTTATGATTTTAGTATTTTTGTATTACTGATAGATATATTTTGTTTTTAATATTTTGTCTTTCTTCCTCTAATTCTATTTCCTTTTCTCTTTTGTTATTTAGAAAATGAATGGGAGCAGTGGTGCACATCTGTAGTCCCAGCTACTCACAAAGTTAAGGCAGGAGGATTTCTGATGACCAGAAGTTCACTTGAAGGCCAGCCTGCGCAATATAGGAAGATGCCATCTCAAAAAAAAAAAAAAGAAAAAAAAAAAAAAAAAAAAAAGAAAAAAAAATGCTCCCTGTTTTCAAACTAAACTTCTTTTATCATCTTTTTTCATTTTAATTTGAGAGAAGTTAACTGTGATAAAATTGCTCAAATTAGAAAGACCACTGGTTACTTTACTATGTATAATTTTTAACTTGCAGCATAACTATTGTAACCAAATTAAATCCACAGTAAGCACCAATATAAAGAGTTACTTGGAAATAAATTAGTTAATATTGTCAAGTAATAATACTTTAAAATCCTTAAAATGAAAAAAAGGAGTTATTTCATAATGCACAGAACGAAGATACACAAAGTAAAAATTCACTTACAAACATACAAAAACTTCTTAGTTTTTGGATCATATATAGTATATTACCACCCTATGAAGTCTACCATTAACAAGATAAAAGAGGTGCTATAAGTCTATACATTAAAATTATGCTTGGAAGCATTAAGAGAGGAGATAGAGATAGAGAGAGAGAGAGAGAGAGAGAGAGAGAGAGAGATTTACCATTTAGGAGCTCCTGTGAATCTTCTCTCCTGTTACTTGATGATATTTTTATAAAGTGGATTTTTTTTAATCTTCCATAATCACATTCTATTACTTTATTTTAAAGCTATAATCCAGAAGCAGATTTCTTTTTCCAAAACTGCTAGTGGTCAAAGAAAATAAAGGACAAGGAGAGGTTGTGGGGTGCCCACAATCAAGCCAATTAAACTGCAGGATATATGGTTTGTCAAAAACCTTTTTGCTGCCTCACATTTTCTAAAAATGGAAAAGGTGAAGCTTTCACAAATAGTAGGCTCCAAATAAACCAGCACACTCAGCGCAAAGCTTGTGATAACAGCGAAATATTATTTTTTTTTCACACACTAGGAAATTCTACTATTAGCTGGTAACCATCATCATAATAGGACACTTCTACATATTAATGTGAGATTTGGCTTATGGACTCTAAAAACTCTTTCTATCCCTCAGGCTACATTTGTCCCAAAGAAGCATAGTCACAATGTAGCCTTGAGGGACTTTTATACAAAACTTAGAGGAGTATACAGATTCTTTCCTTGGAAGGGAAAAATACAAAACAAAACTGGGTCACTAATGGTGATTGTTAGTACAGTAAAGCTAAGAACACTCCTTTACTTTTTCTTCTTCATTTTATTTTCTGTTTTACTCTCTGATTTTCTAGAGATAGAAGTACTGTGTGTAGAGAATCCAATATAGACTATATGATAGTCACACATGATGCTATGTATCAGTGACAGCATACTCTATCAAAATTCATTTATTTCTGTCCATCACCATATCTAGGTATTGAAGTAATAGTCTAAGGCTTTTTATATGTGTGTGGAATAGAGCTTTATCATAATATAGCTTTCTTCTTTTTATATTTTAACTTATATTTTTACAAAATCTTTCTTTACCTAAATATCACTATTTCTCAGCTTAAAATATTAAAAGCAAATATGACATGATTTTATTGATATTATTCTTCATTTTTCCAGGTGTCTGCTTTTCCTATTATAAAATTTGTGATATATTTCACATTCATTATACTTGACTACTCCTTGTCTCAACATATTTCATCAGTTATTGTGGTTGCTGAGTTGCCAATAAATTATTTAACTGAAATAACTGTTCTCTGGTGGACAGCATTTCTTAGGAAAAACTCTATGAAAATGAAACTACTTTAGGAAGTCTTGAAAACGCAAAGCGGTATTAAAAGTATCTGATTTCTAGGTAAGCTTTGAAAAAAATATGATTTTAGGTATATTTGTTTCTTAAAATTCAATTTATCTAGAAACAACTGGTGTATTGTTATGCCATAAAAATAGCATGAATAATAAAATAAGCAAAAGAAACAAACAAAAAAAGAGAGTTGTTCATAAAATGTTTTTAGGTCATATCTAAGCCTCCATTTTTTAATCCATTAAAATTAATAAACAACAAATTCTTAGGCTTTTAGTACAATATTGTTCTTTTTAAACATTTAAAATAAAAGAAAAATATGCACTTAAAAATACAAATATACATTTTCATATCTAGTACCATGATTGCTTTAGCTATTACATGTTAATACCAAATTGATAATCACCAACTAACTTAATAATGATGATTTGTGATGACAATTTTGAAACACAGTTTAAATAAAGAAGCCATTAAACATTCTGTATTTACAACTTGTGTGAATAAATGATTTATTTGTTTTATACTCAATGAGATTTGTAGAATAGAGCCGATGGATCAGTGGGCATAAAAAGCCTTTCCTGTACACTTATGTTGCTCAATAATATTTTTCAACAGCCACTTATCTTGTGACTTGGGTGATAATATGCAATCCCATCATACCCAGATTATACATTTAGGTATGGTCTTGGGAATGTATTGCTTAATGTATTTATGTAAATGGCTATCACAAATGATATAAACTCACCAGATAATACAAATAAACAAGGCTAATGAAACAGTAACCTTAATTTCAAGGGACTTATTGTCTCCTAATATACTACATAGATGTCGATTAGTGTAGTAATTCATCATGCATCAGTCACGGAGGCACAGAGATAAGAATAACAGCAGCTACTCTTACAGGACATTTATTGTAATTCAAGGACTTCAAAGCACCTAATACCTATTGATTATTTTAATACTTACAATGTTTCAGTGAGTTTGTTGTTTTTAATTCACTATACAGGTAAGAAAATGGAGAGAGATAAAGCTCAATGAATTTGGATAACCAGTGACAATATTAGAAAATTATTCAACCTGATTGAAAAGATTCAGATCTTAATCAGGAGGCTCTGTGGACTTTGCATCAATGTTGTGATCAGGAACATTTACAGGGAAAAGGAAGCCTGGAAGAGTCAATAGACCAGAGTGCTCAGCTCACTGATGCTAGGCTCTAAGAAAGGGCAATTTTTGTAAAAAATACAAATGCATTTTTGTTGAGCAAGTCCAGTGCACCAAACAGGAAGGGGGCAAGGGGTAAAGAGGTAGATTATATCAAGGATTTACTTCAGTGGCATAATAATTTCCTTAACTTCCATCAGTAAAAATTACTAAGAATCCCAAGGCTTATTAGCCAGGAGATACACAGACCACCAGGAATTCCATGTAAAATTTGCCTGCTGGATGAACTTGCATTGGAAATTTTTTAAAATAACATTTAACTGAAGATTGGCATTTCCTTCATTTACAAAAATAGATAACAAACCACAGTGGCATTAGCAATATCTGTGACATTATCACCAAAATACATTGCAGATATTTTCATACCACATTATACTTCTTTTGTAAATCTTAAAATCTCATTTATATTCTCCACTTTTTGAAAGTTGTGTTATTAACAAGTCTTTCACCACATCCTCTTATTTAATGATTTAAATAAAAAGCACATGTATTACTAAATCACAAATTTGTATTTTTCAATACTTTTATAATTTTCACAATATAATGGATTTTCCTTGTAACACTATGTATTTTATATTATGCATTAAGAAATATCACCATTCTAAGAAGTGATTCAGAGAATTCACCACACTGCCAAAGACAAGAAAATAAATGATTTCTTGTTGCTAAACCCAAACTAGGAGCCCAATTGATAGCAAGGACTTCAGTTGAATCACTTATCTGTTACCATATCTGAAAAAGTCACACTTCTGTTTCTTATTTTCTGGGCCTACACTGTAATTATGATAATGAAAACACTGATTCCCTTGACCACACATCAAGATAATTTGGTAAAAAATGTAATACGTTTAGTCTCAATAATACCTTACAGGCTGTGTGTATATATATATATAATATATATAATATATATCTGTGTGTGTGTGTGTGTGTGTGTGTGTATAAAATAATCTCCTTCCTTCCACAAGAAAATAATTTTTTGTCTCTGGGTATTATAATGTATTGCCTTTTTTGTCCATCTTAAATTAATCGTCTGTGTATAGGATTTTTGCTTACTCTATTAGGGTACAGTTAAAATAATAAGTTTCTTCCAGTACAATGAAAAAAAGTTAAGTTTCAGTAGGAATTCCTCCAAAATTTTCTAAAAGTTTCTTTAAAAAATCTAAGTAATTGCTTCCTATGCTAGCCTAATTATATATTTTATATTGCTAGCATCAACTAATAATATTATTGAATGCATGTAGTTGGAAATGTAGAATTATTTATAAAAAGTAAAAGTGAAATACAATTTCTTTCCTTTTTTTTTCTTTTCTTTTTTTTTTTTTTTGAGACGGAGTCTCACTCTGTCACCCAGGCTGGAGTGCAATGGCATAATCGCGGCTCACTGCAAGCTCTGCCTCCCGGGTTCATGCCTTTCTCCTGCTTCAGACTCCCGAGTAGCTGGGACTACAGGCACCTGCCACCACATCCGGCTAATTTTTTTGTATTTTTTACTAGAGACGGTATTTCACCGTGTTAGCCAGGATGGTCTTGATCTCCTGACCTCGTGATCCACCTGCATTGGCCTCCCAAAGTGTTGGGATTACAGGTGTGAGCCACCGTGCCAGGCCCTGTGAAATACGATTTCATTTGCAAAAATAAACAAAGAATTTAAGGTATTTTTGTTAGATCGTTTTGGTCATAGAAGGGAAGTTTGTAATGTACTTTAGAAATAAATTAGGTATGATTTTTTTTCTGCACATGTGTTATATCTCACTGTAAAAATATAAACTATGTATAATCGTCAAATTGCAATTATTATACAATATGGAGTGTCATGATGTAGCGAGAGGGTAGGAAATTTGAGATCACATGAAATTTCTCCAAATTACTTGCTGTGTTACATTAGTGCAGGTTGCTTGATCTCTCTGTGCCTTCTTTCTTTCTTTCGTAAAATGAGTATGATAGTAATTTTCATGCAGAATTATTGTGAAGATGAAATGATAAGATATGTGAAAATGTTTGACTCACTGGTGTGTTAAGTATACTGTGGCCAAATTTGGTGAATTACCTCATACTAGTCCAATATGTATTTAGCTGAATTTTATTCTTCGTTGTTGACTTTAGGAAACAGTTCTTATTTGATAATAAGTTTGATTACAATCACAGTTTTCTAACTCTTAGTTTACCTTGAAAAAATCAAGTGATTTGGACACAATGTATAGAGAAGAACACATAGTTTGTAAATCTAAATCCAGTTGATAATTCTAATCCCATATCATAATCATTAGTTCTCTATTTTGGTTAACTTTAACTGTATCATTGCAGATTTAACTCAACAAATATTTATCCATGAAAATTGCTCTTTATTGTATGCTTTTTCAAGTACATTACATGATTTGTGAAACAAAATGAACTATAATTATCACTAAAATTAAAATGTTAGGATAGTACTTTATGAAAGTTCAACAGAGACTAAATATAACACTATCTCTCTCCAGAGCAAAATCAGCAATAAGCATAACAAAGTGAAATACACAAGATCTGAGACCAGACTGCCTGGGTTGATGTAATTGCTCTGCAACTAACCAGTTATGTGACCTTAGTTTAATTGTATGTAAAATGATACTAATACATAGCAATACTATGTACTAGTCCTTTCTCACATTGCTACGAAGAAATACCAGTGGGCTCACGCCTGTAATCACAGCACTTTGGGATGCCAAGGCAGATAGATCACGAGGTCAGTAGATCGAGACCATCCTGGCTAACACAGTGAAACCCCGTCTCTACTAAAAACACAAAAAATTAGCCGGGCATAGTGGCAATGCCTTTAGTCTCAGCTACTTGGGAGGCTGAGGCAGGTGAGTTGCATGAACCTGGGAGGCGGAGGTTGCAGTGAGCCGAGATCATGCCACTGCATCCCAGCCTGGGCAACAGAGTGAGACTATGTAAAAAAAAAAAAAAAAAAAGGAAAAAAAAAAGTAAATACCTGAGACCGCACAATTTACAAAGAAAAGAGGTTTAATTGACTCACAGTTCTGCATGGCTGGGGAGATCTCAGAAAACTTATCATGGCAGAAGTCACCTCATCACAGGTGGCAGGATGGAGAATGAGTGCAAGTAGGGGAAATGTCAAACACTTATAAAACCATCAGATCTCATGAGAACTCACTCACTATCATGAGAACAGCATGGGGGAAACTCCCGCCATGATTCCATTACCTCCCACCAGTTTCCGCCCTTGACATATGTAGATTATGAGGGTTACAATTCAAAGTGTGATTTGGGCGGGGACACAGAGCCAAAGCATATCATACTACTTACTCCATAGAGTTATGAGAATTAAATGAATTAATACTTGTAGAACAAATGCCTGTCACAAGCATCTCACAATAAAATACACTTATTTTCTCACTGTTATCATCATTTATATTTTAATTATGGATGTGGCTTAGCTATGTCCCCAACCAAATCTCACCCTGAATTGTAATAATCCCCATATGTCAAGGACAGGGCCAGGTGGAGATAATTGAATCATGGGAGAAGTTTCCCCCATGCTGTTCTCTTGTGGTAGTGAATACGTTTCATGAGATCTGATGGTTTTATAAACGCGAGTTCCCTGCACAAGCTCTCTCTCTTGCCTGCTGCCATGTAAGATGTCCCTTTGCTCTTCCTTCATCTTCTGCCATGATTGGGAGGCCTCCCCAGCCATGTGGAACTGCGAGTAATTTAAACTTCTTTCCTTTATAAATTGTAAGTCTCAGGTGTGTCTTCATTAGCAGCGTGAGAACAGACTCATACAATTATTGTCAAGGAAAACATAACTTTTTAGAAAGATACAAAAAATATTATTTGAGGATTTAAAAAATGTGAAATCACATCAGTCATATTTAAACTCTGTACAGGCTTCCTGAAGGACTTTGCATTCGAGAAGAGGGACTTCCATTTCTAATACTGAGGGAGAATAGCATGGCAGGTATGTGTGTATCCAGTAGAGCCACACTACCTAGATTGGAAACTTGATTCTACCATTGCATTCACTGGACAAAATTTGGCAAACAACCACAACTGTGGCCTTCATATTTTAACCTGTGAAGTGAGGAAAATAATAGTACACCCCTTGTCAGTTTATAATGAAGATTAAATCACTATTTAAACGAACATGATCAAATACTATGATTAAATGGATAATAAATGCTCCATAAGTATTAACAACAATGCTTCCTTTAATGATCTCTGAAGATTAGCTACCAATAGATTGACATTAATTAAACTAATTGTGCATTTTGTTCTATAGTTTAATATTTATGTCAATCAAAAGTATCAATACTCAAGAGTACTTGATTTCCTCTTCAAAAGATGCAATTCACTGTGGTAGGGTTGCTAAAGTTTGCTAATATTCATGTTAGCAAATCTCTTAATCTACATGTTTTTTGTCACTAATCACTACATAAACAAGTATGCCACATATGACAGACAGACCACCTTCAGCTAAAGCAGAACGTAAGTACTATTCCTTTCTTGTAAAGAAAACACTTCTCTGATGAAGAGAAATCATGTCATTTCCTGAGTGGAAGTTCACAAGGGGGTACTTGCAAAGTGAAAAGAATGAAAACGAGTCCATTTTGAGTGGAAACATAGGGAAAACCCGGAAGAAATAGTATAAAGTAAAAAAAAAAAAAAAAAAAAAAAAAATTATTCCATGCTAAATATGACCCCTTCTTACAATGAACTATAGTTCTTTAAAAATGGAAAGCTTATTCTCTGATTATATTCTGTCATAAATCATATGGACAGATGTGCGCCTTAGTCATGCATCATGGTTGATTACCATCATTCAAGGTTTATGCAACACAGGCTGAGGATTTTATTTTTTAATTTAGAATTTAATTTTCTGATATTGTAACAGACAGAAAGTAATATCCCATGAATTTTTCTTTGTTATAGTACATCTGCACAATAGAAATATTTACATCAAACATCTTTCTTTGTGACTTTAAAATCATATATAAATCTGTTTATTCTCTTCTAAAGAGTAGCATATTTTAGTTTTTAAATGTGGTTTATAATAAAGTGTTTGAAAGTTTGTAATTATGTATTACCTTTCCTAGTTGTTAAAATAAATGGTAAATCAACACAATGTCAAAACATGTAAATAAATAAAATTATCTGAAGAAATAATGTTTATCAGTGTGTGATGGCAGAGCCAATTTAAATTTTTGGCACGAAGTCAAGGATTTTAAAAAATTACAGTGTGTGTGAAGACCTTTCAAATATTGTTGAGCTACAGCAGCCTGACTTAGGTGGGTGGGATAAATCCATAGGATGGTTTCCTTCAAAAGCAAACTCTATAGGACCAGAGTAATCTATTGGAGTTTCCATTCAAATCTTGTTGATTAGTACAAGTCAGAACTGTTACACAGAGAAGATTAACATGAGATTACTCAATATTTCTATTAGACAGAGTTCAGATTTGACATTGGTCACGGATATAAAGTTAATGCTGAATTAGCTTCGGAATTCCAACTCAAAGTTATCTGCCAGCTCCAATGAATGAACAAAAACAAGACTGTCATAAAGCAAAAAGAAAAGAACATATGGCTGAAACAAAACAAATGCTGTTTTTGGCTGATAGATAGCAAAATGGTAATTATATATACATTGGCAATCATATTTTATCAAATTAGAATTCTAGATAACAAAATATATACTTTTTTTTTACCTTTAACAAGAAAATTCAAAACAAAGTCTGAATTTATTTTTCAAAGAGACTTCAATTTATTATGAAGTACATGATCTTAAAAATCATTTTCTATTCTTGTGAAACATACATAACAAAATATGCTTAGCTGAATAGACTATAATACATAGGTGAAAATGGAAAAAAAAACAGACTAGAGTATAATCATTAATCATAAAAAGAACTTCATTCTTTCAACACTGAACAAATACTTATTGATTGATAAAATGTATAAGGCATGTGTGGTATTGTAGAAAACACTATAATTCGGTAGATTCAACCCACTCTGCCCCTCAAAGACCTTACATTCAAAAGGAAAGACAAAAAGATACTTTATATAATATGAAGCATGAAAACAAGTGGTATCTACCAGAATAAATGCTATATATACCATAACTTATATTTGTCTTTTTAAATAATAGACCTACAGACCTGTCACAATGGAGAATATGTGTCTCTATCTATCTATCTATCTATCTATCTATCTATCTATCTATCTATCTACATATTTTTTAAACAGTTGTTTAGTTGGGTCAAGTATGGAGCAGGGTTCTGAACTCTGAAGTTACAGTAATGGATACATGAAGTTCCTGCTCCTATAAAACTTACATTCAAGTGAGAAGAAATAGACAATCCACTAATCAACCAAACAATCAAATTATGATTTTAAAAAAATACTACCGAAGTAGGACAAAAAAGAGAGTGATGAGAGGTGCTGTTTTAGATTGGAAGGTCAGGGAGAACTTCTCTGGAAAGGTCACATTTGCACAAAGATCTGAATGAAGACAGAAAATCTGCCACAGGATGTCTGAATCTGAGACAGAAGAGACTCAAACTATACAGGAGGAAGTATTCTAGGAGTAGCAAGGAAGGCTGTGTGGCTGCAGTGGCCCGAGCCAGGGGACAGATGGCAGAGGAGATCAGAGACATATAAGGGAGTATAACCACCAAGAGTCTTGTAGACCGTCAAGGAATAGGCAGGCCGTGAGGAAACTTGTATTTGCAAGGTTTTGAGCAGAGGATTGGTATGATTTGACACATTTTATTTTATTTTAGAGAATAAAGTATTTAATTATCCAGTAAAGACTGAATATATTCAAAGAACACAATGATGTTATTCAATATACATTTACGTTGTTTAATGATTATCACAATCAGATTAACACATCCATCACCACTCATGCTGTAATTTAAATCACCAGAACTTGTTTATCTTGTAATAGAACATTTGTATCCTCTCCCCAACATCTCCCCATTTCCCCACCCTCAAACACTAGTATCCACTGTTCTGCTCTCAGCTTCTGTGAGTTTACCTTTTCAGATTCCACGTGTAAGTGAGATCATACAGTATTTGTCTTTCTCTGTCAGGTTTATTTCACTTATCATAATGTCTTTCAATTTCATCCATGTTATAAAAATCGGCAAGATGCTCTTCTCTTTATGGCTAAATAATATCCCTCTGTGATCTGGCCTACTTTAAAAGAACCACTCTGGCAACATGGTGGAGTATGGACTATAGAGCTGCTGGTGCAAGTATGGAGATAATTTAGAGAGCTTTTACAATAGTTTAGAGGAAAGATGCATGTTGGTTGCCTATGCAAGGGCATTCATAGTGATAATGGTTAAATAAGTATTTCTGATCAAATTCTAAATTGATTAATTCTATAGTATGGGAGAAAAATATAAACCAAAGTTAGGTGATTCATGAAGCATGAACAATAAATATTTTCTTGAATTATTTGCTTTTGACTGATTTGGGTTTTTGAATATATAACTAAAACCCGTGGGTAGATCACAGTTTCAGAAAAGATACAGAGTGACTAATTTTATTTTGTAAAATTCCTTGTGAAAAATTGAATTTATAAGTGGTGTGTATTTAATAAATATTTTATGCATATTAGTTTGATGATTATTTTTATTTAGTTTTGTGAAAATTTATATGATATAAAAATTTATCCTTGTGTTGAAAATAGTCTAGAAGGCTATTACAGGCACAATATCATAGACCTGTTTTTAAAATGATAGATTGACAAAAACAAGCAATAGGGAAAAGACTCCCTGTTCAATAAATGGTGCTGGGATAGCTGACTAGCCATATGCAGTAGACTGATGCTGGACCTCTTCCTTACACCATATACAGAAATTAACTTAAGACGGATTAAAGACTTAAATGTAAAACTATAAAAATCCTGGAAGACAACCTAGGCGATATCATCATGAACATAGGCATGGGCAAAGATTTCATGACAAAGAAACCAAAAGCAATCACAACAAAAGCAAACATTGAGAAATGGGATCTAATTAATTTAAGAGCTTCTTCACAGCAGAAGAAACTAATAGAATAAACAGACAACATACAAAATGGGATAAAATACTTGCAAACTATGCACCTAACAAAGGTTTAATACTTAGAATCTATAAGGAACTTAAATGTATAGGAGGAAATAATAGGTTGTCTGAAATATGCAAAATCTGTTGACGAGTTTATCGCTACTCTTATAGATTCACAATATTTTCAGAGAGGTGCAAATTTGCATATGAGAGAATTCCAAAAGATCTTTCAAAATAAAATACGTAAAATAACTTAATTCTAGGTCATTGGATATGTTCAATGACAGTCAGAAAGCAGGTAGTCAGTTTTCATTGAAATAATCAGGGGGCACTTCATGTAAAATGAAGTAGTCATGATGGGGAAAAGGTGAAAAAAATGCTAGGAAGGAAAGGAAAAAGAGAGAAAGGGAGGTAGTGGGAGAAAGAAAAGCAGGTAGGCAAAGGTAGTGGGAAATAATGAACCATTGATATATGCCAAGAATTATACTAGGATTTTTTCACATATAGCAAGGTACTATCAAAGAGCATGGGTAATTTCTAACAGAATGCATGACAGCATGCAAAATTATTCTTGATTTTTATAAGATCTCTCAGGATTTGTATATAAGATCTTTAAAAAATCTATAACATTATGAATTGTACATTATAACCATCTTTTTTTACAGAATGTTTAATTTTTCAAAGTAGCATTTTTTTTAACTAGTTCCAATTTTATAACTTTCACCACTGCTAGCTATATGCAAGTAATGTGGCATTTCATCACAGATTTCAAGCATAAAAGCATGCAAATGATGCAAGCTTCAATATAGAAAAGCAGCTATGGAACACAGACTCTTTGATAAATGGATAATCGTAAGGCTGTTTTCCTTTTTGCTAGATCTTTCAGCCAGAGTTAAAATATAAACTAGGATTAATGGCAACAATGTAGTGTAATATTTGCATATATTTTCCACACAATCAAACAGAAAGATAATTTATAGTATGCTCTAACTTATTGGGATAATGGTTGACAGAATACGATTTTGAGTTTATGAATTAAATCTTTATAAGTGCCTCCATTTACCTTTCAATAATCAAATTTGTTGGGTTGCATATAACTTCTTTTGTACGAATAAGTGTGTTTGTAAATTATTTTTCAAAAGCCAGTGTAAATCTTTAGGAATATTACTCAGAAAACCCAAAATGAATCAAATGAATAAGGACTGGAAATAAGATAAGTCAGTTATTATTTATGGCAGACCTATGTGGGAAAAACTATTTTAGTGTTTTCACCTTTACATTTCATAATACTCATTTGCATTGTCACAATACCGCTTGATAAACATATGTAAACATGAATGACCCCTTTAACACCGTGTCCTAGAGAAAGTTCTGATATAACATAAATGTTCAGTTCTTGAAAGAAAGAAACAGTCAAAGAGAAAGAAAAGGAAAGAGCAGGAGATAGAGAGGAAGAGAGACAAAATGGACAGTAATTTTTAGAACAAGAAGCATCTTATAGGAGAAAAATATCTTTGAAAAATGCAATGTTGCTTGTAATGCATAAAATATTTGAAGGTTTTTCTTTTGATGAGATAGACTCTTATTTACATTGAATCAGTTGATTATAACTGATCTATTTCAACAACCTATGGTAAATTTATACAGAATGAAAATATCTTTTATTGTATTGACTTTTATTCATTTTGACTCACTTCCTTCCTTTGTTCATTCAACAAGTATTTTCTAAGGATTTGGGGCCTCTACAAGATACTACTAGAAACACAGTTGTGAGTGAAATTCAATCTCAGCAGAAAAGGAACTCAAATTCCCATAGGAGGGAAAGGCATACAAATACATGACGGAAAGAAATGCAAAAATTTAACTGAATCACAGACACAGAATTATACAAACTATCTGGGAAATAATTTCAACTTCCTCTCACAGATAATTTCCTAACAAAGGTCATTTTCGACCTGGAACTTTTTATTCATTTATTTATTTATTATTGCTTTTATACTTTAAGTTCGAGATATATGTGCAGAATGTGTCGGTTTGTTACATAGGTATACATGTGCCATGGTGGTTTGCTGCACCCATCAACCTGTCATCTACATTAAAACCTGGAACTTTTAAGGAAAAAAAAAAACTACTGAATCAAGCAAATGAGGATGCCGTGAAGGGGGTTAAGAGAAATCAATGACATTTTGGCAGAGGTAACATTATGTATAAAGGCATGAAGGCAGTAAAACATTGAGTGTTCAAGACATTACATGTAATTTTCTGTTTCAAACCAGACATTTTAATGAAACAAGTTGGACAAAGATGAGTTTTGAGATGTTGTCATTCAGCCATGTCCAACCCTTTGAATGTGAGAACCCTTTTGCTTAAATGTGGTCATGGATATCACCACATTATGCCTGGTCTTTATTTTATTTTATTTTAGCTCATTAACTATTGTTAGTGTTCATGTATTTTACATGTGGTCCAAGACAATTCTTCTTCCAATGTGGCCCAGGGAAGCCAAAAAGATGGACATGTGTGGTCATGGCAAAAGATTTGAGGAAGACTGTAATCAAAGAAGAAACATGCACTATCAAAATTTTAGGAAGGACAGTCTCCCAGAGACCTAGAAGAAAGACTGAACAATTAGATCATGTGACTATTATAATATCCAAGTGAACAACAATGAGATTCTAAAATAAGATGGAGGCTGTAGTTTTGCTTACCATACCCTTATAAAATACAGTGTTACATTATATTTTCTAATTGAAAATTAAAATAAACATTTAGTGCAAAATAAGAGGGAACACAATGTATAATTTCAAAAGCTGTGTTATTTTATATTACATACTTGCACTTCTCTTCTTGCTCTCTGGCCTTGAAATAAATTACAGTCCCACACTGCAAAATTTTATGGTATTATTTTTCTGGCCAACTTAGGGCTTGTAACTGCTGGTTTAATTGATGTGTTCCACTATATGATTAATTCAATAATAGTGATTTTGGACCAATCATAATAATCCATATCAGATGCCTGACACTTTTACCTAATAAGCAAAGATGAAGGCATAATCTAGAAAACACAGATTCTCATAACCAATAACGTAAGTAAAATAAAAGCAAGGCCAGTTATGTGCAATATATTATAAGGTATCATTGGCTTATACTTAGCAGAAATAAATATTTTATATCCTGGATATATGTCTCACTGCTCATTTTTACCTATATAACAAACCTGCACATGTACCCCTGAACTTAAAATAAAAGTGAACTTAAAAAAATAGATCGCATTATTAGGTATTTTCATAGCACACTTCAAAAGTGAAGTTGATAATTATCTCAAAAATAAAGTATGGGTGAGAAAAATGACTTTTTAAATGTACCTCCTGAACAATTAGGAATTATAATATCAAACTCTGAAACAAGTAAAAACAGTAATAAATTATCATATGCATTTAAGTGATAAGATCTACTGACTTAAATGTTTCCAATGAAGTTCATGTGTTTTGATGAATATCATAGTAAACATTTGGAAGATACCAGTGGCAGAGATGGTGAGGACATAAAGTAGAAAGGCACATGTACATTTTCATTTATCTTATCACAGCAAGGGTATTACTTAGTTTATTTTTGCTTTACCACCCAAAATAGTCATCTACAATTGACTTTCTACCACTTTTTTCCCCCTGTAGTACATGGGATATGGTAGTGGTTTTTTATTTATTTTTTTGCATGCTTAAATGACTAGGTATTTTAGAATTCTACAAGCACTTAAAAAAATTTTTTTTTTCAACTCCTCCATGAAGCATATGCTAATGTCTGCAACGGTCCTTCCCTCATATTCTGAGATAAGAATGGTTTGGATTTTATTAAATCAAAGGGGATGAAAAGTATAGAAATGGATTATTCTATATCTATCTCTTTGATATTCATATCTGAGGGTGGCTAGCCAAGGCATCTAAGACATAAACCAATGATTCTATGCCATAGAAAGAAAGGAAAGAATCATACACTGTTAGGTTTTATAGATCAAAGTCAGTATCCCAGGTTTTATATTTGAATGTCATGATCTATGTAGAAATGTACTGAATGAAGTTTCAAGTAGTCAATACCTGTGACAGACATGGTTTTCTTTTTGGAACTATTGATTGCTTTTCTGAGTAATCTCCAAATCCCACTTTGAAGCCATTCAATCTGGATCACAAAAAGACATCTTAGATGACTAAGGAATTTGCCAAGGGTATTTGGAAGAATGTTTGGCTTTCTTCCAAAGTATTTTTTAGCTTAAAATCAGGGCTTACTATTTTATGACAAGAGCTTTTTACCTTAAACAAAGTCTGTTGAGTTTCTGCTTTTAATCCCGACACAGAATTTTATAATAAAGTTTGAAAATGAAAGATTCAGGTGATTCTAGTTACATTAACTCTTTTAAATTCACTTAATTTTTAAGTTAAGTTTTCATTGCCCCTTATCTACAATTCATTGAAATTGTTCTTTATTACTACCAGTTTGTGGTTTTATATGCTTCTAACTAATCATTGTTCATTATACCAAGAGAATCAGATTTCCAACTGTGGTTTGATGTCATTGTGTATATACAGGACGTCCACAGGTGCCTGGAAGGCCATAAAGAAAAAGAAGGAAACTAGCCAAGATTAAAGTTTCACAGGTCCAGATGTGGCTGCTGCTGCTGTTTGGGGGAAAAAAAAAAAAAAAAAAAAAAAAAAAAAAAAAAAAAACACATTTTAGACCTTGGCATTTCGGCATTACAGCTGGCAAGTAATAAGAGAGAATGAAGTCTGTGTGCGTGCGTGCATGCGTGCGTGCATGCTCTTTTTGTGACAGAAAAGGGGGAAATGGAAGGCAGGAAAATCCAATCTGCTGAAGTAAAATAGAAATGTGGATGAGAGACTGTTCAATCCCACTGGCAATGAGGTATTTCCCTTTTATTAATGAAATGTTCTGGCACAATGGAAAAATATAATTTGCATGAATGAGCACATCAATCTAAAAAAGTAAAAGTCCTGACTTGTAGTCATTTCTTTCAGCTTATTCACAAAATTATCATAAGCAGGATTCAGTTGTCTTCCTCATTAGTTAAGTTATTATTATTTTTTCACCATTATTCACCTATATATATCCTTCAGAGAGAGTTCCAACAAAGGATCTAGAGACTAGATAGTTCATTAAATCATGTGATATGTAAATATCAAGTGGCTCATAGCAGATGTTCATATCAGGATATTACAAATAAATCCAAAATTCTAAGTCTCAATGACTCATTTCCAGAAAAAAAAATAGCATTATATTTGCTTAATATTAAAATGTCATCAATGTGATTGTAAATTATTATGAATTATTTTTCATGTATATGTAATCTACCTCTTTTTATTTTTCACAGTGCCCATCACTGGATACACCACCAATGAAAAGAGATGTTCTTAATTCTAGTCTAGGAAGTCTTGGAGAGTAGTCTGCAGAAATCTAAACGGCAAATCAAGTTAACAACTGTTCATTCTTTACTATAAGTCTACACTTACAGGGTAAAATTGAGAAAACACAATTTAAAATCGTCCTAATCTGAAGAAACCAATCCTTGTTTTTTTCAATGGCAATTTAGTGTGGTAGTTAAAAGAACACAGCTTTAACATGTGGCCGTGACATCAATCCAAGGCACTGATGAGTTGAAATGTATGTGTGTGTATACACACACAGACACACACACACAGACACACACACACATACAAATCTGTGCTTTATTTAAAAGGCATAGAAGAAAAAATATTTTAACACTATTTATTAGTTTTTACCCCAGAGTAAATGTTCACATTCTTGACTATATTAAAACATTCAGTATCTTTATTAAGTTTGCTACACTGAAATATGTTATTATTTACATGTCTCGACTGATTACATACATATTATCGATGTAGTGACTTAACATTTCAGGATTATAAATCATTTTATCATTTAGGATAAGAAACTGAAATAATGCAATCTCATTCTATAAAGAGTCTTGATTCCAGCTAAGACTCTTATCATTAATAATATATCAGGACTTGATTTAGGGAGTCACTTCATTAATTCTTTAGTTACCTCTATTGATACTATTTTCGTGAAATTGCTGGTCACGATGGAGCATGTCTTATATAAGATGTGAAAAATGACAATAGTGACTTTGTAATTCTTGTGTCAAATTAGAAATTGCTTTGAAAACTTGTTATCTTCCAAAATTCTCAGTTGAAGCACCTACCAAGATTTTTATCACAAAAAAACTTTAAGACCTCCCTTGACGCTCCCTAAGTTGGTGTTTTCACCTCCCCTAGATTGCACAAAATGCAACACAAGGAAGAAAGTATTCCTTAATACTAGTTGGAATACTAGTTGGCTAGTATTTACTCATCATTTACTTCTTTACCATAATGCTTAGCACACATAGAGGAAACTAAAACAAGCAAAGAAACAACACAATGAGGTGAGGAGAGTGGCTTTAGTTAATAGAACGATACCAAGGAGTACTTTATTATTATTTCAAAATTTCAAACTGTTCTAGCTTGCCAGGATATACTCTACTTTCCAAAGAAAAATTGAAATGAAGAAAAATACAGTTATAAGACAAGAAAGTAAGAACGTAATCTGGTAAATGTGCTAATTTTGAAATGTTTTAAGGAAGGACATTTTCAAAGGTGTAATGCCTATGAGCACTGACACTTTTCTCTTTTGTTTTCAGCTTGTGACTTTTAACCAAGACATAGGGTATACATACAAAGTTACTAAATATCTGTTATAATTTAAATGAATTCTAAGCCTTGGGGCATCAGGGAGGTTATTTTTAAATTTTAAAGGGAAATTACTTTTGAATTTGCCATACTACATTGTGTTCCATTGCAAGAAATTTAATCTGAATGCACTGAAAAGAAGAGATGTAGTTTTCACTTTCTGGATTGTGCTATATCCTATATTTAACAGATTTTTGTCATATTCTTAAAGTCCACCAAATGTACTGAAAAGTAATAGTATATATCCATGTCTTTCTTTTCTAACAATTGACTAAATACTAAAAACAATAGGATTTTTCTTAAAAGTTAATCATCTAAAATGCAATAAGTAATCACAAACTAAACTTTGATCACTGCTAGTTTAAGTTCTGTCTACATAATTGCAAATCTCCGAATATCTTTTTAAAAGTAAATATTTTGGAATAAAAATTTATTTTCCATTTATATATTTGCTATTCTATAAATTTTGTTTTCATGAATATATTAATAAATTTTATGAATGAAGATTTCAGAGTAACAATGAAAATATTTTTATAATTAAATTCTGAAGTTAATCTCTATGTTCATAATCTATAATTTACCTCATGAATTTCAATCTAATTTCATATAACCTGAGATGAGATTTTATGGATGAGAAAAGTTTCCAGAAAACTAGACTATTTAAAATGTATAATTAAATAAATAATAAAAATATTTTATTAAACTAATGGCTTGTAATAAAATAATTTTATCCTTCCATTCTTCCCCTTATTACCTGCCCTCTTCCTCCACCTATTCCCTCACTTTTCCTCCTTGCTTCCCGTCTTGCTCTTCCCTGGTCCTGGCCCTCGCTTCTCGCCACCTTCCCATCCTCTGTCTTGTTTTCCTATTTCTCTCCTAACCTGCTGCCTCCTGGTCACCCCCATCTTCTTTTCCACAACTTCAACCCTCCCTTTTGCTCCCTTTTTGTCTCGATCCACTTTTCACCCCTCCATCTTCTCTCTTGTTTCCCTCTCACTCACACCCTCTGCCCTCCCACCATTCCCACCCTTTCCTCCTGGCCCTGCTCCCTGGCTCTTCCGCGGCCCTTCCTCTTCAATTTCCCCCTAAGTCCCACCCCTCATTTTCTACTTAGACCGCCCCCTCATTTTCTGCTTAGACTCATGCCCTCAAAAAAAAAAAGAATAATCGTTTTATTTTGACATTTTGTGTAAAAATCTTTTAAAAATTGATTACAATTTCTAATATGCTGTATATACTTTCTACAATAAATACTTTAATATTTCCTTATTGATATGAATTCACCCTTAAAAATTTCAATTATTGGAAATACTTTGAATCTATTCTGTAAGATAGGGAGGACAAATTCTCTAAATTACTAGAATTTCCTATTGATTTTTGTATTTTTCTCCACTATTAATTTATTATGAATGTTGGCTGCAAGTAGAACTTAAGGTAATAGGCTTATAAAATACATGTAATTGTACATAATTTCAATGGGTCTTGGTATAATGACGGATCACACTACTTTTATAACAAAAAAACGAGTTTTACAAATTTTGCGTCTTTATTCCTCGGACATTTTGTATTTATATGTATGAGTATGAAAGGTCATTCCCTCATAAAAAAGATATTTTTACATTAGCAAATATAGGTTATAGTTGTGGAAGATAATAATTTATTAGTCCAACTAAGAAATTGTGATGTGTGTGTGTGTGAGAGAAAGTGGGAGGGAGAGATCTATCTTAATATCTGTCATATACACACACAATATGTTTAGTTCTTGCTGAAAAGTGAAGATTATGCAATTCACATTTTCTTTGGGAATTTGATCATGTTATCTTTAAACGACAGACAATTATTAACTATGGAACGGCATCTAAAGCAAAGGAATTATAATTAGCAATAAGAATGAATGTATGACCTTAAAGAGTGAATATACTAACTAATTTTGTTTACTGACATTATCTCAAATTTCAGAAGTGGTCTAAAGAAGCCCTGCCTATTTGAAATATAATGTGGGCTATATATTTAGTTTTAAATTTCCTAGCAGTCACATTTAAAAAAATAAATTAAATTAAAAGGTGAAAGGAACTTTAATAGTAGATTTTATTTTACTTAATATATCTACTAAAGTATTATTTCAGTGTGTAATAATTTAAAATTTATTGAGATATTTTGTGGGTTTTTTTTTCTTATTTTGTCTTCAAAATCTATACATTTTAACCCAGATTAGTCCAGTTTAAGAACTCAGATGCCACATGTGGCTACTTGGTATTTATAATATTGGACAACACAGGTCTATAGTGTAGCTAAAATCCAGTAACAGCATGATCTTCTTTAAAAAATATCAGAGCATCTTCTTCCTAGACACCATATTTAGAAGAATATAAGCAGACAACTGTCACATTTAAATATTACAATGACTATAGAAACAAACCTTCTATGAGTGCAATTAAGAGGAAACTTTTCAAAACAGAGGAGGTAATTAAGTAGAAAATGTGTGGTTAAATCCACACAAAAAATGTTGGATGGAAAGATCCTTTTCTAAACAGAAGAACACCAAACATAAAAGGAGAGGGGAGGGGCTGAAACTTAGCATAGGCAAAAATTACCATATTTGCTGAATAGAAGGCCAGTTTGGCTCTGGAAAACTTCTTCTTTTTTCCCCCCAGAGAGAATGGCCACACGCCAATAGATACAGGCCTAAAATAGAGTATATACTATGGTAACCATAGTAATGAGTAGATGGAACTAAAAAAAGCTGGTCTTGGGTGAGCAGATGTTCAGTCAAAGCAAGAATGAAAACATGAACTGCATTTCACAACCTCCATTTTATCTACATACAGTAAGACAGTGTTCTATGAGCCTGTGGGAGAAATGTACTGAAGGAGGAGGAACCAGAATGCCAGGAACGCCTTGTTATCAGTACAGGCACACAAAGCTAGGTTCCAATAGAAGAATTCATCAGCAAGAAACATCCCCAAGTAGGGCTATGAGAGATTGATACATATTCCAATTACATCTATATCTACATTCATGCATGTAAACTTTACTAAGTAAAGTAGCATGTCTTGTAATCTTGCAAAATAGTCTGTCTAAGTTGAAGTATGAAAAAATTATGTACTATAAGTTTAACTTAAATATAATTTTTCTAAGAATAATATGGTTATCTATATCATGCCAACACCTTCCTAGACTTCAAGTTATTTTTACTGCAGAACTAGATCAGTGTTGTGGTTAGGAAGGAATATTATGCAGATTGCCTAGGTTTGAATCCTAGCTCACCAGATGACTTTGGACAAGTAACTTACACTCCTTAAGACTCAGTTAACTCACCTTCAAAACAGAATTAAATAGTGTCAATTCATAGTATTGATATGAGGATAACATGAAGAAATTAGGAGTGTCTGGCACACAGCATTAACAAATTTTAGTTATTTTTAACAATAATTCATTGTTATTTTTATGCCATATGCCAATAAATTCCCAAATACCTGGCAAGAAAAACATTGAAACTATGTTTTACTGTGCCGAGCAAATTTTTGTTGATGCATGTGTAATATATACATAAATGCACGAAAAATGCACAGAGACTCATGTCCACATATACTTCTATATTTTCCATCCCTTAAAGCAGGCATCTGATGAGAAAAAAAAGTCATACTCAGAGAAGACAGGTAGTTCTCATCTTCCAATGCTGTTTGGCTAACAATCCATCATTGCATTCATCTGGCAGTGTTTCAAAACATATCCCAAGCTGCAGAAGACTACTGAGCCAGAGGAGCATTGAGTCATAATTAGCTCAAGATTAAAGTTCACCAAGGAATGGATTCAAATTCAATTTAACATAAAAAAGCTTTAGAAGGAGGGATCATTGTGTTGAGATCTCAATGAAGCAAGCTTGCATTCTTGATTATTGGAAACTCCTTGATAAAGAATCTCCCTAGATCCTTAAATGCTTTGTGCAGCTGGGGTTTGAGGTCATACTTTTCACTCGACTTCGTGTGGGAAAGAGAGTTGGCACACGTTTGTCTTGATCTACTTGTAGCCCCAAAGCATTCTCAAAGAAAGAACAAAAGCAGACAGAATTGCCTTGCAAGAAATGTTTCTCAACAATAAATTTCAGAAAGCAGTGCTATATCTGGGAGGAGAACATTCCAAATACAAGTTGAATGATAAACCCCACTGGTCAGGGACAGAAAGTCTTATCAAAGGTCTAACAAAAGCTTTATGTTATCTAAAGTTTAACAAAAGCTTACACATAAAGGCTTTTATCATAATGTTATACACACTTATACATATATATACACACACATTTCTATACATTATACCTATATAAGTATGTGCATATACTGAGTATATACACACACATTTCTATACATTATACCTATATAAGTATGTGCATATACTGAGTATATGTGTGTGTATATATATATAAAATAGAGTATGTGTATATATATGCATATATATATAAATAAAATAGTGGAAAATGTTCCACATATCCCAATAAGGGGTCAGTACATATGAAATGAATACGAATTATGTTCTTATGTAATACAGAAGAGAAAAAGAAACCCATTAAGATAACTAGAGTAATACAAATCTGTGTGCTTCCATATCATTTTAACTATAACCAAAGTGTGGGTTGAGGAGGAAGTTAAACCATAAATTAAATAATTGTTTAGAATTACATTCTTCCCAAATTTTTGCATCACCCCACTCTTGCATTAGGATAGACAATAATTGTAGATTATTAAAATGGTAATACTCTTAATGTTTTATAGATTGACATTTATGATGCCCAAGAGCTTAAAGAAATGTTAGTGTCACCTTGCATTTAAGTTACCCTCAGACTTTATTTATAATACTCCAGGATTATTCCTTTGCAGCTAAGGATAAATATTTGAAGAAGTAGGAAGTTTGGCACAGAGATTAGGCATAAATGAATATAATGGTACTAAAATGACAGAGATGTGGATTTAGAAACACTTGTATCCATACAAGAACAAAAATCTTTAAATTCCAGTTCTATCTTCACGTGGACCTTGTCAATAATGTTCATTGAACTGAAACAATTTAGAAGCTGGAAGAATAAAAGACCAATTTGCCAATGTAGTTTGCTAACATTCTGTAAAAGAAGAGGGATAAAGTTTTAAAATATTAAGTGAACTTGTTTTAATCACTGATGGGAACAAGAGAACTGCATGGTCAATCTAGTTTTGAAAAATTGGAACAAAAACATGTTTTAGGTTATTTTCATCAGATGTGAGGTTTTACTTGAATTTGCTCTTTGTTTTTATATGTTATAGCTCAGATGTCTGTGGTAGGTTCCATTCTCCAATTTGGTATATATATATATATATATCCCATATATTGGATCTGTAGTAATAATTTAGTGCCAGGAATTGCTTTAGGCTTTTCAGGAATTAACTGTTCAAATGGTGTGCCCTTGGAAAATTACAAATCAAAGCATGGGCACTAACTGAATCAATATAATTGCCCTCCATTTGGTGTGGGCTTGTGTGTTGAAAAAATATATAATCCTAACAAAAGTAGATGTTTTGGAGACTAATAGAGGCACAATAAGAGAGATCAGACTCTCTTTGCAAGGTCAATTAGAGACTGCTTGTGCAGTTTCCCTCCTGTCTAATGGCCTTAATATAACCACATATTCTTATTATTGCTTGAAAGTTATTGAACATATGTAATCGGTGTATCTGCCTTTGTGGGTCCCTTCAATATTTCTGTTCAAGGCAGCTGCACTTGAAGCTTAAGGGTTTGCAGCTGTTGGAAGCTATATCAGGAACGTGAGGGTTTGGCACTCATTTTCATAGTTCCTACTGTGTAGAAGTTTGGCAAGAACTGTGGAAAGGGTATGGTGACTTAAAGAATGTTTGTAAAACTTTCCCCCATCATTGTGGTTCTGAGCACATAAAGTCTGGAGTTGGAGAATATAAGGGTGGTTATTTTGATTGGAGCATTTGGGTTCCATTTATACAATTAACCGTAAGGGCAAAACATTCTGAGATTTTGCTTAAATTTCATTTTTTCCTTGATAAGTACAGTAAAAAGAATTCTGTGAAGTAGAGCTAAACGGTGTTTCATTTTCTCAATTCCAAAAACAATTTTTCAAAGCTTTAACATGATCATTCATACATATAGCATCTTTAAGGAACATATTAATGATGGTAATCCTAAAAAATCTTTCAAGCTCATAAAACCATTTTATTCACATACATTGGGGAAAAATTATAATTCTCAAATCATCACATACAATATTTGAAGTCACTTTAGAAATAAACCAGTCATGGAGGATTAAAAATCATTACTTTAGAAAGAAAATTTAATGAATTTTAGCTTTGCCCAAAAAGGATATTTTGTAAAATTACCATACTGAGATGTAGTGATATTTATGACAAGATTATTTAACTCCTATAAAGAAAAAGAAATAGTATATTTTTACAATTTCTGAACGTGAGATTATTATAAACTATGATTCTCAATGCTCGTAAGAGGAAATTTGAGAAGGTGACATTTTTCTGGGTAGATTTTAAAATAATATGTTGGAAGAGATTAATAATTCAAAGATATCTCTATTTCTTGATTGATTATAGCATATAATTAAAAGATATTTTTCAACTCTAGTAATTTTGAATTCAGTTTAGCCATAGAATCACACTAAATTCAGAATGAATTTATCTAGATGGATATAGATATAAATACTTTGGGAATATTCGTGTCAGGTTAGCTATGCTATTAATCAATTTGTAATTGTTTCAACATTTCTGATGAAAATGCATCAAAAGGCTTAGTGTGGTGGCTCACGCCTGTAATCCCAGTACTTTGGGAGGCTGAGGCAGGTGGATCACCTGAAGTCGGGAGTTCGAGACCAGCCTGGCCAACATGATGAAATACCATCTCTACTAAAAATACAAAAAATTAGCTGGGAGTAGTGGTGTATGCCTGTAATTCCAGCTACTTGGGAGGCTGGGGCAGGAGAATCACTTGAACCCAGGAGGCAGAGGTTGCAGTGAGCCTAGATCACACCATTGTACTCCAGCCTGGGCAATAAGAGCAAAACTCCATCTCGGAAAAACAAAAATGCATCAAAATAACTATATGTACATCAAATACATCAAAGTATGCATATATACTTTTTAATATATATACTCTGATGCATTTATTTACATATTTGATAGATTTATATTTTTGGAGAAAATATTTACATTTCTCACTGAAAATATAATGATGCATAAAAACAAAATAGTCATTAATAATAATCCTCCATAAAAATATTTGGAATGTGAACGGGAAATTTCAATTCTTCTGATAGGATTAATCTTGGCGATGGTTACATTTCCATGTACAAACCAAAATAAAGAAAAACAGATAAATGAATTCCTCAAAATTAGCTTTTCAAGCATATCAGTGGAATAATTTAACAAGTAAAGTTTCTGCTACACTTCATGTAGACGGGATTTACCACAACATCAACCGTATGGTATGCACATACTCTGTACTATCCCTTGTTCAGGCTGTTAGCATGAGAGTGTATCCAAATAAGAAATTCATCTAGTACCATTTATTAAACATTTCTTTTGTGTGAAATATTGGAGATTCAAATATTATTTCCGAGTTGTTCTCTGTATGTTTGTTTTATCAATCTTCAAAGAATATTTCAGGGTAAAATTAGTTTTTCCACCTTTTAGGAAATGTCATTAAACTCCAAGTCATTAAGATAATTTTTTTCTAAATTAGAAAGTGAATCACAAGCAAGTTGTCAACATTCTGATTCTTACACTAGTTCATAAATCTAGTTGTCTGAAACCTAGGAGTCATTATTTCCCCTGTATTCTTTTCCATCCCACATTCATTACATCAGCAGGTCCTGTGAATAATACTTTCTGAGTAGTTCTTGATTCCCTCTTTGTCTCTGTTTCTGCCCTGACAGTATCTATCTAAGCCTTCACCCTTCAGCATCTCAAATCTGGGTGACTGAAATAGCCTCTTTATTATCACATTCACTGTAGTTGTCCTTTAATGTAGTCTCCACACTGCTTTCTGCTACAGTGACTTTTAAAGCTACAAATCCGGTCATGTCAGCTACATATCCCAGGATGTTCCCTCTCTCAGACTTTGAAATCAGCAGTATGACTGCAGAGACCACCTTTTTAACTAAAAACTTCTGGTGCTGCTTTTAGGAGTTTATGCTCCTCAGGCTTTAGAATCTTTGCCCACCCTGCCTTCTCCCCTCCAAATCAATTACTTTCTACTCATTCTTCACATGTCATCTCAACTCAGTGAAGCCTTTCCTAAATTATCAAGTCAGATTCATTTGTTCCTTGCCACTATAATTTTTTTTTTTTTTGATGGAGTTTAGCCCTTGTTGCCCAGGCTAGAGTGCAATGGCATGATCTTGGCTCACTGCAATCTTTGCCTCCCGGATTCAAATGATTCTCCTGCCTCAGCCTCCTGAGTAGCTGGGATTACAGGCATGCACCACCATGCCTGGATAATTTGTTATTTTTAGTGGAGATGGGGTTTCTCCATGTTGGTCAGGCTGGTCTCAAACTCCTGACCTCAGGTGATCTGCCTGCCTTGGCCTCCCGAAGTGCTGGGATTACAGGTGTGAGCCACCATGCTTGCCACTATAGAATTTTTTTACTTTACTATTAAAGGTTACAATCATATTTTTGTGATTGTTTATTTAACATCTACATGATGAAGGTCATGAACACAAGAATCTCTATGTTCAAATGAATTAAATGAAAATTTAGATTAAAAATAATTCAGAAGGAATATAGGCCTTCAAATTATATTTTTCAAGTAAATGAACATTTCAGGGAAAATAAGAGGTCTACAAATGCAGGAATAAAGAGAACCTTATGCACGTGTGCATGCTCATGTGTGTAGGTACATGTTTTTCAATAGACTTGCTTCAGTTGTAAATTTTCCACATCTCTTGAACAAACACACTATTTACTACGGTTGGCAATTATGTGTATAAATAATTAGTTGCTAATATTATTCTTAAAATTGGGGAATAAACATTGAGTTATGAGAATGCAAAAGAAGAAAATAATAATTCTACCTATAGACAGTGGGTAAGGAATTATAGAGATGAGGGATTTTGTGCCAGGCCTTGAATGGTGACAAAAATTTCAGCAAGCGCATGAATGGCAAAGAACACTATAGGCAGTGCAAACTATGTGAGCAAAATTATGGCCTCCTGATTGTGCTTAGTGTATTTTTGAAATTTTAAGCAGCTACTTATGAGTGAATAATACAAATAACAAGTATTTAATGAGCATTTACCAAGTATGCTTTGAAATGTACACTTTCACTTAATTCTCACAAGCATATCATGTATGCACTACCGTTACCACTAAAATTCATACACCAGAGTGTTCCGAATTCTCATACTAAGCATTAGAGCATTTTAGTAAAATTTGCATGAATGAATAGCAAAGGAATAAATATATCTGAATTCAGACGCCCACAAACTTGACTACCAGATTATACTTACTCTTGAGGAGTAGAGGCAGAAAGGGGTGAAACTGGAATTATAAATGGTAGTTGAATTGTGAGTGTATTGGATTCCATGTATAGGAGTTTAAACTTTATCCTATTGGCAACTGAAAACACTGGAAAGTCTAATCATAGGGTGATTATAATCCAATATAATTTTTAGAAAGATTTGTAGGGTGGACCATATGGGAAATTAATGAATGCAAATTGATTAAATTGCCTATGACTGCATTAAATTGCATATAACTGAGCTAGGCAACTAGAAAACTTAAAGGTAATTTAATTCAGCCAGTTTCTAAAACTAAATACTGAGTGATTATGGAATCCTGCTTCAAATTCTGCCAAATGCTGACTCTCTAAGGGAAAAGTGTCTGGTGAGTGTAAACCGGCTTTGAGAAATAGCTGAGGTGCTATGAGACAGCCAAGTGGCGCTGTCAATATAAAATCAGCAATGTGGATGACGAGAGGAGGGCTAACTCATGATACAAATAGAAAAATTGTGGCTGGGCGCAGGGGCTCACTCCTGTAATCTCAGCACTTTGGAAGGCCGAGGGGAGAGGAGAGGATCACTTGAGCTCAGGAGTTTAAAATAAGCCTGAGGAACATAATAAGACTTCATTTCTATGAAAAACAAAACAAAACAAGCAAACAAAAAAATAGTCACATGTGGTGACATGCACCTGTATTCCTAGCTACTTAGGAGGCTGAGATGGGAGGATCACTTGATCCCAGGAGATTGAGGCTTTGCAGTGAGCTATTATCATGCTGCTGCACTCCAGTCTGGGCAATTGAGCGACACCTTGTCTCAGGAAAAAAAAAAAAAGAAAATTTGTAATATTCATATAGACATTATTTAAAGAAGGAAGCAATCTGACTTTACAAAAATACAGTAATACTTATGCAAAATATTTATTATATCAGAATATGGTTATTCCTGGCACCACAATTCATTCAAATGGAAATGTTTGTCCATATACTCAGTATAGATTTTTGACAATACTTTCAATATTATGAAGATAAACATTAGTGTTTCCAGCTAATGTTGCATAACAAGCAAGGGCTAGATTTACCCTTTCACTTAAACAAACAGAAAAACAAACACAAAATACACACAGAAAAAAATGGTTGACAGGCATTAAACAAAAGGTAGTGCAGAACTGTGATCTCTTAGAGAAGAGCAATTAATAAGGTGAGCGTTACAATTGCACCAACGTGTTTCTGGAGAGCGGTATCCAGAGTGCAGTGCAGAGAAAGGGAGAAGACTCAAAAATTGAACAAAATTTTTACTGATTTGAGGATATAAAACTAAGTTCCAAAAGGCCAATGCAGTTAGACTTTGATGGTTAGAGTCATGGAAAAGAGAGAGATGCACAGGCCAAGAGAGAGGCCTCTGTCTGTTTGCAGTGTGCTCTGTCCTCAAGTCTTTGACTGACCACTGATCTACTCAGGTGTGAGAGTAGACTACAAAGGGAAGGAGAAAGAACTAAAGGAATAGGAAGAAAAATATCTGGAGCTCAAGGATTACAGTTCATGTTTCCATTATTTAGAGTGGGAAGCCTTCTTAGCACATGGAGCAGTAAGTAGAATCCTTAGATTTACTCAAAATTTAAAACATCACTTTGAGAAACACTGTTAGGGAAACAATAAGGCAAGGCATACACTGAAATAAAATATTTTCAAAACACATACTGGAAAAACACTTTTACCCAGAATACATAAAGAACATCTACAACTCATTAATAATAATACTATTTAAACAATGTCTGAAATATTTACATAGATACTATACCAAACAATAAACAGGTATACCTCAGAAATATTGAGGGTTCAGTTCTAAACCACTGCAATAGAGCAAATATCTTAATAAAGCATGCCACAGGAGTTTTTTGATTTCCCAGTACATATAAAAGTTATGTTTACACTATACTGTAGTCTATTAAGTGTGCAATAGCATTATGTCCAAAAAAAAACAATGAATATACTTTAATTTAAAAATACTGTATTATTTAAAAATGCTAGCAATCATTTGAGCCTTAAGTAAGTCATAATCCTTTTGTTGGTAGGAGGTCTTGCCTCGATGTTGACAGCTGCTGACTCATTAATGTGGTGGTTGCTAAAGGTGGAGATGACTGGAGAAGATACTTAAAATAAGACAACAATAAAATTTGCCACATCGATAGGCTCTTCCTTTCACAAGAAAACTTCTCTGTACCATGCAAAGCTCTTTGATAGTGATTTACACACAGTAGAACTTCTTTCAAAATTGGAGTCAATCCTTTCAAATCCTGACACTACTTTAGCAACTAAGTATATGCAATATTCTAAATCCTTTGTCATTTTTACAGTGATCACAACATTGTCACCAGGAGTAGATTTATACTCAAGAAATCACTTTCTTATACACCCATAAGAAGCAAATCCTTATCCATTGGAGCTGTAACATGAGATTGCAATAATTTAGACAGAACTTCAGGCTCTACTTCTAATTCTAGTTCTCTTGTTATTTGTGCCACATATGCCATGACTTGTTCCACGGAAGTCTTCAACACTTCAAAGTGATCCATGAGGGTTGGCATCAACCTCTTCCAAACTCCTGCTAATGATATTTAACCTTCTCCCATGAACTACAAATGTTCTTAATGACATGTAAAACGGTGAAGACTTTCTAAGCCAGGCATTGACATTTCTCCAGCTATTAAAGTCCTAGGCAACTTCTTCCATTAGACAGCTGTCTCATCTGCACTGAAAATCTGTTGTTTAGTGTAGTTACTTTTGCCAATGATCTTAGCTAGACATGGATAATTTGCTGCAGCTTTTACATCAGCACTTGCTGCTTCACCTTATACTTGTAAGTTATGGAGATTGCATCTTTTCTGAAACCTCGTAAACCAACCTCTACTAGCTTTAAACATTTCTTCTTCGGCCTCCTCGTCTCTCTCAGCCTTTATAGAATTGAAGAGAGTGAGGGCCTTGCTCTGGATTAGGATCTGGTTTAAGGAATGTTGTGGCTGGTTTGATATTCTATCCAGACCACTAAAAATGTCTCTTTATTAGCAATAAGTCTGTGTTGCTTTCTTATCGTTTGTGTATTCTCTAGAGTAGCACTTTTAATTTCCTTCCAGAGCTTTTAATTTGCATTCACAACGTGGCTAACGGCTTGGTGCAAGAGGCAACGGCTTGGTGCAAGAGGCCTTGCTTTTGGCCTATCTTGGCTTTTTAAATTATTTATACCTTTTTATTTTAAGTGAAAGACGTGTGACTCTTCTTCCACTTGAACACTTAGAGGGCATCGTCGGGCTACTAATTGGCCTAATATCAATACTGTTGTGTCTCAGGGAATAAGGAGGTCTGAGGAAAGGGATACGCATCAACAAATGGCTGGTCGGTGGAGCAGTCAGAACACACCAACATTTATCTATTAACTTTGCTGTCTTATATGGGCATAGTTTGTGATGTCCCAAAACAACTACAATGGTAACATCAAAGATTACTAATCACAGATCAACATAACAACTATCATAATAGGGAAAAACTTTAAAATAATGCAAGAATTACCAAAGTGTGACACAGAGATATGAAGTGAGCACATGGTGTTGGGGAAACGGTGCCAACTATTGCTTAACGCAGGGTTGCCAGAAACCTTTGGTTTGTAAAACAAAACAAAACAAAACAAAAATTATCTGCCATTTGCATAAAGAACAATAAAAGGAATTATTTCCATATAGCAATGGCAAATAAGCACATGAAAAGAAGCTTACCATCATTAGTCATGAGAGAAATAAAAATGAAAACAAAATGAGCTACTAATACAATACGGATAACACTAAAATGCTAATAACACTAAGTGTTAATGAGGATGTTAAATTTATCTGTATTATTTGTGAAAATACAAAATTGTACGACTGCTTTGGAAAACAAGTCAGCAGTTTCTTATAAAGGTAAACACAGATTGTCTTATACCCAGGGAATTGCAGTGCTAGATATTTATCCAAAAGAAATGAAAACATGCATTTCCATAAAGACTTACTCAACTTTATTCTTAATAAACAAAAAAGGCAGCTTTATTCTTAGTAGGGAATTACTAAAAAACAAAACAAATTTCCAACAACTGATGAATAAATAAATAAATTATGGTGTATTCATAAAATGAAGCACTGCTTAGCAATAATAAAAACAGCTTACATGCAACAAGAATGATTCTTTAAAGTTTATGTGTGTGTGTGTGTGTGTGTTTGTGTGTGTGTGTGTGTGTGTGTGTGAAGACAGAGTCTCGCTCTGTTGCCAGGCTGGAGTGCAATGGCATGATCTCAGCTCATTGCAACCTCCGCCTCCAGGATTCAAGTGATCTCCTGCCTCAGCCTCCGGAGCAGCTGGAACTACAGGCACGTGCCACCACTAGCTAATTTTTGTATTTTTAACGGGGTTTCACCACGTTGGCCAGGATGGTCTCGATTTCTTGACCTTGTGATCCGCCCACCTCGACCTCCCAATGTGCCGGGATTACAGGTGTGAGCCACCGTGCCCGGCTCTTCAAAGCTTTTTTTAAGTAAAAGAAGCCAGCTACAACAGAATATATTCTCTATAATCCCATTCTTACGATGTTCTAGAAAATGCAAAGCTTTAGATTCATACAGTAGATGAATGGCGATCAGTAGCCAGAGATGAGATGAGGAAAGTGACTGCAAAAGGTATAAGGCAACTTTCAGAGTGATGGACATGTTCTAGAACATGATTGTATGGCGCATAGTTGATTATCTAAACCCGTCAAAACTCATTAAATTGTACATTTGAAGTTGGTAAATTGTATTGTATGATTAAAACATTAATGCGAGTGTTGATTAGTAGAGGGGTTGTGTGGGGGGGGGGGCAGGGAATATATGGGGATTCTGCATTTTCTGCTCAATTTCACTGTGAACATAAAAGTACTCCAAAAAATGTGTATTTTTAAAAAGTCAATAAAAAATGCTGCTGAAAATTAAATTTCACTTATTAAAAAAATTAATGTGGCTTTGCTAAAATCTTAATACCTTAATATTATAAAGGAAATAGATAAATAACATTTATAGGATTTTTAATTAATTATTGTTTTAGTAGAAATATTATACATGAGAAAATACTAAATATTTGTTAATATGTAGCCAAAGTTAAGATTAGCTTTCCCTCAGTAGATTACAAAATGTAACCTCTATTAGCATTAGCTAACATTTCTGTTTACCTTTTCGGTTTGGGAAACTATTTTTGTAAAAATTATTATTTAGTATTTCTGAAGGTATGTTCTAAAATTTTTAATTGATTATTTTTTCAGAAGAGAAACAATCATTAAAACATCAGAAGGAATCTAGTAGTTACAGTGCTGGGTAACAGCCAGACCCCTAAAGTACATACTGTGTGTTTCCATTTACGTGAATTTCAAGAAAAAGACAAAATATAGTGATAAAAGTCAGAATGTTGGTTCTATTTGTGGGACTAGTGTCTGGAGACTGGCATGAAAGAATCTCTGGGGTTTCCATAAATGTTCTGTATTTTGGCCAGGTGCAGTAGCTCACGTCTGTAATCCCAGCACTTTGGGAGTCCAAGGCAGGCTGATCACGAGGTCAGGAGTTTGAGACCAGCCTGGCCAACATGGTGAAACCCTGGCTCTACTAAAAAAAAAACAAAAATTAACCAGGCGTGGTGGCAGGTGCCTGTGATCCCAGCTACTCAGGAGACTGAGGCAGGAGAATCACTTGAACCCGGGAGGCGGAGGTTGCAGTGAGCCAACACTGCCTCGCTGCACTCCAGCCCGGGCAAGGGAGTGAGACTCCGTCTCAAAAAAAAAAAAAAAAAAAACCCCAAAATTCTATATTTTTATTTCAATAGTGGTTACTTGGATATGTGTGTGTGTACATGTGTGAGTTTCAAGTTGTGTAATTCATCAAGTTGTATAAGAATTGTTCCCTTAGTCCATGTATTTTGTACTTAATTTTTGAAGCACTTTTTTCTGTATGGGAGTTACATGATCTATACATTTTTTGTCTGAAAATCTATTAATTGCCCCTGGCTTCTTGTTCTTCATTTCTTCCCTTGGTAATACACTTCCATGTACTTTATGGGTTCAACTCTGCCTTCTTTTTTCCTCCCTCCAGTCCTTTCATCTTTCTTTCCTCTCTCCTATGTTTTCCTTAACAAATATTTTGGAAAACCTGCAATATCCTCAAATATGGTAGGTACTAGGGATTCAAATGAATTGCTGAAATGGGTATTGTCCTGCTCTCATGGAGATTAAATTCTAGGAAAAGCGACTTAATTGTTTTCAGAAAATTCAAATAAATTGAGAAATGATAAATTGTGCTAAAGGCATATAATGTCAGGTTGTGAGCAAGGCAGTAAGTTCACAGATGGTTTTCCTGAATAAGCAAGCATAGGTGGATGAAGGTGGGGGGAAGACACTGGCTGCATAGTACATGTGGACAGACACTGTGACCAGAGGAAAGCATCAACATGAAAGAAAAATGTTCCCCTCACTTCAACTGGCTTCACCAAAACAGTACTCTCTCTGTTTATCTATGGCCTCTATATAAATTATTCCAACTGTATAGTTTTCAAACCTAATCTTAACTGATAACAATATTAAACCCTATTGTCATCTTGTCTTAGAATAAGTTATAGGTCTTTTTTCCACTTTTTCAGTATAATCTCTAGACCTTTTCATATATATCTATGACTTCAATGAATAAGTCTTCAAAGATTTGTCCTAATTCTAACTCTAGCCCAGATTTTCCCTTTGCACCCCAGATTTATATATCTATCTGCCTTCTTGACATCTCCAGGGTATATAAATACATCCAAATTGGAAAAAAACATCCTCTCTGCCCCAAATTTCCCCAAATTGACCTAGTTACTAGTGTTCCCTATTTTGGCATCACGTCTATTCTGACACAAAGCCAGAAACCTAAAATTTAACCTGGACATCTCTTTATTCTTGTGTTCCACATCAGTATACATTTCCATGACATTTCAGATAACCTCTATTGTTTAGATTGATTAAATGTTTCTCATACCAATTCATATTTCTTATTTTTATTTTCATTATTTTTGTTCATTCTACATGTCCTCCTTTATTGTGCCCCAACACACTTCCCAATAACTTCTCATGGTGCCTGATACGTGATAGGGCCTGGTTAGGTACTTTGCAGGGGCTAGGGATTGTCTTAGTCATTTCCTTTTAATAGTATATAAAGCAGAAAATTTTCACTGAAACATAGTACATTTATAATATTTCTAACTGAATAAAAGTTGTATATGTTTAGTAAGTTTATTTTTATTAAAACTGATTTATTTATACAATTTGACATGCATTCTGTGGAAATGATAGGCCAATGACCCAAATTACATCTGCACAGATCTTGTTACCAGGGTAATTGCATTCCATATTTTCTTATATGTGAAGATGTGTTTACTAGCAAAAATGGATATATTCATCTTTGTTTCTCATTTACTTTGTTTAAAACTATAATGTCTGCTATATACCACATTAACTTTTAAATGTATAATTCTTAGAAAGCATCATTAATGCTGCTTAAACTGAAGAGTGATTACAGCACAACTGTCTCAACAAACACCTAAGTCCTTAAATACTACATGGTTGCTATTTTATTTTCATAACTTGCACTTCTTAATTGTCTTTATCTCTCATTTATTATTTCCAAAGGTTCTTTATGTAACCTTTGAAACATAGTTAATATGATTAGTCCTGACACTTGGTGTCCTTGAAGAGTTGCTTGTGATTGAAAAGTGTAAATATAAGGTGAGTTGTGTATAGTTTGTGATTCTCCTTGAAGGTTAGATTATTTTCAATATGGACTATTATGAGTATAAATACAAAGTTATATAAACTTAGGGAAACACAAATGCATGCAGATGTACACATGCATACACACACACACTCCAAAATAACACACTGGAACATGTTTTTAAGACACACATCAGAAGATTGTAGAGGGCAAAAATTCATTCATAGTGCTTATATAAAGTTAATGCCCACATTTCTAATGATTTAGGTGGTTCTCAGTGCTCCTTCCCATCTTTCCCATCATAACACCCTTTTCCTCATTTACAGGTTGACTTGAGGGTTTGCTTGGTTTCCTCCAGGGATGTCACACCTTACGTAAACCTTTGAAAAATAATGACTACAATTTCTTTTTACCAAATATTACATTAGAATTTGAGGGCTTTTTGATCTTTAACTTAATATGATAACTTTTGCCTCCCTATTCCAGAAAATGTAAACAGTATTTTGAAAATTTGACCATCCATATGGCAAAGGATTTATAACCAGAATATATAAGGAGCTCAAAACATTCAATATGAAAAGAATCAGGTAATCAAATTAAAAAATGGATAAAGATCTGAAGAAACATTTTTCAAAAGAAGATATAAAAATGGTAAACGTGTATATGAAAAGGTACTCAACATTATTGATCATCAGATAAATGAAAATCATAACTAAAATGAGGTATCATCTTACTCTAATTAAAATGACTATCCAAAAGGCTGGTAATAAAAAATGTCAGCAAAGATGTGGAGTAAAGGGAACCCTTGTACACTGTTGGTGGGAATGTAAGTTAGTACAACCACTATGGAGTACAACATTATGGAGGTTCCTCAAAAAACTAAAAATAGAACTACTGTATGACCCAACAATCCCACTGTGAGGTATATACCTGAAAGAAAGGAAATCAGCATATCAAAGGGATATCTGTATTCCCTTGCTTATTGAAGCACAATTCATAGTAGCTAAGGTTTGCAATCAATCTAATTGCTCATCATCAGATGAACAGAAAAAGAAAAGGTAGTATATATGCACAACGTACTATGCAGCCATAAAAAAAAAAAGGGTGAAATCTTGTCATTTGAAGCAACATGGATGGAACTGGAGGACGTTTTGTTAAGTGAAATAAGCCAGGCACAGAAAGACAAACTTTGTATGTTTTTACTCACTTGTAGGAGCTAAAAATTAAAACAATTGAGTAAAGAGTTAAAAAGTTGAATGACAGTTACCAGAGGCTGGAAAGGGTAGTGGAAAGTGGGAGAAGTGGGGATGGTTAATTGGCACAAAAATATGGTTAGATAATATGAATAAAATCTAGTATTTAATAGCACAACAGAGTGACTATGGTCAACTATAATTTATGATACATTTAAAAATAACAAAAAGAGCATATAATTGGAATGTTTATATCACAAAGAAAGGATAAATGCTTGAGGTCATAGATACCCCATTTACCTTGATGTGATTATTACACATTGTATTTTGTTATCAAAATATCTCATAAATTCCATAAGCATATGCACCTATGTACCCATAAAAATAAAAATTAAAATTAAATAAAAACGAAAATTTGTCCAAATTTTTAAAGTAGAACCCCTTCTAGAATGAAGCAATAAACTACTTGCCCATATAGTCAGTATAGTGAGGGCCAAGACTAAACATAAGCTGTGAGGCATCTTAAAGGCCGTGGAATGTCTCAGGTACTTGATTATGTAACATGGATACAGTGTAGGGGAAAAGAAAGATGTAGATTTTTAACAATATACCGTTATATTCTAAAAAATTCCCAAACTATCGGAAAGTAAGTAGATTGGAATTAGACAGCCACATCAATTATTAATCATTCATTACACCCACAGCTATTTATTGAGATAAAATAAGCTGATCTATCATGTATGAAAAAGTATGAATTAGAATGTTTGGATTGGTAAAGATAAGTATCAAATTCATCTATACTAACTATACATAGTCACCCCTTGGTATCCATGAGGGATTTGTTCAGAACCTCCAAGGATAACAAAGTCCATGGAAGCTCAAGTCACAGTTGTAAAAGGGCATAACATTTGCATACAACTTATGCACATTCTCCCATATACTTTAAATAATCACTACTTATAATACCTAATATAATGTAAATATTATGTAAATAGTTGTTACATCATATTGTTTAGAAAATAATGACAAGAAAAATGTCTGTACAAGTTCAGTGCAGACACAACCATCCAATTTTTTGGTTCCTAAGTATTTTTGATTCATGATTGGTAGAATCCATGGATGCAGAACCCATGGATATGGAGGGTTACTGTACTCTCTCTGTGTATTTTATATATTAATATATACACAAATATGTATACACATACACACACGTCTTCCTTTCTCTTTTAATATAATAGAGGTGTTTTTGAAATTGGTTTATTAATTTTAATGTTTCTCAGAATATCCTGAAATAAAAAAGGAATGTGAGCCAGAAATAACAAATTTTAACACAAGGGACTCTACTCTATGAAATAAATTATTTTTGGGTATACTTTCCAGATGCATAATCTATTTTTGTGACCATAAATGCCATATTTTATATAGCAGGTATAAAGATTCAGATGAGTAAAGCATAGTTCAATGTCTATGAGTAAATTAATATAAAATATGAAGAAAAAGTGTTTCATTTTCTTTGTCATATTACAATAGGCACAGACATGCCATGCTAATTTACAGAATCTGAAATCAAATTCTCAAATTTTCCTTTTATTCCATAGTATATTTTGTGGGGAGGATAAGGAAGCATTGGATAATCACAATGTTAAAATATGGTAAAATATACAGTCTAACATAAAAAGTAATTTTGTCCATGAGCTTTTAGGTTTACATTTTTTGTCGATTTTATCTTCTATTTAAACTGTATGTTACATTACAAATACTGAAATTGCATCATTAAATCACATTTTTCTTCTTTCATATGTCAGTTACCTATTGAGAACAGATGTTATCTCTACACATTAATGCTTACTCTCAAGTCATATACTGTAAGCTTAATGTACTGAAAAAAGAGAGAAATAAAAATGTCATCATATTTTAGCTGAAAATAAAGTTTCATCAAAATGATGTTATAAACTTTTAAAATTAAAGCAAAAAATACAATGACCTAATAAGACATCTACCGATTTCTTGGACATTAAGAGATATACTAAAAAGTATTGACAATGTATCTCCCTCAGTATGAAATCTCTGTTTATTATCTGCTTGATCTACACAGTTAAGACAACTCAGACCAAATTTGTGTTCAATTCAAGTGATGTTAGTTTTTAAAGTGGTAAAATGGCTCTGCATTTACTCTTAATAAAAAAGTCTTATTTTCTTTTTTATACAACAGATATGGTGTTTTCAAATAAAATTCACTAGTAATTGCAAGATAGTATAGATCTGTATTATTTTTACCCATTCAATTTTTACTTCCCCTTCCATTTCTTTTCCTATACCCCCACTCCCTTAAAATAAGCATTTTGAATAGCTTATTTTAAGAGAATTTTCAAAAAAAAAATATATAGTTAAATAACAGTAAATAAGTGCTCTACTTTATGTTAAGTCATGTACAATGGGTTTTATTCTGCCAAACATGGATAGAGAAAAAAATAGTACTGCAGAAATTTTTCTGCCTTTGGGGTGGGGGAAAGTACCTATTCTGTCAATTATTTCATTTTTTTTTTTTTCATGATGGTCTGAGAAACAAGAATTTAATGCCTTTTTAGATGTGAATTACATATGTCATATTTTCTGAATCCGTGTGTTATGTATGCCCCACACGCATTTCAAATAGTTGTATAATTGGTGTTTTTAGGAACATGGAAGAGATAAGTATACTTAAAGTCATTAAATTCGGGTCATTTCTACAAAAATGATATGAAAATATGGTATCATTCTTTTTTTTTTTTTGAGGCGGAGTCTCGCTCTGTCGCCCGGACTGGAGTGCAGTGGCCGGATCTCAGCTCACTGCAAGCTCCGCCTCCCGGGTTTACGCCATTCTCCTGCCTCAGCCTCCCGAGTAGCTGGGACTACAGGCGCCCGCCACCTCGCCCGGCTAGTTTTTTTGTATTTTTAGTAGAGACGGGGTTTCACCGTGTTAGCCAGGATGGTCTCGATCTCCTAACCTTGTGATCCGCCCATCTCGGCCTCCCAAAGTGCTGGGATTACAGGCTTGAGCCACCGCGCCCGGCCTCATTCTTTGTATTATAACAGATTTTATTCTCCCAACTAAGTCAGAAAATCAGTTTTTCTCCTACTGCAACTTCTTCAGAATGGAATACAGCATCTGCATACCAGACCTTCATGACTGGATGAGAACACAGATTATTTCCAGTTAAGATTCTCTGGGAAATTAAGTATACAGAATGGAATTCTCTAAATCAGAAAGTTTACAATATGAGAGCAAAAACTGCTTTGACCAGAAACCAAGTCTCTAGTGTTTCACAAGTTTAGTTTAACAAAAACAAATCGGCTTTTGAAATCCTGAGCTCTGCTCAATTTCTCAGCTGTTTTGCAGTATACTATGATTTTATTCATTCAATAAACTAGAAATGAAGGCCATACTAAAGTACAGATATACCTTTTCTCTGACCAAAATACATGTTCCTCCTCTAAGCCTTGGACTATCACTATGATTTTTGTATTGCTTACAATGATACGTCTATAATATGTTATAGACCCACAGAGCCTTTAGTTAGGTAGGAAAAATTCATCATCAACACAGGAAATACACAAACACACAATTGTGTCCTTTAGTAAAATATCAACTGCACAGAGAAAGAAGAGTGCATTTCTTAAGCTCTAAATTTACATAACTAATATTGACAAGAGTGAGAAGAGGTTGATACTGTAATAATGGGATAATCAGAACCTACATAACTATTTTATTAAAAAGCCTCTAATTTATCAACTCAACGACTAACTTCTATATTAATCTCATCAGTAATTTCTCAGTCACATCTATTCTTATAATCTGATCAAGGGCCCATATCATATTGTTCCACTTGAAAAAAACTGTTTGCTCAATTCAGACAATCAAACCTAAGGAGAAAATTGAAGGAAGCTAAAAAATACATAAGCCCAAGTTAATGTTGTAATAAAAGACCAAGAAGAAAATATCTATTTGTAAATGCTTGAGAATGTAATTTCTTAACACATATTCCTTGGTCAATAAAATGTGAATGAACATGTTGAACTGATGAGCCCATGGCCTTCATAATGCTATTCTTGGAAATAAATGGAAATATCCTATACTGAAAGGAAATATCTTGGAAAAATTCCACAGAAACTGCTTTAACAAGAAATAGAAACGTTATACTAATCTTTGCTACATGTCTAACTCATGAATTGTATTCTACAGACTTCATTTATCCATCGTGCACAATAAATGGTACAGATACTTGAATATTAAAAGTATTGTTTTCCTTCTGAAAATTATTTTAGTGTTTTATTTTGAAAATTAATTTGACATTTTTTGAAGATAACATTAATGGGTAGGGATTTGGATTATATTAATATTATAGTGTATACAACACAGATTTTAATTTTCCCTTATTAAAAGGTAATTTAGGGGTTATGACAGCTCATTATTTATTATATTAATAATTATATATTAGATATATAATAATATATATAATTAACGCAAATTAATTTTACTTCTTTTAAAGTATATCCAGTAATGAAATCCAAAATTACACTTCATTAATTCACTCTAACTTCAAGAGTATAAATAGCACTCTACTTTTTAACCTATTGAATATTATAAGAAAATGGTGTGGATCTTACAAGTTAAATTTACTTATATATTTAAATATCAAAGATTCTGAAATTTGTTTCTTTAATTATAAGTAGTGATTTAGTAGTGGCCTATCAAATAAATAAAAATTGAATTCCATAAAGTAAAACCGAATCATTATGAAATCCAAACCTTTACAACATGCATTTTAATAAGAAAATATGCAGTTTGAAAAGTCTGTGATGATATTTAGGTTTTTACTATTTTGAAAATATGCTAGGTTCTAAAATTCCATTTATACATGAAGTGCTACAAGTTAAAAAAAAAAAGTTGCTAGGCAACCTTTAATGACCACACAAAGCAGCTATAGTGTCAATATTGATTAAGTCTGTCTGAGAACCACACACACTAAATAATTTGGCACCTTTTTCTGTAATTTATGTTGATAAACTAATTTCTAAACAGACAAACAACTTCAAAATCCTTGCTTTGCTAGATCTGGAAGGTGTTACACTTAAGCAGATTATAGTTTTACAAGTATTAGTACATTTTTTATTTACCCAAAGCCTTACAGCATGTCAAGATTATGTTATATTATACAATCTATTACACAGGTTGCTGCTAATGTGCATAGTATTCATAAATTAGCTCAATGTCAAAGGGGAATAGAGTAAACCATGTATTTTGGCCAGCTATCCCTACTAACAGCAATTTAAAAAAATTTACCATTTTTTAATTTTTTTGAGATGGTGTCCCGCTGTGTCATCCAGGCTGGAGTGCAACGTCATGACCTTGGCTCACTGCAACCTCTGCCCCGGACAGGTTCAAGTGAAAAGTCTACAAATTTAAACAACACTCTACAAATCTATTTTCAGGAATTAAAATGTAACTTAAAATTTAAAATGTACAACTAAAAATGTTATTTTAAACACTCTGCTATCAAGAATTCAAAATTAGTTTAATATTCGATTTTCCATTTTTTTCTGTTGAATACATGAAATTGTTTTACAACTTCAAATGCTTATTATAAATTTTATTGTGAGAGATACGATTTTAACAGACTTCATTGACCTTGGGAAAAATAAGCTGGTTTTCACAGTTTCCAGAAGGGAACCACAATGACTGAGTTTCACTGGAGATTCTGATCCAAAGAAGAGAGAGTCAACCCGGATCATGGTCTTATGAAGTGCTGAGAATGTTTCTAAGAAGTACAGCTAACAAACTTCAATCACTTTTCAGATTTGTAAGATTTATATTGAATGGAAGAAATCATGCAAAATAGAAACCAGTGATTATAATATTCCTGAACAAGGAAAAGAAATAAGTAAAGGAAAAATAAGAAAACTGAAATAAAAATGGAAAACGGAAAGCTATTGCATGGTAGAGGAAATTCTACTACTCAGCTATAGAGCAATGTTTATAATGCAATTAATATATCTATCCTGTTTGAGCATGGGAGTTAGATTTTCTAAATATGAAGCAATATTCTATTGAAAGAAAATGGATACATGGACACCATTAGGGAGAAGGAGTAATATAAAATAAGAGTCAAGGAAAGACTCTTAATTAGTAGTGATACCCTAATTACAATGAATCTTATGACACAGAGAAGGAACTTAAGCCTTCTGGAAGAGTACATTGAACAAGGGAAATTTTAAAAAGTCTATTGCTAACTCATATAAATACTAATGACATCATCAAAAGGGTCAGAGAAGCATCTTTACGGGTAGGCCAGGGAAGTTAACTGAAGGACTCTGTAGAGGAGATGGTGTCCTTCATTTTCATTACGTCCTGTGTAAAGGATCCTAGAAGAGAGAACTGCAGGGTGGACTTGGCTCTAGGCTCTCTCTTATTCTATTTCTATGGTAGTTTTATGAATTCTTGAAAACAGATTATAGCTTTCAGTTGTTTTTCTTTGGTTTTAAAAATTACTCTAAGTATAGATATTAATGTTGTGCATATAGTTTTGTATGGTATATTTAGTGGTTAAGAAACAGAGGTCTGAAGACAATCCCTCTAAGATAAGCAGTCTTCCTTCATGACTAAGTAATTGGTTGACCTTGGCCAGTGTGGTGGACTCACAACTGCTGTAAACTTGAGAACAGGAGTTTGAGACCAATCTGAGCAATGTACTGAGACCCCCACGCTAAATAAATAAATAAATAAATAACCTTGAATAAATTCTTAATTTCTTCCAGATTCAGTTACCATATTTAAAAAGTAGCAAAAATAACAGTACCAACATCACAGTGGTGTTGAGATAACTAAAGGCAATAATTCTCAATTTCAACCATACAATAAATGTTCAATGATTGTTAATTTTATTATCGTTATTCAGAGTTTTTATAGTTTCATCGCTAATATTGTAAGACATTTTTGAAAACTTGTTCTAAAAACATCAGAGAGATTCAGCACACTATTTGCTAGAGTTAAATAATGCAGTCAAATGCTCTACCCCTGAGCTATACCCCCGCTAGAGTTAAATAATGATGAATGATGGTGAACAAGGGCAAATATGTCACTGTGAAATAATTATTGTACTTTGTAATCTTATCCTTCAATTATGGCTTCTTGTAAAACTTTACACTTTTAAGTTTAATATGGTCCAGAACATATGAAATCCCTTTCTATAGTTATAATAGAATAACTATTCATGTTTACATAATTACATGGAACTCTAGTATTTTTACTGATAATTTTATGTTAACATCCATTTTCTAACGTTAAGGACGTATGTAAGAGTATGGGAAGGCAGAATAAAGATAAACATGTAATACAAATAGTAAACATAAAGTAATTGTCATAACATGTAGGACTATGGGCTACTTCCCAGTAGGACTGAGTAGACTCTATCTAGAGCCCTGCTCTATGTCTGCAAAAAGCAGTGTTTATTCATTAATCCAAGTATGGAAACATGCTACAGATCTAATGGATGAAGAAAAAAATGGGGAAATTACAATGTAAACAGCGGTATGGGAGTACATTACTGTACAACTAGCTAGAGCAGGACATAGATGATATGCCCTGACCCAGATGACCATGCTGCCTCAGAAGCCAAAGTAGCAAGGGAAGAGTTAGTCTACGGACATCTGCTGAAATTCTCTTTCAGCAAAATCGCATCATCTGACAAATTCCTGACACACCTTATTGAAAATTCCATCCATCAAAGGTAAAGGAGACGAATTATTTGGGGAACAGCTATTCTGGACCTAATTCTAAACCAACAAAGAACTGATTCATTAAGTGAGAGAAATAGAAATCCTGAGAGAAAAGTTTCGTGTGATCTAAAGTTTCATGACAGTTCAGGAGATAGATACTAGATTCTCACTGCTTTTTCACTCTCGGACATTTGAAAATACATACCCACGTGCCTTTGCCTTAAAGGCAAGTGCTGATTTTTTTTGGTGCATGTTCTTTCAATTTTTCACCCCAGTTCTTCAAAAACAAAAGTTGTAACAGCTTTCTTTAGATCTATATCTATCTATAAAATATCTATACACATTTAATTGACCTAAACCTTTTAATCTTATAGCTTTTGCATTTAATTTTATAACACAAACATGTATCCACTTAATTACATGGAACTGGCCTATTGTGAATAGTTCAGTACAATAAACTTTATGGTTTAGACAAATTGTGATATAACTTTCACAGCTATTCTGTTCCTCTTTACTTCTATAGCAGCTGTGCTGTTTGCTGTTTTTGAGATATTGTTATTAATTCCAGCTCCCTGTATAGTCCTGATTGGTCTAGGCCAATCTTTCTCATAGTGTGATCCAGGGAACTCTAAGCTTTCTTAAGAACTTTTCAGGGGCTCTGCAAGGTCAACATTACTTTAAAATAATATTAGGATATACGCTGTTTCTTCCCCTCTCATTCTCTGGCAAGTGTACAGTGCAGTTTTCCAGAGGCTGCAGATGAGTGCCATCCCCACAGATTGAAAGCAGATGCAGGTATGAGAACCCATCTATTAAACCAGATGTCATGGAGATGTTCAAAAATAATGAAACAATGGTACTTGCTCATTAATTCATTCTGTTTTGAAAATATATCTTCTTTAAAGTATGTATTGGTTAACACATGATTTATTTATTACAGTTGTTAAATGACATAATAAATATATATTATAAAATATCTATTTTAACTTCCAGTACGGTAAATACTGATAAACATAAACAAAACCTTTTAGGGTCCTCAGTGATTTTTTAAGAATGTAACTAGATTCTGAAACCAATAAGTTTTATATATTGACATAATCCTTTGTCTTATTCCCTTAAAACATTCCCTGAAAACACCTTGTACACTGGCCTTAGTTAAAGAAAGAAAATACAGAGACATTAATATATAAAATGATTTTTTCAAATAAAAATTTTAATACTGTGTTATTAAGTATTTACTTTTTAATTCCATTTCACAATTCAAGCCTGGAAATCCATCACCCTTTTGGATTACAGCTGTATTTATTATTTTTTTAGAATTTGAAAAGATCATTTGAATTTTGACATGTAATTATTTCAGCCACAAAAAGTATATTGTTATATGGCACAATAAATGTTTATTACCCAAAATGTATTTTGTTATGTGACATGGAAACCTAAGCATTTATTGTGCTTTCAAACAGCAAAAAAAACAATTTTCTATTTGTATTACTATGCTGTCACTTTATTTCAGTTAATTATAGATTAGAGGCAAAATTTATTTTATAAGAAAAGGAGAAAAATAACCAAAAGTAACTTTTGGAACTAAAAGAAGTTAGTAAATTCAGAAAAACCTGTGCACGTCAGGCAGGCCCTGAGGCCATAGAGAGACTGAGGAGTGAGAGAAAAAAGAACAAGAGAGAGAAAAAAAAAAAAAAGAGGTGGAACTGTAGAATTGTTTGCATTCTTGTAACCACAAGAATGAGGGCAGTTAAAAACAGAATGCATCTGACCAAATAAAGCTACAATTCTTGATCAAAGCTGCATGGTGCATTAACTCTATTCCCAGCTGCCCAGCAATAGGACCCTGCGTTACCATTACCTTGTGGTTATGGCACTACAAAGGGAATAAAAAACATATGACAATTAAGCAACAATCATTAGAAATAGTGATATAGGAGATAGAGTCAATTCAATCCTGTAGGGAGAATTGAGGGGTGTTTGGGTGGGGTTTATGCTACAGGAAAATAAATGATGTTGTGACCAGGAGAAATAGTTACAAAAGCCTACGTGCCGGAGAGCACATTATCTTACTGTTTACTCAAGTACTCATGTTTGGAAAGAAATACCATATATATTTAAAATTTGGAACCAATAAAAGATGTTCTTTTGGTGCCTTTATGGTTCAGAATAGTCTAGGTATAAGTGTTTGGTTTGAGCTCTCTCTCTGCATTTATTTTATAATGCCCACGCTATACTTGAAATACAGGCTGAAAGTGTATTACTTGTTCAGTGTCGCAGAGTTCATAGGTATTGAATGCAGGATTCAAACCCTCATCTCTCTTTGTCTCCAAAATTAATTCCCTAAATGAGTTCTTCACTTTTGCGAAGACTTCTTTCTCAAAGTAAATATGACTGCATCTCACATTGTATTATTATTGTTTTTTCCACTGATCTGCTTGTTTAAATTGGTAACCACATTTTTAATATGCTGACTTCTAGTTATTTATTATTCATCATATTAACACTTTTATATTCTTACTTTTTTTTGCTGCAACAACTTCAAAATCACTCTGATGTTAGTCTTAAGTGAATTTATATGTTTAACATATTTCCATTTACAAGCAAATCTAGACAGAATCTGATACTGAGAACTGTATGAACATCACAAGATAATTATTCTAAGAGATTGTGAATAGATAACACATCTGTAAGTAACATGAATTTAACTAATATTTAAATATTTTATCTTGAGCAAGTTAAATTATAACATTTAAATTATATCATAATTTACATTTGAGTAATTATAACATGGTTATGAAAACATAAACTAAAAAATGTGGAGACATTTTTCTTTGACTGAATGATTTAAATATCACATTTGCCAATAACGAAAAACAAAGGCATTTCTACTACCTTTGAAAAGCTTGCGTTGAACCTGTCACAGACAGATACATTACTATTTAAAAAAAGACTCTTGACCTGTCTGCATGTCAAAGACCTCCTTCTCCATTAATTTTTTACTTCACTTTATCCCCTCTGATTTAATTTTATGTTAGCCAACATAGTACACCTGCTTCAGAAATGAAAATTTACCTCATCGTATATTTCCTGTGAACCTAGTAGGAGGTTCCACAGACCTGAAGTAGGCCCACTAAATACATTTTCAACTAAAGCAGAAATATATTATCCCATTATAAAGGTGACAGTGTAGGGGAGAAACTTAAGCATTAAACAAATAAATACAATTGTAATAAGTGGTACAATAAAATATTAAAATGGTAAACTATGATGACGTGATCAGTATTCATTTACCGAAACAGTAAATTACTCCTTTTTATCAATCTGCTATAATCAAGTTTCTAAGCAAACCACTGTAGTGGAAAATGGATCCTTGCTATCTAATTCTCACTTCATCCTCTGTAACTCCATGCTACACTCAAGCATACAACCATGCTTTACGCTCAATCAAGCAAGAACATGGAACACGTACTCTTTCTGCCTTCATAGACAAGCACTCCAAGGCAGAATTACTTAAGTCTCCCCAAGAGATTCAATTGGTTCATCCGTAAAAAAAACTGAGAAAAGGCCTTTCTGTGCAATAAAACTCCACATGTCATTTTCTGAGGTATTTTAAAGTGATAAGCATGCTAGAGGTAAATTGCTATTCCAACACTAACCATATAAAAAAGATAATTCAGATCTAGCTACTAGGTTATGCAGGATTATTTTTCTTGTGCTCTCACTTGATTCTATAGGCAGAAATCTGACAGTTCCAGCAATTCAATGTTCTAAACAATTTACATACACTAAAAACAGCAACAACAACAACAACAACAAAAACTTAGTTTTTGAATAAATTGAGGTACAGAGAATTTAAGCAACTTGTTCAGGGGCTTGACCATTTATATATGACATATGTCTATGAATCTGATTCATAGACAGTTCAATTAATGTCCTCAAGTAAGGGTCAGCAAGGCCCCTCTAAGAATTGTGGCTAGAGTCAAAGTAAGAAAGATATTTTCTAATAAAAAATAAATGTGTAGGTAAGATGTGGAATTACCAGTTATGAATATATGTCCACAATGTAGTTTAATTACTTAATTTTTCATCTTGTACAAAGAGGCAAAAAAAATGCTACTTGATTTAATTCAGGTTATATGACATTGCCTTTAAAGGAAGTATTATTAAAGTAGGCCAGTGAATCCTCAAAAATAATCTACATAATTTGTTTATGTCTTTAAGAATCCTAAATATATTTAAAAAGCTAATGTATGTGCATAATTAAAATGCTCCTTCTTAAGAAAATAATCGCCAAACAATAGTTTTGCCAAATATTTCTCTTGATATTCAAAGGACAGATTTGCTACAGATGATCAGAAAAGATGGTGATCTAGTATAATTCCACACAGCTCTTCCAGTTACTTCAGAGCAAGAAGACTGGATGTGAGTTGAGGCTTAACAAGAGCCTAAGATTTTGATCGGATTTGCAGATGGAAAACATTTCAGACAAGAAGAATGGAATGAAAAAGGCAGATAGGTGACTTGCATTTGGAATAATGAGTAGACCTATGTATCTTTAGATAGAGGCTGATCCAGTTGAAAATGAAGATGGAAATCAAACTATGAAAAAATCTCAAAAAGTAAGCTAAAGAAACTGCACCGAATTCTTTGGAGTGTCATAAAATTTCCCTTAGTCAAATCTACAATTTTGTTTAAAAGAATCTTGAAGAAATCTTAAGTGTATAAAATATTGGACTTTCTGATTAACACATTCAATAAATACATAATAATTTTATAAATATTCTATGCTAATTACTAAAAATGGAAACATTACAAAGGTAGAAGTAATGCTTTCAAGGATGTTGTGATTTGAGTACATAAGTGAGCACAATGTAATGTTATATGTGCTACATAAATTAAATTTATAACATAAAATATTTAAGCCTACTTATAGCTAATAACCCATGGTATTTCTAAAAATAGGTTATAAGCTTCAAAAATTATATTTTCCTAGCCGGGCACGGTGGCTCACGCCTGTAATCCCAGCACTTTGGGAGGCTGAGGCGGGAGGATCACGAGGTCAGGAGATCAAGACTATCCTGGCTAACACTGTGAAACCCGTCTCTACTAAAAAATACAAAAAATTAGCCGGGCCTGGGGGCGGGCGCCTGTAGTCCCAGCTACTCGGGAGGCTGAGGCAGGAGAATGGTGTAAACCCAGAAGGCAGAGCGTGCCATGAGCCAAGACTGAGCCACTGCACTCCAGCCTGGGCGACAGAGCGAGACTCCATCTCAAAAAAAAAAAAAATTACATTTTCCTTTACAACTTTAAAAATAGTCTGCAGATTCTTTCACCATAATGTTAGTAAATCCTGCTTAACAAAACAGTGAGATTCTGAAAAGAACACAGTATTTTTTAATGAAATTTAATCCTTTATTTTGTATGCAATCCAACAGAAAGTGACTCGCATGTCACAACCACTTATGGATATAAATCATTGTCATCTTCAGATGAGTTGTAATTAAAAGCATGTTATTTATCTTTGTAATGAGGATTACAAGGATAAAGATCATTTTAAAAGCAAGGTAGTTATTTTATGTATCACTTAAAAATTACATCAGTAGGTCAGAATTTTAGTTTGGCTTTATAGTTTTATGTTATTGTTTTAATGTATTGTATAATGTATTTATACAGTATAAATGTAGTATATACATATAAACATACAGGCCATATAATGACCAAAGTAAGATAAATTTAAAGCAAAAGATGAACAAAAATAAGCATCTTACCTAAATGGCTAACAGTTTCTAACAATTATTATTATAATTAACATATAAAATGCATATTAATTCTATATAAGTAATAATACAATTTATCTCACCTTGGTTATTATATAGCAAGTGTGTATGTATACAGATATACATACACACACATATCCAATATATAGACTTACATATTCACTGTATATATCTAGCATAAATATATATGCACAAACACATATATAGGCTATATAATAACAAAAGTAAGACAAAGTTATATATAACTTGTATACGTTTATATATATACAAGTTACTGGATTTTATATCAATCATGAATCTTCAGTACAGATTTTTCCATCAAATATATATCCAGCTCTGAAACTGCAGATATCACTAGAGTACAAAGCTAATTCATCTCACTGGGAATTAGTATATTGATATTTTCACTGGAAACAATAAATTCATGTTGACAAAGCTGAATTGCAATGGAAATCAAAAATATAGAGATGGACAGATAAAACACACAAACCTATATTTGGAGTCCAGGCAAAACTTCAAACCAACTTAGAGCCAGACATTTTACGAATTTGGGATGTCTGGAAGCTTTCTTAAAAATATGTATTTTAATATCCTGTGTTCTGTGCGGACTTATCCCTAATACACCAAATGTGCATTATTATCTTTCTTTGAAACCAAGCAGAAGAATCATTTTTAGTCATTCCAAAATTAATAATGTGCTGTTGAAAGTGATTGGAATTCAACATACTTTTTTTCCATCAGTTTTGTAACTTCAAGCGACAAGAACAAAGGTAATAATATTTATCACTATTTCATAAATAGAAACAGAAACGTAGCTTGTTTATGAGAGTTGCCATAAAATGACAGACTTGGTACAAAAGAAGAATCTAGTCTTCAGATGTTTATATTGAACAGTCCTTTCAAGAAATATATTCAACACCCAAATTCTGCAGACTAGAAAAGACAACATATTCCTAATCTAGTTATTTGTAAATGCTAATTTATTTATTCAAGATGGATTAGTTGAACATCTAATATATTTCAGGTGATAATCTAGGTACTGTGGATAAAATGGTGAACAAAACAAAGACTCACAGACATGTCATTTTAAAAAGAGGTGACAGATATTAAACAAATGACCAAATAAGTAGAACATATAATATTAAGTAGTAATAAGCATCATGATGACAAATAAAGCAGAGTGAATGGATATTGAATAGGAGGATCTATTTACTTTAGGCTGGTCAGGGAAGGTTGCTTAGGGAAAAAATGTAGTGATGTGTGCTGAGAGGTGAAACATGAGCAAAGCTGAAATCTCCAAATAGTCCTTGTCATGTTCAAGGAGCAGCAAGGAGGTGGGTGTTTTTCAGGTGAAGTGAACCGTGGGAGGTACTTAGTAGTAATCTAGATGGAAACATTGAGATTACAGGAAGGAGTTTGGATTTTATCTTAAACTGTGAAAGCGTGCCATTGAAGTGTCTGGACAAGAGAATTATCTTATTGACATTTTAAAATGATCATTCTGGCTGCTGTAAGAAGATTGAAGTGTAGAGGTAAAGATGAAAGTAGATAGTCAATTCCAGATAAGAGATTATGACTGCTTGACAGAAGAATAAGAAGCAGAAATACTGAAAAATGGTACTTTAGATTTGTATAGAAAAACTATACAGTTACATGCAACAACTGTTAGTATTTCAAAAGCAAAAAGCTTTTTCTTGGGTTCCTACTATTTAGAGAGTATATATAATGTGGCACCTGTGGTTAGATGAAATTATAATATCTCCTTCTCTCAAGTAATAATATAGTTCTTTACTAGTTTTTACATTGTTTTTATTATCATAAGTTGGAGATATAAATATATATATTCTGGATAAAGAATCACACTATAAGGTAACTCATAATACTTTATAGCAATCTGCAATTTATTAACTTAATGACTCTTTTGTAACACTCATTATTTTTAGTCAATTAATTGTATCCTCAGTAATAAAAAATAACATCAAATTTTATTAGAATTAGCAAATTAATATTTTTCTATGAATGAAAATTAGTAATATAAATATTACTAATTATTTTCAGATAATGGTGAGATAATTATCAACTAAGATGATCCAGAGATACAGCTAGGTATTTAAAGGACGTATAAGCTTTTGTCAAGATGGAAAGTCATACCAAATAGGAAAGGAAGCTGCAAAAACAAAGTTAAGGATGTAGACTTCTTTTGAAATTGTAGATTGAATGAATAGGTTAGTCTAATGGAAACACAAAATTTTAATGGGCATAAGTAGAAAAAAACCTTAAAGAGGTAGAATGGGACCAGATTCTTGAGAACTTGGAATAGCAATCTTAGGAACTAGGAACTTATTCTACAGGCAAAGGGAGCAACTGCCGGTTTTGAGTATATGCATAAACTGATAAAAAGAAGTTGTGTTTAAGAATTTATAGGGATTTAGTGTGATAATATATGTGAGTCACAATCCATAAACTTTGTTTCCACACTGCACCATGCATGTTTCATAGCTCCAGAGCCTCATTAGAGAATGAGCAATGTGTCTACACATAGGCCAATACCTTATATTTTAGCATAAGTTTCCTTCCAGACTTATATAGTTTAGCAGACACCTCTTAAGATAAAATATAAAATATCTATGGAAATCATGAATAATTTATAATTTTGGGTAAAAGATTTGATAGACCTTAAGTGCAATTAAAAATAAAAAGTCAGAAACATCTTGGTTGCTCTGTTGAATTCCCACTTTTACCATGTGCCAATTCTAGTTTTTCTTATTGTCTCAAAGCCATGCCAATTTATAATTATTTACCTTTTCAAGGAATTGCATTTAATATATAATATTTTGTTTAGACCTTATTTATACCTTTGTAATTTATATTTTTATTCTCATTTTTTTTTTTCTTTTCTTTTTTTTTGAGACGGAGTCTGGCTCTGTCGCCCAGGCTGAAGTGCAGTGGCGCGATCTCGGCTCACTGCAAGCTCCGCCTCCCGGGTTCACGCCATTCTCCTGCCTCACCCTCCCGAGTAGCTGGGACTACAGGCGCCCGCCCCCGCGCCCGGCTAGTTTTTTGTATTTTTTTTTTTTTTTTTAGTAGAGACGGGGTTTCACCGTGTTAGCCAGGATGGTCTCTATCTCCTGACCTCGTGATCCGCCCATCTCGGCCTCCCAAAGTGCTGGGATTACAGGCTTGAGCCACCGCGCCCGGCCTTATTCTCATTTCATAGGGAAGGAAATAAATTCATAGGGATGAAGTTGTAAGACATAAAGTTTATTTAGGGACAAAAATAACGAGACATACAAGGGTAATTATATAAACTGCAAGTTAATATAGCGTGTTCTAAGGCAGAAGAAAAGATTCTCAGTTCTCCCAAGTTTTTCCATGCTAGCAACAGCTATGGATGAAACTACTAATTCATTTATTTGAAATAGATTAGTCGAGCATCTAGTATCTAGCAAAAGATAAATATAGAACGTATAACCATATAGAACATGAGAACAGATGATAGAAGGAGGGAGAGGAAGGAGAGAGATAGGTAGGTATTTAGATAGATAATATGTATATCTACCCTAACATATATACACAGATGTACATACATATAGGTTAGAAGCACCGGGTCACATCAGTAGTTACTGACAGAGACTCCTTCCAGTAAGATTAGCTTGGTGCAAAGTAATTGTGGTTTACATTGTTTCTTTATTAACTTGTTCCTTCAGAAACTTGATACAGAATCAGATATGCATTTCTGTACCAGCATGTTGATGTTTACTAGTAAGCAACATATAAAATGGCTCAGAGACTTTAATCTATGCCACATAGTATGGGGGAAGTAGACAGTTGAGGCATTTAAAACAATAAAATGGGAACAGTAATCGTAACATCTAGAATTGGCAATTATATTTAGTTTCTACCCAGATGCAGAATACCTGAGTTTTTTAAAAGTAATTTTCTAACACAAAATTTTGAGTTTTTGTAAATTTGGAAGAGTATTTAGGTCTTAATTGCTCAGACTATAGCATCAACTCATAATTAAGATATAAGAAAATAAAATATTTGGCCGGGCGCGGTGGCTCAAGCCTGTAATCCCAGCACTTTGGGAGGCCGAGACGGGCGGATCACGAGGTCAGGAGACTGAGACCATCCTGGCTAACATGGTGAAACCCCGTCTCTACTAAAAAATACAAAAAACTAGCCGGGCGAGGTGGCGGGCGCCTGTAGTCCCAGCTCCTCGGGAGGCTGAGAGAGGAGAATGGCGTGAACCCGGGAGGCGGAGCTTGCAGTGAGCTGAGATCCGGCCACTGCACTCCAGCCTGGGAGATAGAGCCAGACTCCGTCTCAAAAAAAAAAAAAAAAAAAAGAAAAGAAAAGAAAATATTAAATCATGGAACATAATTATAGACATCTCATTACTTCTATCAAGACAAGCTCTATATCTCATAGAAGTTGAGAAAGAATATTATAAGTATATTTGAATTTGAAAAAATCAATAAACACTTGATTAGATTTTTCACTTTGCATTGAGGTTGTTATTTTGAAGATGTTGGCTTTAAGAATATAAAGATGTTAATCTCCTTGAAACTTTTTCGGTTCCACTGAAAGTCAAACACCAAGCAAAGAGTCATGTGCCTTTTAAAGATGAAGGGTTTCCTCACACTTACTTGCTAAAGGGCCTCTTCTTGATGAATTATTCCCTTTGTTATGTTAGACTGTCCCATGGATTGTTTTTTTAAATATTCTGGAAAGTAAAGCAAACAAATAATTTCTAAAGTTTGAACTTTGACGCAAATTTGAACCTTCTTAGTAAATTGCTTTAAAAATCAAAAAAGTACACTTCTGTCCTACTGCCAGCAGACTCTTCCATGACACCTTGGAAACATTACTGATCGCGTCTCTCAGGCATCGTTACCCTCTTTGTTCTCTCATCACTAGGCACTCAGAGCACTATTATCTCCCTCACTTCTTCCCAAATTGGATTCTCAGAGATTATTGCCACTATTTGTGTGTGTAAATTTGGCTCACGTCTTCTCACCCTCTGTTTAGCTGCCTTATCTTTTTAGACAAAATCTGTTCACCCTCTTAACTGCTTTGGACACTTCCGGCTATCTTCTTTCACACTCCGGGGCTGTGACTTCCTCCTTTAAGTTCGGGTTAACTCACAGTGAGTGAGTAATAGTCAACTTAGAATCTGGTTACAGAACAACCAAGCTATTTATCTTACAATTATTCTCAAATGCTCTGAAACTTAAAGGCTTAGTGGTTTGGCACAAGTTGAATAGGAATTCTGGATTCTACAGTTTTTATGCTTATGTGACACAGCAGCCACAGATTCGGAGGCTGTGGCAAGAGGTTGAGTGGGTGGATACAATGGTGACTAGTTTAATGGGTCACTCATTGAGAATTTTAGTGCTGAAAACTGCATTCAGAGAAACACACAAGTGGTTCTTAAAGGACATAGGCAAAATCATTTCATAGGTAGAAATCACCTGACCAGAAATTATAACATCTGCAGCATACCCTCTCTCTCAGGAAACAAAAAAACTTCATAGTGTCCCCTGACCAAATAAGTAAAAATATAAGTTAGTTTTTAAGTTTAGAACCAGAATATCTTTTCAAGTAAAAACTCAGTTGCTTTGGTGCTAGGTTGCATTACTGGCACCACTTCTCCCTCCCGTCTTATCTCCATGCTTTTTGCCACATGAGTTTGCCATTCTTCCCTCAAAGGGGAACAGCTTATTTCCCCACTCTTTGGCTATGAGTTTCATCATGAGACGTGCTTTTGCAAACAGAATGATGTAAAAGTGACAACATGCCAGTTCCAAAAGCTGAGGCCTCAAGATATGTTGTATGTTTCCATTTGCTCTCTTGTCTTTTTGCCATCACCATAAAATGTACATACCTGGGCTAACCCACTGGTTTCAGGAGAATGATGAAAAACACATGGAATGGAGAAGCCCTTGCTAAGTTGCCCCAGCCAAGCCCAGACTAAGTAAGTGTTCCTAGTCAACCTGTAGAAACTAGAGTAAGCTCACATCAGATAACTGCAGTGGACCAAGCTGATGGTTTCTTTAAGATCACCAAATTTCCTGTAGTTTGTTATTCCATAATAGCTCTTCAAAACACGTTGAATAGAATCATTTTTGAAATAAGCACAGAAATCAGTTACCTACAAGCTTGCCCAGATTGTTACTCCATCAGAGTTACATGGACATATTTTCAACTAGGCATCTCTTAGAAGTTGTCTGCAATCATTATTAGCAAAAAGCAAATAGGGTCAGTAACTTTTTATTATGGACTAAGATAACACATATTTTCTGAAATAATATGAGATCAGCCTGACTTATCCCAAAGTAAATTTATATTTTTTATCACACAGTAATTTATCAATAAAATTAATTTACAAAATCATGCCTTTGAAACGTTGGCAAAGCTCTAAATTTGTTCCTGAACTTCCAAATGCAGACAGTACACCATGGTGGTTAAGAACAGAATTGCAATAATACAACCAAAGATATAAGCCCAAATGTGCTATTTATATTTGTCCTTGAAAAATGCCTAAGATTTTTCTGAGCTTCAGATTTTTATTGAAGAGGAAGTTAATAATAATAATATTCAATTTTCATATAATGCATACATATACTTTGTCTAGTATCTGGAAAATAAAAGTGAGTATTAATATTTTCCAAGAAAGTTTAAGTCACATTCATTAACATTAGTATTTATTATTTTGTCTTATATCTTTTAACAAGTAGTTGTTGAAAATATGGCATGAGATGAGTTTGGCTTTAGGTGACAAGAAGATTAGCAAGGAAGTCCTCAAGTTTGAAGAAAGGGCCAAGTTAAAAGAGTCATTGAAAAAGCACGGTCAAGAAGGCCTGGTCATGACATCATGGATCTCAGGCAGCATCTCATGGGCAGAAGCGCAGAGGAGAAAACAATGTAAATAGAGAATGGAATTCATGCAAACTTTAAGACACTCCATGTCAGTGAGAACAAAAGTTGGTAATTGATTTGTGAAAGCCAGTATGTATCAAAAATGTGAATGTGTGTATCCTTTACCCAACAATTCCATTAAAATAATTCATTAAAATAACAGCAATAAATATGTGTGCAAAGATATTTATACCCAAAGAAGTGCACTGATGCACTGCTAATAATAGTGGAGGTAGACAACTTGCATGTTCATCGAAAAACATATTTAAGTAAATTATAGAATATGAACACTGCATCCATTAAGATACATATATTAAACACATATATTTCATACACTTACATTTTATGAATTGATGTGTGTGTGTGTGTATGTGTGTGTATGTGCATATGCAAGTACAATGAAATGTTTAAAAGGACGATGACCATCTAGTTTAAAACTGTCTGGTTTATAGGTGTTGTGCTTATATTATCATCTTTATAGTTATCTGCATTTACAGTTAAGCTAAAATAATAATCTAAAATTGTTCTGATCACAAAAATATAACAATAAATCATTTAAGGTGTTTCTAAAAATATTCTTTTAAGAGAGAAGAGTTAGACTTAGATGTAAAAATGGAAAAACAAGCTTCTGATAATATAATTGGCCTAGTGGATTGGTAACTTTGTACGGTTGATGCTAGGTATATTTGGTGGAAGTAATTGTTGTTGAAGTATATGATTGCCAGTATATAGGGAATCAGAGGCTTAACTGTGCTTGTGAGATATATGGAACTGGATAAGCCACTCTGCCAGAACCTCTTCCTGTGATAGAACCGTGTGCATTATGACTCGTCGTCTGCAATCCTAGGTAGGAGTTGTGTATGTTTGAAGCATAAATTGGTAATTTAAAGAGACTGTTTCAGGGAATAAGTAATATTTTATTTTATTTTTTATTTTTTTGAGGTGGAGTCTCGCTCTGTCACCCAGGCTAGAGTACAGTGGCGCCATCTCGGCTCATTGCAACCTCCGTTTCCTGGGTTCAAGCTATTCTCCTGCCTCAGCCTCCCAAGTAGCTGGGATTACAGGTGCCTGCCCCCACGCCCAGCTGATTTTTGTATTTTTAATAGAGATGAGGTTTCACCATGTTGGCCAGGCTGATCTCGAACCCCTGACCTCAGGTGATTCACTCACCTCAGCCTCCCAAAGTGCTGGGATTACAGGCATGAACCACCGCACCTGGCTGGAAAAAGTAGTATTATTGAGGGCATTGAGTGCACCAAGTACCAAATTCCATTCTTTGTTTATGTATGCCACCTTATTTGTCTCTCTAATATCCCTATGTGATGACCACTGCCATTCATTAAAATCTTTTTCAGTACCAGAGTTGAACAGAGTGCTTTGGGGAATTATTTCATTTGATCCATACCCCAATCCAATGTGGTAGGTGTTCTTTCTTTTTTTTTTTTTTTTGAGACGGAGTCTTGCTCTGCCACCCAGGCTGGAGTGCAGTGGCCGGATCTCAGCTCACTGCAAGCTCCGCCTCCCGGGTTCACGCCATTCTCCTGTCTCAGCCTCCCGAGTAGCTGGGACTACAGGCGCCCGCCTCATCGCCCGGCTAGTTTTTTGTATTTTTTAGTAGAGACGGGGTTTCACCGTATTAGCCAGGATGGTCTCGATCTCCTGACCTCATGATCCGCCCGTCTCGGCCTCCCAAAGTGCTGGGATTACAGGCTTGAGCCACCGCGCCCGGCCGATGTTCTTTCTTTTATTAAAATTTATTCTTATTTTTATGTGACACATAATAATTGTACTTATTTATGGGGTACTGTATGATATTGTAATGCAAGGATACCATGTGTAATAATCAAATCAGGTTAATTAGTATATTCATCACCTCAAACATTTATCATTTCTTAGTGTTGGGAACATTCAAAATTCTATCTTCTAGCTATTTGAAAATATACAAAAATTTTTTAACTGTAGTCACTATAGTGTTGTAAACTATTGAACACTAGAAATTATTTCTCACATGTAGTTCCAGTTTTGTACCTGTTAACCTGTCTCTTCCTATCCCCAATTTGCTCTATACTTCCCAGACTCTAGGAACCACTGTTCTACCCTCTGCTTTTATGAGATCAACTTTTTAGCTCCCACAGGTGAGATGAAACATGTAGTATTTACCTTTTTGTGCCTGACTTATTTCACTTAACATAATGACCTCCGGTTCCATCTATGTCCTTACTTGAATGATAGTATTTCATTCTTTTGACGGCTGAGTAATATTCCATTGGGTATATATTAATAGACCAGTTTTTATTCATTCATCCACTGATGGACACTTGGGCTGATTCCATATCTAGGCTATTGTGAATAGCGCAGTAACAAACAGGGATGCAGATATCTTTTTGACATACTGATTTCCTTTGGATATATACCTAGCAGCGGGATTGCTGGATCATAAGGTAATTCTATTTTTAGTTTTGTTGAGGAAGTTCCACACTGTTTTTTATGGTTTTGCTAATTTACATTCCATCAACAGTGTATAAGAAGTGTCCACATCCTCACCAGCATTTGTTACTCTTTCTCTTTTTGATAATATACATTTTAACAGCTTTAAGATGACTTCTCATTCTGGTTTTGATTTTCATTTCCCTGATGATTACAATGTTAAGCATTTGTTCATATATTTGTATGATGTTTGTGTGTCTTCTTTTGAGAAATGTCAATTCAGATTATTTGTATATTTTAATCAGTTTTTTTATTTTGTTTTATTTATTTATTTATTTATTTATTTATTTATTTATTTATTTATGTTGCTCTTGAGTTGTTTGAGTTTTTGTATATTCTGGGTGATAATCCCTTATCAGATGAATAGCTTGGAAATACTTTCTTTTACTCTTTAGGTTGTTGCTTAACTTTGTTGTTTCCTTTGCTGTGCAGAAGCTTTTCAGTTTGATGTAATCTTATTTTTCTATTTCTGCTTTGGTTGCTCGTATTTTTAAGGTCTTCTCCATAAAATCTCATTCAGATCGATATTCTGAAGCATTTCCCCTATGTTTTCTTCTAATAGTTTCATAGTTTCAGATCTTATATTTAAGTCTTTAATTCATTTAAAGCTGATCTTGGCATATGGTCAGCGATAGGGGTCTAGTTTCATCTTTCTGCTTGTGGATATCTATTTTTCCTGGCATGACTTATTAAGGACACTGTCCTTTCCCCAATTAATGCTTAGTGCCTTTGTTGATAATAGTTCTTCAATACACATTGGATAGAATAATTTCCCAAATAAGCACAGAAATCAGTTACTTACAAGCTTGCTAATGTTGATAAACAATTGACTGTAAATATATGGTTTTGTTTTTCTGGGTTCTCTATTCTGTTCCATTGGTCTGTGTGTCTGTTTTTATGCCAGCACTATGCTGTTTTGGTTACTAAAGCTTGTAGTAAATTTTGAAGTCAGGTAGTGTGTTGCCTCCAGCTTTGTTCTTTTTGCTCAGAATTGCTTTGGTTATGTCAACATCATTTGTGATATTCTTATTCTTAATTTGTAAATAAGGAATAAGGGACCCTATTTGAAGCTAAGTAACTTGCCTGAGGATGTACAATATTAAGTGGCAGTGCTGGAATTTGAATCTTTACAGTTTGATAGATAATAAGCTTAGATTTTTATTCACTGATCCCTGCTACCCATCATCAGAGAAAGAGTTTTTTATATGGCGGTGTCTCAGGAAGAGGTGTCCATCATTGCTTCAAAGTGGAAAACCAATTGAACTTCAGCTGTGACTCAACAGATGGTCTAACTTAGTATGGAGGACCTTCATGTTATTAGTGGTGAATCGTTCAGCTACCGCTGATCAAAAGCTGTTTACCTGAATATAGCCATGTCTCCAGTAATGTGTGGTGCTATCTTAAGGGATATAATTTATACTTGTCCCCCGGACTCATCTGATCACCTATCCCAAAGCCCTTCCCAATTGGCCAGAAGAGAGTTCCTCTCTTTAAAAACTTTCCAGTGATGGTCATTTCAATTTCGCATAGCAGTGAGAGCAGATTATCTTAGGCAATAATGGATAAAATCTCATTTTCCAATATTTCTGGGGAAATGAAGTTATCCATATGTCATTCTATGATCAATATGATTTTATTAATATTCAAAAGAAATCTAAAATTTCTTCAGTTTATAAATAAATTATATATATATATATATATATATAGTGGCACTATTTACAATAGCAAAGACTTGGAACCAACCCAAATGCCCATCAATGATAAACTGGATAAAGAAAATGTGGCACATATGTACCATGGAATACTATGCAGCCATAAAAAAGAACGAATTAATGTCCTTTGCAGGGACATGGGCAAAGCTTCAAACCATCATTCTATGCAAACTAACACAGGAACAGAAAACCAAATACCGCATTTCTCACTCATAAGTGGGAGTTGAACAAGGACAACACATGGACACAGGGAGGGAACATCACACACTGGGACCTTTTGGGGTGTTGGGGACAAGGGGATGGATAGCATTAGGAGAAATACCTAATACAGATGATGGGCTTATGGGTGCAGCAAACCACTATGGCACATGTATACCCATATAACAAGCCTGCACATTCTGCACATGTATCCCAGAACTTAAAGTATAATTTTTAAAAAACAATATATATATACAGTGAATTTAGACATGAGCATACTTTTTATATAACTTAGACTATACTCATTTAAAAACTCAGAATGTGAATTGGAAGATTTTATGTGGATCTGCATTTATTATTTGTTTTTTCTGATCAATAGGAAAATGAATGAATGAAAATAATGAATGAAATGAATGAAAATAATTTTTTTTTTTTTTTTTTTTTGAGATGGAGTCTGCTCTGTCGCCCAGGCTGGAGTACAGTGGTACCATCTTTTTTTTTTTTTTTTTTTTTTTTTTGAGACGGAGTCTTGCTCTGTCACCTGGGCTGGAGTGCAGTGGCCGGATCTCAGCTCACTGCAAGCTCCGCCTCCCGGGTTTATGCCATTCTCCTGCCTCAGCCTCCGGAGTAGCTGGGACTACAGGCGCCCGCCACCTCGCCCGGCTAGTTTTTTGTATTTTTAGTAGAGACAAGGTTTCACCGTGTTAGCCAGGATGGTCTCGATCTCCTGATCTCGTGATCCGCCCATCTCGGCCTCCCAAAGTGCTGGGATTACAGGCTTGAGCCACCGCGCCCGGCCCAGTGGTACCATCTTGGCCCACTGTAAGCTCTGACTCCCAGGTTCAGGCCATTCTCTTGACTCAGCCTCCTGAGTAGTACAAGCGCCTGCCACTACGCCTGGCTAATTTTTTGTATTTTTAGTAGAGATGGGGTTTCACTATGTTAGACAGGATCGTCTCGATCTCCTGACCTCGTAGTCTGCTCGCCTCGGCCTCCCAAAGTGCTGGGATTATAGGTGTGAGCCAACATGCCCGGCCATGACAATATTTTAAATTATTTATTCTAAGTTTTAATGAAATGGAGGAAGCCTTACGTTTTTTTTTTTTTTCACAACTTTATAAGTTAGTTTGTACTTCATGGAGTTAATTTATAGCTCTATGGTTAATATCTCCAAAGCTTATCTAACACAAGTGAGCACATATATACAAGATGAAGTATATGTTTATGAGGAAGAAGTATTGACATCAAGGATGAACATTCCTCAGACTGAATTGTCTCCATTGACCAAATTCAAGAGTAAAATTTCACAGAGGAAACTACCCATGAGAGACTCTCTTCAACAGGCACATTACTGAGTTAGTCTACCAAACATATGAACGTAATTGTATCTATTTATAAGAACAAAGCTTCTATTTGAGGAAGTGGTCAGGTTTTGAAAAATATCCCCGAAATCACCCCCTTTTTCCAGAACTAGAATGAAATGACAATGTTGAAGCTGGGCAACAACAACAACAACAAAACTAAAGCTCTATGTTCATCAGATTAATATGGAAACCCATGTCATTTTTGGAGCCAATAAACTTCCAAGTATTGGTGGCTTTTCTTTCATGTGTTACTGCTTACAGTATTTTTTAATTAGGGACAATTTGTTACAAGCAAGGCAAAATCACTGGCAGTATGACTCACACACAATGGCTAAAAACATAATTAGATTTGTTTGGCATCTAATTTCAGGCTGTTTTAATTCAAATATTAAAAACATAAATGAAAATTATGGTTTTGGAGTGAAATTGAGTTTAGTATATTGGACTTTGGAAATCTTATTTCTATGAACTACATGGCAATATGAGAAATTCCATGGCAGGTTTTGTGTGCATTCAAAAAGAGTTCAACATATGTTCCCAAATAAATGAGACTTATTTTCTGCAATATATTTTAATTATTTACGGCATAACAAAGTATCATAAAGATGGTCCAGTAAATGAAAATAAAGAGCTATTTTTCTGGTTTGAAGAAAAGAGATTTGAATGATTGATACTGTTGCTCTAAATGCTTTTAGATCAATAAAAATGCACATTGTCCCAGGTGTACTGGAAAACTCAAAAGAAAGATAAACATGAAGAAATCCTATGAAATGTTCACAATCTAGTTTGATAGCATAATCTGAATGAACAAAATCTTCATGCACACCAATTCAGTAGAATTATCATACAAGTTCTCTTGTGTGACGTGGGTTACAGGAAAACTCTGAGTACTCTTCAGAGGAAGTGATGGTTTTCTCAAATGGAATTTACGAGCACATCTTGGGTAGGCAGTGGAAGGGTGAGGACACTTTGTTGGAAATCATGAATAAATTCAAGAAAAGTGAGTGGATTTAGCATGGGTATTAGGTTTCTATTGATGTTATGAAAAATTAACAGAAAGTTAAACAGTTAGTGGCTGAAAGCAACACCAATTTATTATATTACAGTTCTACAGGTCAGAAATCTGCAACTTTAAACTAAAATCAAGGAGCCAGCAGGGCTGAGTTCCTCACTGGAGACCCTAGAGGAGAACCCATTTCACTTCTATTTCTGATTTCCAAAGGCCTCTCTCTGGTCCTTGCACAAAAACCCTTAACGTTCAGAGCCAGCAACAGGGAGTTGAATCCTTCTCATGCAGTCATCTCCCTTTGACCACTGCTGGGAAAGGTTCTCTGCTTTAAATAACTCGTGTGATTAGATAGGATTTACCTGGCTAATGCAGCATAATCTCTCCATCTCAAAGGACTTTACCTTAATCAAACCAGCAAACCCCCTTTTGCCACATAAGGCAAAATATTTACAGCTGCTGAGATTAGAACATGGACATCTCTGGGAACCATTATTATTGCCTACCAGATCCTACATATGGGATGGAATAATTTTTCTCTCTTTCATTCTTAGAGTTTTCTACACTTTTACATCTTGTCCCTTACACTTTATATTAAGCTAAACTCTACCCAATAAAGAGAGTGTGATTCTAATTTGGGTGTGGAGATTGGAGCAATGATCATGGTGGGGAGAAAAATAAAAGCCTTGCTTTTAATTGTTTTCTGATTTGTAGCAAGTCAGTCATGGTGTTAGCCTAAAAAATTTAAGCTCATTTTCATAAGAATATTCTAGCTTGAAATCCCAAATTCATCCATATAATGATACACATAGACCTTATTGGTCATGGTTTACAGATAGGAAAACAGGTGGACTGTTCTTGTCTTGTCCCCAGTCATCCAAATTACTTCAAGAATGAAGACCAATATCTTCTGCAAAACAGTCTAACTCAGACTCTCTGGCCTTCAGACATCAAAACATACAGAAACCTAAACGTTTAATGAATTGCTAAAAATACTCAATTTCTGCCCATCACCTTCTCTCCTATCCCTTTGGTCACACCTGCCACACAAAATTCCACTATGTAATATTCTATTTACTGTCCTACATTTGGGCTCATCCTTCTATATGCTGTGGTATGTAAAGCCAACCCCGTCCAATATGGCCTACCCTTTTTTGTCCGAGCCCAAATATTAATAGAATAGACTAAGAACACATTCCTAACAAGCAATAGTTTTGTCTTGAACCTCAGTAGCAAATACAGTTTGTTGGATATTTTGAGGTCATTCTATGAAGAGTATTAAATTTGGGGCAGAGAATTTTTCCTTGATGAAGTAATTCATCAAGAATAAGAAAGTTTGAGGACTTAGTTGATATTTTTAAACACTTACTTAAGTATGCATGCTAAAAGAACAAGAATTGGGTAGTTGAGGATAAGAGCCCAGGTGTGAGGTTTGATAGTAGTTGAGGCAATCAAGATTACGACAATTTGAAGAAGGACTGGCTTCATTCAGAAAGTTGTAAAAATTTTTAAAGTGGCACTTCTCCTTTCAAAACACATATGCTATTTTTCTTTTCTTTTTGAGTTGGAGTCTTGCTCTGTCACCCAGGATGGAGTGCATTGGCATGATCTCGGCTCACTGCAAACTCCACCTCCTGGGTTCAAGCAATTCTCCTGCCCCAGCCTCCCTAGTAGCTGGGATGACAGGTGCCTGTCACCACAGCCTGCTAATTTTTGTGTTTTAATAGAGATGAGGTTTCACCATGTTGGTCAAGCTGGTCTCAAACTCCTGACCTCAAGCAATCCACCTATTTCGGCCTCCCAAAGTGCTGGGGTTACAGGCATAAGCCACTGTGCCAGGCCTCATATGCTATTTTTATGTAAATGATATATTTTAGATACTAGTTTTTCATGTATGTACCTGTGGGTGCCTACATGAAGAAAAAATCAGAGATCGAGTGAGTCATAATTTTGCCATTTTAGATTCTGTTTGAAATTAAAATCACCATCAGTTTTCAAAGGTGTATATGAATTGAATGGGCACGGTGGCTCATGCCTGTAATCCCAGCACTTTGAGAGTACTAGGTGTGCAGATCATGAGGTCAGGAGATGGAGACCCTCCTGGCTAACACGGTGAAACCCCGTCTCTAGTAAAAAAATGCAAAAAAAAAAAAAAAAAAAAAAAAAAAAATAGCCAGGCATGGTGGTGAGCGCCTGTAGTCCCAGCTACTCAGGAGGCTGAGGCAGGAGAATGGTGTGAACCTGGGAGGCAGAGCTTGCAGTGAGCAGAGATCGCACCACTGCACTCCAGCCTGGGCGACAGAGCGAGACTCTGTCTCAAAAACAAAACAAAACACAACAAAATTTGTGTATGGATTTATATCATAAAAGCTAACTTGTGTTTAGAAAATGGATTCTAGATTACAATAAACATAAGAGAAAACTGGATTTTTTTTCCTTATAATAGGTATGTGTAAAGGTAACTGGAATCACTTACTGGAGTAACTCTCAAACACTTATGTCATTACGCATTTAAGAAAAATTCTATCTAAAGTTTTGGCCTAAGAAGATATGAATAAAAAAGAAACAACAAAGGAACCTTCTTCTACATTGCAAGCTATTAATTTTAATAATGAACTGGAGAAAACCAAGTTACTTTGTAATACATATTTAAGAAATTGAAAAATAATGAATGATTGAAGTGTGCTAAGCCAAAGAACTTCTGTACTAAAGAATATTACATAATTTGGATAAGTATAATTGAATATTCCAACTAGTAACTAACTTTATCTGATACAAAATTAAATAATGGAGGCATTGATTATGAAAACAAAGTATAAAAACTGCTATCTTTAAATCCAAAGAAACTACCGAAGTACAGTAAACTTGAAAATAAAATTATAGTTTACTTGCAACAGGACACTGCAATATTAACTTTTCCTTAAATTCACTTTTAACATTTTACTTCAAAATTACAGCTATAGCAAATTTACACAAGTGAAAGTGAGAATTTAATCACTGATGCAGATAATTCCAGCCCTTAGCAAACCTAAGAAGGCATCTAATTATAATTTATTTAAAGGAGCTATTACTGTGATCAAATAGAACAGATTGCCATCCAACTTTCTATGGTGTAAAAGATATTTTAACCAGTTCATAGAACAAGAAAGTGGAAAAATATCCAATAAATTATTACTTCTGTATTATTCAATGCATTTGTGGAAGGTTGTTACTACAATGAACAAGATTAAAAGATCCCTACATCTAAACCAGTAATAATGAGAAATTTGGAGAGAAAACTTTCAGAAATTACTCCCTTACTTACCTTGCGTATTAAGCTCTTTACACTTAAAAAATACATTTGTAAGCATTTAATATTGGACGTGATCATGAATTATTTAAGAGACAGGTATCTCCTTTTTCCTGGGCCTCACAGAGGTTTGGCTAACCACAAGTTCACTCCCTTTCATGTCGGTCAATTTAGAATATTTGGAAACCTCATTAATCATTTGTTGGAGGGTACTTCTAGGACACGACTCTCTCAATTACAAAGAGGGTCACATGAAAGTTAACGAGTCCTTTAAATAATTCATTGCTTCCTTGTTCCATTTATTTTTGTGAAGATATTAGAGCAGGAATCACTTTTTTATGGCATTGGGAAATTAAAAATAATAATTATCTGCAGTTTTCATATTATTTTGATTTTGCTAAATGTGTTACATTTTATTTTAGGTCTATGTATTAGAATGTCCTAAACATAGAAACTAATTCTACTATTGTGGCTCCTGAAGAGTCAGAGAGAGTTAGATTTCTAATAATTATCATATGTAAGAACAGAAATAAACATATAAATCTGTTAAAAATATTAGTCAAATTTTTCATTCTGACAACAGAAAGCAGAATTGTCTAATCATAATTTCCAATAATATGGTAACAGGGTATGTTAATCAGGAAAGGTTTTTTATACAGTAATCTAAAAAATGTCAGAGACTTAATACAACAAAGATTTATTTCTCATTCCTAAAAGTGCACTGTACACTGTGGATTCCCATGACATCCCCAGGTCAGTATCCTGTGTGCAGTACATAGTGATTCAGGCAGCTTCAGTCACGTGACTGTGAATCACATGACTGTGGACTTGGAAACAAGTTAGAACAAGAGAGATATTGAAGAAACAAAAATAAGCCAAATTTCCCTCCCTTGAAATTTACACTCATGTTCACCATTCTTGAGTACGACTAGTTCTTGGACCTTCTTAACCTTTGGAGCAAGGAAACGTAGAGGAATAAGGTAATATTTAGTGAGTATTATTTTCAGCTGAAAATTGCAGATGAAACAGTCTGCAATTCATCTACAAGGAAACACTCTCAACTACTATCTACATGAGACAATTCAAAGGATTAATCCAGTCCAATCTCCAAGATCACCCAGAACATTGGCTGAGATGTGAGAGCTTCTATATCAGTTCAGATGTCACTACTTCTGATTAATACATATAAACTAAAAAGCCAAGTGAAGGGAACATCTACAAAACACACACACAAACACACACACGCACACACACACACACATTCTCAAAGTAGGGGAACAGACACAGAACAGATACCATTAGGAGAGGGGAAGAGTGAGAGGCATGCAGAAGTCACTAGTCCATACATGTTTTGGTTCTAGTGAGGAGGCATTGTGAGGGGTGCTGAACTGGTGAGGAGTGCTCATCCATAGAGCCTAGATTTGTCTTTTGGGAAGTCTTGAGTCCATGGTTCTCTGTGCCTCCTAGCTTCAACTTTAAGGATGCATTTCCTTGGCCATTATACTTGTCCCCATCAGAAGTGGGTTTTGGGGAATGTCCTCTACTTGGAGTCCAAGGAGTTTTCCCAGTTAACTTCCTGCTCACAGAAACTTTTAAATCTGTAACAATCTTTTGTTAATGTGTGATCCAAACTCATAGTTTCATTGCCAGTACAACTTTCAAACACCCAGTAAGCTTTAATTTAAATCTTCTTTATGAACCTGGAACATACCCAGCTCTTTCTATCTTCTCCATCTCTACTCTTTTATTCCATTATTCATTCTCTCAATATTACAGGGTAACTAGAAAGTTGTTTGAATTTCCCAGAAGAGCCACACTCTTAATCTGATCTTTGCTCTGAGTCGTTATACCAAATTGTTGAGTACCATGTCCATAACCTATTTTTTGCTCTGATGTGGTGTAATCAATTGAAAATACATTACCAGACACTTACCTGTAAAGACCTTTTCACTCTTACCACTTTTTAGAACTATAAAACAATTATTTTTCCAACACTGTAAAGCTCTGCATTGGACTCTGCTCACCTCTTACAATTCTACTTGCAAACTAGCCAAATCTATTCTGAGCTCATTTATTTCTTATTATATATTGCCAAATACAGTTAATAGCAACTTGCAAACATTAAGAACATTCTGCTTTTAAACCAAAGTCACATATTTGTCAAGTACATGATTTGCTGCTGCTCACATTCTTCTAAGATTTTTTTATTATGTGAAATTTGTGTCCATTTTTCCAAAGCCACTAATGTCAGTTTTGTCTGTTTGCTCACTGTGGGATCACTCAACTGATACCAAATATATTGTGTTTATTAAAATAACATCTCACTTCTGGTACTAATTTCTACAAAAACCAAGGTAAGCTGGGTTAGTTAGGAACAAAAAATGCCCATATCTCAGTGCCCAATGCAACAAAGGCTCATTTCTGATTCATTCCAAATCTGCCACATATTTGGGCATTTCTTTGGGCACTGTTCTTGTAGCAACTCTGTAATCCATAATCCATGCTGTTCCGATGTTTTGGATCCACAACACAAGGCCTCCTAGTAACCACAGCAGGGAGGGAGAGAGACTGAAGAATGGTGCCTGAGATTTCACTATTTTAGGCCAGCAAGGAGAGACATGATACTTCCTCCCACACTTTATTCTCCAAAATAGTCATATGGTTTAAAATAATTGTAAGGGTATCTAAGAATGTAGGGGAGAAAAACGGAATATTCAGTTTTATTCTGTGCCACAAGAGAGAACACCCTCCCATATACAATTTTGCCTAAATCTTTGTAAAAATAGTACTGTAATGTATTTACCTATTTTAAGAGAGTAAATAACACTATCAAATAAAAAACAGACAGTATATTACAATACTTAACAGTGCAGGTTATTTTATAAAGTCAGTTATGGGCCTGTAATCCCAGCACTTTGGGAGGCCGAGGTGGGTGGATCACTTGAGGTAAGGAGTTCTAGAGCAGCCTGGCCAACATGGCCAAAACCCGTCTCTACTAAAAATACAAAAATTAGCCAGGCACGGTGGCATTTGCCTGTAATCCCAGCTACTAGGGAGGCTGAGACAGGAGAAACACTTGAACCTTGGAGGCAGAGGTTGCAATGAGCTGAGATCATACCACTGCACTCCAGCCTGGAGGACAGAGCAAGACTCCGTCTCAAAAAAAGAGAACAATAATAATAATAATAATACAGTCACTTATGGCGTATGTGTGATTTGGGGCCCAGAGAGGTTAAACGAGATAATTTGTATAAACTACCAGATATCTATGCTGTATTTGGTGGATATTAGCTTTAATTTGGAAATGCACACCATTTGCACTTTCTCTTCTTTTACGTAAGTACTATTGATATTTAATCCACAGATTTCTGCTGTATTAAGAATACATTTTAGTAGAACCTTGCCAGAGAAATCTACTTCTTTTACTACTGCAATAAATAAATAAATAAATAAAGCCACACTTTTGCTTGAAAACTTCAAATTTAATTGGGCTTCCTAGAATTATTTGAAATGGTCTGAAAATTGAAACACATGGTGTGACACGATTCGAAGAAAACTATCATCTTGGGGAAAAGGGATGGTGAAGGAGAGGTGAAAAGGTTAGAAGAAGGACAGATTAAATTTAATGGCTCACAATATTTAATTTTGTTTTGGACAAAAACCTAACGGTAATGATGGTTAATTAATAGACACACATGCCTTCAACATCTTATTTTAATACTTGGCAATACGATTCCCTGTTTGATCTTGTTTCATTGGAAACATTGGTTAAATAATACAGATACAGATAATTCTGCTCTAATCAGAAAATGGGTTTTGACTTTGAATCTGATCTGTAGTCTGGCTCTTTTATAGCCATCCTGACTTCTAAAGAAACAGATCTCTTTAAAAACAGAAACTGTTAGAATGTAGACATGGTTGACATATTAAAACTCTACATTTGTTTGATCACCAAATAATTTGAGTTTATATCAACAGAAAGAAAGCTCACAGCTGCCACAACAGGCATGTTTACAATCATTTTAATGATACTATTAGATGTTGCTCTTCGGGGCTTGCTAGTCCAGGCTGTTATATAAAAACCATGTGAGATAAGTTTACCACCTGTGCACAATGGAAATAACCTATTTAGATGAATCATTCTAAACACAGATATAAGATAGAAGTCAACTCAATTCCTATGTTAAAATACTGCCTTTAAAAAAGATGCTTAAGGCAGAGAAATACCTGTCCTCTAAACCTATATAAATACACACACACTATAAACAGACTCCTCCTAATCTCAAAACATTTGAACTTCAATGCCTCTGGAAAAGTTTCTTAGTTGACAGGTGAGTACTTAGCTCATATAAGAAACATAAGCTTAAGATTTTGCGAGACATTTACCTGGTTCTTAAGCCGTTTTGGATTCAGATATTCTCAGGGAAGTGGGTAGTTAAGTAACCATAACCATAACCTTTTATACTTCTCTTTAAAAAGGGGTGGAAATTGCTGTATGCTTTTTGAAGACTCAAAGAATTATAGGTTAATTCCTCCTGAATCCATACTGTTTTAAAGTACATGTTCTGTCATTTTTCAGCCCAGGGATTATATGAATATTCTGTTCATTACACTTAATATCATTATTGAATAAATTCTTTTTTAAAAAATTGTTCAATTTTCATTCTCTTGACTTGCATATACTTTCGATATTTCCAGATAACAAGGCTACTATTACCAGAATTTGTAGTGATATTTTATCCAACTATATATGATAATGTGGAATACAAAGGAAAACTGATTATACTTTTTTTACATGCTTTCTATGTGCCAGAAATTATACTTAGCCTTAGGAAAAGAAATATAAATAACAGAAGCATAACTATGTTTCTAGTAGTTTGTAGGTTATTAGACGAGATATGATATTTAAGGGACCTTCAGTTTCTTAAAACAGGCCCAGAAGCATTTCCCCTGAAATGTTGTATGATTCTAGGAAAAATTCCTGATTTCCTTAACTGTTCTCAAGAGCTGTGTAGAAGCAAAGTTTCATTCGTATGATTTTAAATGATTATACACAAAAGTGTGACATTTAATTGGAATACTTGCTCACTGTAATGATCGTATGTAGCAATCTAGAGTATCAAAATAAAAAGCTGTCCTTGAGAATTACAATGGAACAAATTACAATACGCAAATTACAAAAAGGAGACATTATGAAGGGAAAAATAAGTAAAAGGGCTGTATTTCTATGCCTCGGGTTGTAAAAATTTGAAATACTTGTAGGAGAGTTCTTTGCAAGGAAAGCTTTTTCTGTCAGACACAAAATCAAATGAAGAAAAACATGACGGGAATTTTCCTGTTTAGATAAAAATGGAGTCAAAGTGTATTTAAGCTTTGATCTTCTAGATGTATTGGAGTCATCCCACTCATGAAAAATTGCTAAAGTGAATCTACTCTTTCTATGCTTCTCCCGATGTCAACGTGATGTGATCTCTGATTTCTCTATCAACTATTTACAGGAAGGAAGACTATTTTGTGAGTCTGAAGTATGTAATGATTCACCCTGAGAGTGCATTTGGCTTTCCTGTCTATACAGCTTTTATGGTTTCATTTCCCCTTTTTGATTTTCAAGTATGTAATTGCGTAACTCAACAGTATACACCTGGTTTCTGAGTAGTGTAGTCCATGCAAGTAGGGAAACAATTCACAAATTTCTAAAGACTTGGTAACACTAACATGTCAAATGTAATAAACCTGTAAAAAGATCCTAAACATATCTGCTAAATACAGATTGGAGATATCCTTCCTATATATAATACAGGATTCATTGTTTTAATTAAGTAATTATACTTAGAAGCTTTAAAGTAGAAGCTTGAAAGTAGTCATTGTGGTAGGGAAAGACATTATGTACTTGAACGAAAATGTATTTCACTTATATTCCAGCTGCCATACACCAACAAAAATTTCCTTTAAAAAGTTTATAAAATTATACAGAAATAGAATGAAGGGATGATTATGTTTTAAACATAACAGATAAAATTGTAATCATTTAAAACTTTTTTTAAAACCAAAATTAGACAAAGAGAAAGAGACAGATAAATGATAGCCTGCAAAGCATTTAAAATATATTCAAGGACACTCAAAACTTTATAGAATTGGACATTGTCTATGCAAGCTGAGTTTAAAAGAAAGCTATCTAATTTCTTAACACTTTTGTCAGTCTTATTTCCACATGGTGACATATTAAACTCAGTTTGTGATGATTATTTTTTACCAAAATAACAGCCACGAGTATCCTCTGCATAAAGTAAAAACTAAATAAATATACAATAAATACTCAATTGTGTTTTGGGACACTTTATATTCATAAACCAAGGGCAACCACTGGTGGCCCTGAATGTTCTATTGAGACTTGTAAAATTTCTTTCCAATCCCAATGCCATTATGGTAGGAACCCTCCTGCACATTTGGCAGTGCAAGATTTTTTTTTTTTATTGAAAAAGCTTGTGATATTCAAGAATTATTATTACTATTATTATTATTATAGCAGCTGGGAACCATTTCTGGGTCAATTTCAATGCCGTTTAGAATATTAACCCCTTTACTATGATAAATAAAAATAGCATTTCTGGTCATAAATATAATTTGTGAGAACACTATCTAGATTTTCTTTTGTTTTCTGTTTTCTCGCTGAAGTGCTACCATGCCACTTGACTCAGTGTATATAGTAATTTTAATGTCACACTTGTCATTCTAATACAGAGTCATAAAATCATGCGTAAGATTCTCAAGCCCTCAGTAAGTGACAAGAAGTACTGTGAACAGAACAACTGAATTGGGTTTATACACGTACCTCTAAATGTAGTAGTGCTTGATAATAGGATAAAAAGGAATAAGAAACCAACTATTCCTGCCTTCCAGAGACCCTTATTAAGATGTGTTGAAATATTTTCTCGAACTGTTACCTGAATTATTTTGGGATATAGATAATGTGCTAAAAATAGAGGCTGAACTGCTGGTGAATGAGGAGTTAAAAATCAGAATGGTGGCCTTTGTTTGGTTACTTTTTGAGGCTTTCAGGGGCAATAGTTAAAAGAGAATAATAAAGTTAGACCCGAAATGGTCAGTTTGAAAACAAAGAGAAAAGTACATATGGTTTTGTTAACACAGGCACTCTCTGCCTGTAGCTTGCAATCCAGGGTTACCAAGGGTCCACCTTCAAAACTTACAGCTCGGCAGGGTTAGAAAAGTCAACTTTTGTTTGTGAAGTTGAAGCTTGTATAAATGTTGGCATGGAAACATCAGCCTGATTAGGAGGATTCAAGTGACATGAACTCCTCAGCACCTCTCATAGGACAAACTTCTAGCAAAGACTCAATTATAAGCCTTGCCCACCTATCCTAGCTTAAATATTGTCAGCAATTGATGTTGACTATAGATACAGGAGTACAAGGTTGATTAAAGGCAAATAGACAAGAACCTACTAAAATCTGAGGGAAATACACTAGCAACAAAATACTAAATCTGGCTAGGAAACATATGTGGAAATCCCCAAGCCTCCATGCTTTCATCAATGTGAAGAGGGATGCTAAGACAGTGGATCCTATGGAAGAAGGCTCTTCCCCAGTAACCAGTTTAGATGTAGATGGGAAGGAAAACAGATAGAAAAATACCTCCCTCAGTGATAGAAGTAAATATTTTGGAACAGCAGGAACAGACAGATTGCCTACTCTGGAAATGTACTTCATTTCCAGGACAGGATTTTCTGCTGTTATTATCCAGCAGGGTAAGATATGTGCTCTCAGTAGCATTTATTGTGTGTTTGCAATGATTCTCTTGAAAAACGTTTTAAAAATTACCCCTTGACAGACCAGTCATGGTGACTCACACCTGTGATCTTAGCACTTTGGGAGGTCGAGGTGGGAAGATTGCTTGAGCCCAGGAGTTCAAGACCAGCTTGAGCAACATGGTAAAACCCTATTCTCTAAAAAAGTACAAAAATTAGCTGGGTGTGATGGTGTATGCCTGTAGTCCCAGCTACTTGGGAGGCTGAGGTGGGCGGATCACCTGAGCCTGGGAGGTAGCCATGATTGTGTCACTGTACTCCAGCCTGAGAAGCAGAGTGAGACCCTGTCTCAAAAAAATAATCTATTGAAAAATTTTAGTTTTATATATTTATGGAGTATAAAGTAATGTTATAACTTTTGAGTACAATGTGGAATGATTAAATCAAGCTAATCTTTCGATCACCTCAAATATTTGACGTTTTTGTGATGAGAACATTTGAAATTTATTCTTTTAGTGATATTGAAATGTACAATATTAAATTATTAGATGTATTCATCATGCTGTGTAATAGATCTAAAACAAACACATAAATTTATTCTGTCTAATTGGTGTTTTACACCTTTGAATATCATCTCGTTATTATTTACACCCCACCAATCTCTCCCTTTATGAATTCAATTATTTTAGATTCCACTGTAAGTGAGAAACTTGTGATATTTGTCCTTCTGTTTGGTTTATTTCACTTAGTATAATGTTCTGCAATTCATGTTCTCACAAATGATAGGATATCTTCCTTTCTTTTAGACTGAATAGTATTCTATTGGGAATACATGCCACAATTTCTTTATCTGTTCACTTAGTGATGGGCATCTGGATTGATTCCTTGCCTGGCTTATTGTGAATAGTGCTGCAGTAAACATGGATGTGCAAATGTCTCTTAGACATACTGATTTTACATCTTGTGGGTGAAAACCCAGAAGTGACATTGCTGGTAATTGAATTTTTAGTGTTTTTTGTCAACCTCCACATAGTTTTCCATAATGCTTGTCCTAATTTATTTTCTCATCAACAGCGTATAAGGGTTTCCTTTTTCCCACATCCTTTCTGACACTTGTTAACATTCATCTTTTTAATAATAACCATTTTAACAGATGTGAGGTGTTAAATCTTTGTGGTTTTAATTTGCATCTTCCTAATGATTAGGTATGTCAAACATCTTTTCTTGAATCTGTTAGCCATTTGCATGCCTTCTTTGGAGAAATGTCTATGTAGGGCCTTCATTCATTTCTTAATCAGATTATTTGTTTTCAGCTTATAGAGTTGTTAGAGTTCCTTATATATTTTGGATACGAATTGTATGACTTGTAAATATTTTCTAGCAATCCTTAGGTTGTCTCTTCACATTGTTAGTTGTTTCCTTTGCTATGCAGAATAATTTTATTTGGATATAATCCCATTTGCCTATTTTTGCTTTTGTTGCCTATGCTTTGAGGGTCAATTCTAAAAACCCATTGGTCAGAACATTATTGTATAGTTTTTGACCCTATGTTTTCTTCTAGACATCTTAAAGTTTCATGTTTTATGTTTAAATATTTAATCAATTTTGAGTAGATTTGTGTATGTGGTATGAGATAAGGGTCCAATTTCATTGCTTTGCATAAGGATATCCAGTTTCCCCAATACTGTTTATTGGAGAGTTTCTCCCATTGTTTATTCTTGGGACCTTTGTTGAAAATCAATTGACTAAAAATGTGTGGAATCTCCAAAATCTGGGATAGCCAAAGCAATCATGAACAAAAACAACAAAGCTGGAGGCATCACACTACCTGATTTCAAACTATAGTGCAAAGCAACAGTAATTATAATAGCATGGTACTAGTATTAAAGTAGACACATTGGGCAATAGAACAGAATAGAGAGCACAGAAATGAACCCATGCATCTATGATCAACCATTCACTTTTCAAATTATGAATTAAGTTATGGTGTTTCTTCTACACAATTGTATTAGTTGTGCTATTCAAGGCAAATGTCTTCTGTTTTAACCATAAATCTCTAAAATATGAGTTGTCATACCTGTTTTATCTGAGAGTAATAGATGTTATTTAGATAATCTTAGAAAGGGTGTCACACATGATAAATGGATGAGCCCTTGGTGGGTCCCCCTTGGTCAAGAGGTGTGTATCCTCCATGAAAAATGAGTAAGGTTGTTGAAGAGCCAGTGGTGGAACTACTATAGGCACCATTAGTTTGTTTTCCACAATTCATTCCTAACTTTCTTGCCCCAAGACAATTCACAAAAGAGCTCACTTTGTAGTCTCTCTTGAAGCTAAAAATTGTCATGTTGCCCAATTCTGGCCAAAGTAATCAAAGAAGAATTTTGCTGAGGACTTGTTCAAATATAATTTGCTGAGAAGAAATAAGCACAAAAAAATAGCTGACTGGTATCACTTTTTATCTTTGGTTTCTGTCTTAAAAATGTGATTTCTACAGCTATGGAAACTATTTATCACAATATACAAGAAGGATTAGGAAAAATAGCAGATTAAGAATTAGAAATAAAATAGTTATGCTTGTAGTTTTCTTTAATTGCTGGATTATCCATAAAACAATCATCCTTTTGCTGCCTTTTAAGATAAACAATAAATAACATTATAGTGAAAATTTGTTACTTGCAGTTTAAAGTATTTTTAACTTCTATGTGTTGATAGACCATTAATTAATAAACTTTACCTCAATGCACACCATATGATTTAAAAAAATAAGAACTTGTTGACTGTCATGTTGGGAGAGATTTTTATATAGAATCAATGAGTCATAGCATTCTGTGCACTGTTTGCTAGTCTTTAAAGAATAGCTCAGGTAAACTGGGATGTGATTTGTAAAGTGTAATTTCTAGAATCCCAGCTGTCTGTAGAAGATGGAGGCTAATTTCATATGTTATATCTAAACATTAAGTTGCCTTTTGCATCAGTTCTAGCAAAGGGCCCAGTATCAGTATGAGAGTCATAGCTGATGGCTGATTGGAACAACAAATAAATGTTTTAAAACAAAAACCTACAGATTTAATATATGAAAAGCAATATTCACATACAAGAACATAAGAAAGCACATGTTACTGAAGTTTTGAAAATGATACAAATAGAATTTTCATTGTCAGCAATTAGTAGAAAAAACTGCAATGGATCTTCTGATGAAATACTAATAAAAGAGCTACATAAAATGTAACAAATATGTTTTTAAATGCCTTTCTGAAGTGGAAATAAATTAAGGCATTCACAGAGGTTAAAAACAGTGGAAGTGCAATCTAGGAATGAGGTGTACTCAAAAGTTAACTTTTACCCTTTGTTAAGACACCAAGTCCAGGGGATCTTAAGTGTTCATTTTGATGGCTACTCTGAGTATAGAAGACATAAGATAAAGACCTGGGCATGCTCAAAGTAAGGGAGAAGATAGGAGATTGGTCTATAAAGTTGAGTTCCCAAAAGATTACACCTAAAACAAACCCACAGCAGAAAGGATGGTAAATAAAATTTCTTATGCCACTAGTATTGTATGAGGAGGAAAAAATTATCCTTTGAGAATGTATTACCATAACATAGTTTTCACGTAGACTTGATCCTTAGCTTTATAGAACTCATTTGGTGGGAGACCCCAGGCAACTAACTAAACTAACCAACTGACTAAATGCAAAATCAACACTAAAAAATGTTAACTGCAATTCAGAATTCTTATGCATAGATAAAAATCAAGAAACCCATAGGAAAAAAATGTACCATGAGTGAAAACTAGCAGAAGTATACTTTCAGAGACATCATATATTAAGTATCTTAGAAAATGATTTAAATAAACATGTTGTATATATTTCAGAAAAGTTTAAATAGTTTAAACATTTGAATGAGAATTGATATGGTTTGGTTCTGTGTCCCCACCTAAATCTCACCTTGAATTGAAATAATTCCCATGTGTCAAGGGTGGGACCAGGTGGAGATAACTGAATCATGGGGTTGGTTTTCCCCATGCTCTTCTCAAGATAGTGTGTGAGTTCTCATGAGATCTCATGGTTTTATGGAGGGTCTTTTTCCCTGTTTGCTCGGCACTTCTTCCTGCTGCCCTTTGAAGAAGGTGCCTTTCTTCCCTTTCACCTTCTGCCATGATTGTAAGATTCCTGAGGCCTTCCCAGCCATGCAGAACTGTGAGCCAATTAAACCTCTTTTCTTTATATATTACCCAGTCTTGAGTATTTATTCATAGCAGCATGAGAACAGACTAATACAAGGATCAAGAAAGGTAAAAAATGTATGTACAGATTTAGAAAGAAATCTAGTGGAAGTTTTAGGAATGGAATTTGTACCCAAAGGAAACAATTAAGTGTATAAAAGCAGAATCAATAACTGGAAGACAAACTAAAGAAAATGTTCATGAGATAATTCACAAATATTTAAAAATATCAAGTACTGGTTATGAGACACAGAAGGTGAATTAAGGAAGGCTGAATTAAGTGTAATTAAAATTTTAAAAAGAAAGACTAGCAGGAATAGGTGAAAGGCAATAATTAAAAATTAAATATACTTATGAATTTTGAGATATAATTATGAATTATGAAATTGTGAATATAATGTACAGAATAAATATAAAATATTCAATATTTTATTCTGGAAAAAGATGAAGAAATCAGCAACAGGGTCAATACAAATAAATTCTGAACAAGACATAATACTATAATATGCAATATAGTAATAGTACTATAATGGTAACTATAGTAATATAGTAATGTAAAAAAACAATAAAACCTCAGTGACAAAGAGAATGTTTTAGAAGTGGCAAGAAAAGACAGATCTTTGGTAATGAAATTACAATAGGCTGGTATCTCAGCAACAACAATGGAAAACAGAAGGCACTGTAATAAGTTCAATATGCTGAAAGAAAATACCTTATAAATTTATAATTTTATAATAAGAACTACTATCTTTCAAGAACTAAGGTGAAATAAAATATTTGCTTTTAGGACAAAAAAAATACTTGAAGAAATTGACTTCCGACTGGCCCACTGAACAAACCTCCAAAGGTTGTAATAGCTGTAGTTGGAAAACGATTTCTGCTTGAAGCTTTAACATATAAGTAGATAAGAAAAATAATGTAATTTTTCTAACTGTATAATCTTTGTTTTACTTTCTTATCTCAAAAAATCACCTAGGATTCATACTCTTATCCTCAGTTTCCTTATCAAGGCAGTATTTACTTCATTAGGTTTATATAAAATATGGATAAATTATTAGCCAAAAAATTAGTAGATAATAAACAATAGATATATATTACACATAATTTTGATGATGTCTTTGTATCAATATGCAACATAAGCTAACAAAGGTATGTGTTTATTTTTGTTCTGTACCCATTAGAACATAAATGGCAACATGACAATTTATGGCAAAGAAAGTACAAAAATATAGTTATGGTTTGAGATGTCAAAAATCTTGATTTACGTTTCCATGTTTATAATGAAAGTTGTGAAAGGCATATAAAATCATAAGGTTGAAAATCTAAAATTTAAAAAAAATTTTAAAAACCTAAGGCTATTGTGTATGCTTATGATATTGAATGATAATCTACTTTATCATGTCTATGACTTTAATTGTCTGGTTCTGATTAAAATTGTGATCTCTAGAGAAAAGTATGTGAAAAGTATCAGTCAACTGCTCAAAAAACATTTAGTAAAAATTTATTTTACTTAAAATTTATCTTTTGGTGGATAATTGTCAACATTTAATGTTTCTCAAATTTATGCATTGCAAAAAACAAAACAAAAACCAAAATATATATGTAATAAGCATTATATATATAATATAGAATATATATTTTACATATATAACATATACATAATATGTATTATGTGTAACATGTATACAATACATATATTCCATATAACATATATACACATAGAGTGTGTGCATAGTATAATTTTTTTTAACTTTTATTTTAAGCTAAGGAGTACAAGTGCAGGTTTGTTACCATAGGTAAACTTGTATCGTGGGAGTTTTTACAATTCCTAGCATTTCTGTGAAAATACATTGTGAACTTTGCCAATGTAATCTCCATGAATTTCTTCCCTTTTAATAGATACATAGGGACAGGTAACTTTGAACACTTAATGTGGCACCATGAAGAGGAGTCAGACAAAATATTCTAGGTAAATAGTTTTGAAAAGTTTAGTCTACCTACAGGGACCTTAGTTTCCTTATGTTTTGACATAATAGAATGATATGCCATTTCTGGGAGGGTGACACATAGGCCATGGGGTTTTATGATAATTAAATAAGATAAATCATGCAAAGTGTGTAAAAATGGGCATGACACATAATAAACAAAAATATTACTTCCCCTTTGCACCTTATGCCATGCATTGTGCTAGATGATTTATTTCTTACTTGATTTGCTTTTTCTAATGACCAGAGAAGTCTGATTTTGAAGAGCGAAGAGAAGCAAATTAACCGAACAACCAAAACACATTTTGATTGACATTCCTTTTTCAAAGCAATTTCCTCAACTTTCAAATATGAATATTCTAACTGCTTCCTCATTTTCCTAGTCAACAGGTCTTTTAAGACACCAAAACTAATTTTCCTTCCACCTCTCGTTATTGAAACTAATAGTAGTTACCATTTATTGTAGAAATTGTATACAATTGTATGTATATGAGGAGCCTTATACCATTTAATTTGACATAAATGTCTGGTGCCTTTTTCTTAGTTTTTGTCCTGATTAATATTATCGTAGCACGTGACATTCATGACAATTTGTGTCTTAGAAAAGTGTTTTCCCTGATTCGGAGGTATCACACACTTCAAACACATCACCCTCCTTTCTCAGTTCCTGACTGAAGCCATTAAAACATCACACTTAAGGTCTAGTAATCCTAGTATTTGGGAAGCTGAGGCAGAAGGACCGCTTGAGGCCAGGAGGTTGACACTACTCTGGGTAGCATAGAAAGACTCTGTCTCTACAATTTTATTTTTTATTTTTTGCAACATAGCAAGACTCTGTCTCTACAGAATCTTTTTGTTTTAATTAGCCAAACCTGGTGCCATGTGCCTGTAGTTCTAGCTACTCAGGAGGCTGAGGAAGTAGGATCACTGGAGCCCAGCATTTTAAGGCTGCAACGAGGTATGATTGTGTCACCGAACTCCAGCCCAGGCAACAGAGTGAAACTCTGTTTCTTAAAAGAATAAAGTAAAATAATTAAATTAAAATTAAAATCACAGTTATATTGAGGCTATGGAGCAAGATGGCCTAGTAGAACCCTCCAGCAATTGTACCCCCCTTGCAGAAACATCAAACTGAACAACAATGCAAGCAACAAGAAAGCACCTTTGTAAGAAATACAACATTATTTGAGAGAACACAGTACCTAGTCTTAGCATAATGACAAGAAAATATGCATTGAATAGGATTGGAAGAACAGTCTTGAACTGCCTATACCACACCTCCTCCAACACCGGGGAGCACAGCCTGAAAAGATAATCTGTGTGTTTGGGGAGGGAAAGCAAAGTGAGTGTGGGACTATGCATTGAAACACAGTGCCACCCTGTCACTATGCAACACAACACAAGAAAAAAATCTGCCAGTGCCCACAGAGAGAGCATTTAGAATAGCCTTGGACCTGAGGGGAATCCACTGTCCTGGCAGAAGGAATGTGAGTCCCAACCTTCTTTACCACTGGCTGACTAAAGTGATCTTGAGCCTTGAATAAATTTCAGTGATAATTAGACCATCCTGACTGCAGTTCTTGAATGAGCCCTGGTACCACACTGCTCTCAGAGGCTGTGGGCTCGGGGTACAACCCAGAATGACACTAGCTGCAGTGGCCACGGGAAAGCCTATGGCACCGCTCCCCCAATGCCAGACAGTGCACTGTAGAGAGCGACTCCTTCAATTTGGATGAAAGAGTGAAGAATACAGAGGACTGTGTCTTCCAACTGAGTATCAGCCCAGCCACTTTAAAATAAAGCACCAGGCAGAATCCCAAAGCCCCCAATTCCAGGTCATTGTTACTAGGTCATTGCCTCTAGACCCACTGTGAGCCAGAAAGAAATCTACTTCCCTGGTAGGATGGACAAAGTCTAGCAGGATTCACCACCAGGTGCTGGTTAAAATGGCCTCTGGCCTTGAATAGACCTTGGTGGCAGTCACACAATAGCAGCCACGGGTCTTTGGCAAGCTACAGTAATGTGCTGGTCTGGGAGACTATGGGCTTCAGGTGCAAGCTGGTGTAATGCCAGCTGTGGCAGTCATGGAATTGCTAACATCAACCCTCCCCCAACTCCAGGCAGCTTAGCATAGAGAGAGGCTCTTTTTACTAGAATAAAGAGAAGGAAGAGAGCAAGGGACTTTTCCGTAGGAACCTAGGGAAATCTCCCTCCTCGTCATTATGCCCAACAGGGCTGGGTATCTAGGAGTCTGCAAGAGTTGCAGCATATTGGGCTTTGTGTGCCACATAGTGTGAAAATGGCTGCAATGACCACAGACTTACAGAACTCAAAACTCAGTCCCCTTTGAATTCTTGGAAGGCCTCTGAAGAGGAACAGTTACAAACAAGACCAAACGTGAAGACTAGAATAAACACTCTTCAATGCCCAGACATCAATGAATGTCCATTAGCATCAAGGATATCCAGGAAGATATGATCATGCCAAATGGAAAAAACAAGGCACCAGTGACTAAACCTGAAGGACAGAGACATGTGATCCCTTACCCAGAGAATTTAAAATAGCTGTTTTGAGGAAGCTCAATGAATTTCAAGAAAACAGATGGAAGGAATCCATAAATTTATCAGATAAATTTAACAAAGAAATTGGAATAATTTTAAAAATCAAACAAATTTTGGAGCCACAAAATAACAATTAACAAACTGAAAAATGCATTAGAGTGTCTCAACAGCAGAACTGATCAAACAGAGGAAAGAATTAGTGAGTTCAAAGTCAGGTTACTTGAAAATTACGTAGAGGAGAAAAAAGATGAAAGAGTGAAGAATGTTTACAAGATCTAGAAAATAACCTCAAAGGGGCAAATCTAAGACTTATTGGCCTTAAAGAAGAAGTAGAGGTAGAAATAGGGGTAGAAAGTTTATTCAAATAAATGATAACTGAGATCTTTCCAAACATAGATGAAGGCATGTTCTTTGAAACCATGTGATCATTTTAATAAACGCCACAAAAGTGTTCAATAACATTCAATACCGTTTCATGAACAAAACTCTCAACAAACGGGGTATAGAAGAAATACATCAAATCAATATAGGTCATATGTGAAAAACCCATGGCTATCATCACACTGAATTGGGAAGAACTGAAAGCTTTTCCTGTAAGAACTGGAACAATAAAAGGTTCCCTATTTTCATCACTTTAATTAAATATAGTACTAGAAGTCCTAGCAGGAGCAGTTGGACAAGAGAAAGAAATAAAGAGTATCCAAATTAGAAAGGAAGAAGTCAAATTGTCCTTGCAGATGACATTATCTTATACTTACAGAAACCCAAGGATTCTTCAAAAAGACTTTTACAACTGACAAATTCAATAAGATTGCGGGATACAAAATCAAAATACAAAAACCAGCAGCATTTCTATATGCCAATAGTGAACAATTTGAAAAAGAAATCAAGAAAACAATTCCATTTAAAATAGCTACAAAAAATACCTAGAAATAAATTTAACTGAAAAAGTGAGAGATCTCTACAATGAAAGTGATAAAACACTAATGAAAGAAATTGAAGATGACACAAACAACGGAAAAATATTCCATTTTCATGGATTGAAAGAATTGTGTTAAAATGTTGATAATACTGAATGCAGTCTACAGATTCAATGAAATCTCTACCAAAATACCAATGATTTTGTTCACAGAAATAGAAAGAAAAAAAAAAAACACTAAAATTTGCATGGAACCACAGAAGATCCTGACATAGCCATAGCAATTCTTGGCAAAGATAATAGAGCTGGGGGCCTCACTTCACCTGACTTCAGAATATACTGCAAAGCTATAGTAATGAAAACAGCATGGTACTAGCATAACAGCAGACATGTAGACCAATGGAACAGAATGAGGGATCAAGAAATAAATCCACACATTTAAAGCCAAATGATTTTACAGAAATGCACCAAGAGTATATGTTGGATGATGGAAAGTGTCTTTAATAAACGGTGCTAATAAAACTGGATATCCATATGCAGACAAATGAAACTAGGTAGACCCCTTTATCTGTCATCATATAAAAAATAAACTCTGGATTAAAGACAAACCTAAGACCTGAAACTATGAAACTATTAGAAGAAAACAGAGAAATACTTCAGGATGTTGTTCTGGGCAAAGATTGTCTGATCTCACAATCTCACACAATCAAAGCAAAAATTGGCAAGTAGGATTACATCAAACTAAAAGCTTCTGCACAGCAAAGGAAACAATCAAGAAAGTGAAGAGACAACCTCTTGGGAGAAAATATTTGTAAACTATCCACCCCACAAAGAGTTAATTGCCAGAATATATAAGGAAGTCAAACCGCTGTGTAGCAAACAAACAAACAAACAAACAAAACAAACAAAAAAATACTAATTTAAAAATAAAAAAGCCCTGGATAAACATTTCTTAAAATAGACACCACGACTGAGTATATGGAAAAATGCTCAACATCATTCCTACCTAATTATCAGAAAAATGCAAATCAAATATCATCTCATCCTAGTTAGAATGCTATTAACAAAAGTACAAAAATAACAATTGCTGGCAACAATGTGGAGAAAGTGGGGAACACTTGTACACTGTTGGTGAGAATATAAATTAGTACTGCCATTGTGTATAATAATATGGACATTCCTCAAAAAACTATAATTAGAACTGCCATATAATTCATCAATCCCCCAGCTGGGTAAGTATCCCAAAGAAAGGAAATCAGTATATCAAAGAGGTATCTTCACTTCCATGTTTATTGCAGCGTCATTTATAACCAAGATATGGAATCAACCTAAGTGTCCATCAATGGATGTATAAAGATAATGTGGTGTATGTACATGGTGGAATATTATCCAGCCACAAAAATAACATTACTATTAATGGATGAATAAATATAATGTGGTATATATACATGATAGAATGTTTTCCAGTCACAAAAAGAATAATATTCTATTTCTTTCAGCAACATAGATGGAAGTAGAGGGCATTATGTTAAGTGAAATAGGCAAGGTGTAGAAAGAGATATCATATGTTCTCATTCATGCCTGTGGGCCAAAACAATTGACCTTATGGAGATAGTGACTAGAATGTTGGTGAGGCTGGGAGGGGTAATGGGGTAGAGAGTTGAAGATAGATTGTCTTATAAAAATACAGTTAGATAGAAGGATAGGTTCTATTGTTTCATAGCACAATAGGGCACTATCATTAAAATAATTTATTGTACATTTCAAAATATCTAGAAGAATTGGAATGTTCCCAACAAAAATAAATGATACATCTTTGAGGTGATGGATATTTTAATTACCTTAATTTGATTATCACACATTGGATGCTTGTATCAAAATACCACATGTACCCCACAAATACATACAACTATTAAGAATCATTTTTTTAAATAAAACATATAGTTCTATAATAATCTAGTGTTCTACTTTGCTTCTGTATTCCTCTAAAATCTGTCATACTGCCACATTACACATACAAATCCCAATTGCATCTTTCACATTAGCCCTTTTTGTGTCACTTCCTTGGCATTTTACAGCTGCCCAAATGTTTTTAGATCAAGACATAAGGGGGAAAGAAACTTTTACATTATTACATTTAACTTAATATTTACTTCTGATTCATAGCTGAAGTTTACTTCTCTGAAACACATTTAACCATCCATAGGTACAAAATAGCTATTGTGTAAATTCTTTTTGAATTAAAAGAAAAAAAGCTAATTTGTGTTTGATTTAGTAGTTCCCAAATGAGAATAATAAAGCAAATGTGTTTTCTCCATTACTGACTTTCTTGGACCAAATTAGTTAGGTAAGAAAAACTAAGCTATGGCATATGATTTGTGGAAACAGGTATTATTGAAACTAATTAATTTAGAGAAGTTATAAAACTTATGTACAAATTTTATTTATTAGATAATTATGCATTAGCTTCCAGTTCTCCTATTGTGAGGTATGAAGTACAGAAATATGAATTTTGCCAAAATAAATGTAAATTTTACTTAATCTTTTCTTAAAAGCTTTCATTTTTCTTGTTTGGAAAAATGGTTCATAAGAATCACATAGGGAGTAGCACTGGTTATATCATAACTGATTTTAAAGAAAATTTTTCCATGGAGAAAGATAAAATTGAGTTGAAAATACAAGACTGCTAATTGTTGTTTTATTCCTGTATAAGAATCAACAAAGGTAAACTAATTGTTTCATCTTATGTTATATAACTGTCTGCTCTTAAAGTATAATTCTTTATACTTTCTATACAATAATATTCATGTATTATTTTGTATATTTACCTTTATGTTTATAAATATTCACAATATATTTTTTCATTTGTAAGAATTGACTGCAGTTGTTCATCGGCGGGCATTTTCTTGTATAGTTTTCAAGATAAAAGACATTCTTTGCATGTCAGCCTCATGGCTACATGGCCACATGACCATGTTTTATACTATTAAGCAAGCAACCTGGATTTAATTCCCAACCCAGACTGCATGCTCCCCAGGCTACTTTGTTCAACACCTGTAAAGAAGAAAATTACTTCTGCTACATGAAAGCACCTATTTTAGTTTTAAAGAGAGGTGCTAGTTTCCAATAAAGGAATAGAGTGTATTTTTCTTTGTTTTCTGTTGGAAATGTAGTAGTTGTGGCCTTTCAACAGAATATGTCAAGCCACCCCACAAAGAGTTCCTTTCCCTGTGTATCCATTGCTGCGTGCACCACCACATGTTTTTCGCATAAAGAAAAGAAAAATGCAGGTATTAGAGATTCTAATTATTTGTTTCTACAAACTGAATTAACACGGAAATGTCAAATTGCTTGGGGGAGCATTTAACCCTGTGCCTCTAGAGCATTCCAAAGTATTTGTGTTTCTATACACTTGGACTCTTAAAAGCTATTTGACCATTTTCCCAGGGTATCTGCACCTAAGAGACTAACTAACTTTATACTGACACAGTGACAACTATTAGATAGAACTTATTTCAGGTTTTTGTTGTTGTTGTTGTTGTCGGGGGATTGTAACTTTTTATTCCACTTCAAATCGGAAGATTTAAGATAGAGGAACACAAACTTTCAATAGGTCAGTATATTAGCAGATGTTTCTATTGTCTGTTTCTGTATCTGTGTGTGGGCGTGTGTTTATGAGACAGAGGGAGAGAAAATCCAGCTAACTGTATCTTAGAAATATCAACGGAGAGGTGGAGAGAGAGCATTCTTCCCCCACCCTGTAACACTTGATTTCTGGACTAGGAAAAAACTTGGTAGCGGTTCAGTTGGGATTTGTTATAATATTGCAAAATGACTGTGATTATTAATTTATGTTTTAACAAATAACCACATTAAGGGACAAAGTAGAAAGCACAGTCATTGGAGCATAAACTTGAACAGTAATAATAAGACATTTTATTGTCAGGAGAGATTTATCTCTCAGGGACGCTAGAATGCAGAGTTTCCTTTGCTTACCATGAATTATTGATGCTATGTCTTGTTACTTTCATTATGGTGTTTCCAAAATATCAGCCTAACCAGTCTTTTGTATTAAACACATTTGAAAAAAATAGATTACTAATATAATTGCATCAGTTTCTTAAAATATTGACATTTGGGTATAATTATACATATACTTTTATAATCTAGTATTATGTAAAAATAACTGAAAAAATGCTGTGGCCTCAAATATATTAACTATCTAAATTTCAAAATCCATGTAAACATTTTATTGAAAAATTGTTAGGCTTTTCCTTGTGTATGTTGAGAAATTTTTGGTATTATTTATTTTCTCCTGGCCACATGAAACAGCTGGGTTAAGACAACAGTTTAGATTCAGGTTTGCTTTCTTTCTTTTTTCTTTCAAGAAGAGGTCATGGACCACCTGTAAACTGGATCTTGATGGATTAAATAAAACTTGTAAAATTGAATCCTGGTAATAAAATAGATTCTATAAAATAGACACCTTGTATCTCTCTCCATTATTCCATTCTTTCGTGGTTTCCTTGATTCAAAATGTGCACTTATTTTAACATATGTAATTTCTATAAATTCTACAACACTTCTTGCTTTCTTTTCTAAGACACCTATAGTGACTTTTCTTATTATGCTGGCCAAACTTTGAACTCCTAGATGCCATTTATGACAGCTCAAAACGAATGCCTTGATAAGGCTACGAAGCAAAGTGGTGGTTTGAAAAGCCTTTTGATGAAAGGTTGGCAGGGAGGCTGTGCTAACCACACACAAGGATCATGCATGAGGCTACAGGAGGTCACAGGTTTTTAAGGAGCGTGGATCAAGCAGGGTCAGATTGGTTACAGCCAATTGCACAGCACATTCTTCTCCATTCATCCCCAGCTGAATCTCTAATTATGACCTACAAAATCAGCGATGAAGCATTAAAAAGTGGAACTGTATTGTTCCATGGTGAGTGCTTAGCAAAAAAGCTGGAATTTGATACTTAGTCACAGTTTGCAAACAATGTGGTTGAACCACCTGAGGGGTCACATTTTTACGTTCTGAGGCAATTTATTAGTAATGGTACCTGTCAGTCAGAAATCCCCCTAAAGCTCTTTCATTACTAGTCATGACTTTGACACAGAAATGGTTCAAAGTAATAGGCAAATAAAACAAGAGCTAGATCATTTACAAAGAAAGATCACCACGTTCCCTTTATCCCTTCCTGATGAGCCATCTTTGTAGTTGAGCTCTAAGTGGTATAAAGATTATACTGGATGGGTTATTTTGAAAGCAAGCCTTTTTATTTGTCAATGAGGGATTGTTAAAACTTCTAAACTATTTCCATGATTTCTTCCATTTTAACTCAAAATATAAACAGAAGCAAATACTGTGGTTGAGGCACTGCAATGACACTTCTCCCAGCTATAGTAATCTAGATAGGAATGACTCACGTTTACAAAGCCGGTATAAATTTGAAAAGAGTCCTGCATAAAGATGTTTCACAACTTTCTTCCAAAACACACACACACACACACACACACACACACACACACACACACACACACACCACTCATACACATACATACATGCATTTATTTTCAAGACAAATTTAAAGAATTCAACACATTACTTTTCATATTTTTGGATGGAAATACCACCTTTCATCAACAGATGCAACATTTTAGTAGTTTTAATTTTTCTATACATGCTTCTGGAATGATCATTGTTATACATTTCTCTTTTCATCTACTGACTTCTACGTAGGAACTTATCCTTCATAACTGCTGCAGTTATGACATCACAGGATGTATTATATGTGTAGAACAATGGTTCTATTGCCAAAGCCTCTCTAAGTGAAGGTTTTTTAACAATGAAAGTCACATTCTTAAAGATTTTATAGGGTCCATTTTTAAGCAATAAACAAAGATTTAAAATAAGAAGTAGAACATACTGTAGAAAGTAGGCTGAGTGTAGTGCCTCATACTTGTAATCTCAGCACTTTAGGAGGCTGAGTCAGGAGGATTGCTTGAGCCCAGAAGTTTCAGACCAGCCGGGGCAACATGTCAAAACCCTGTCTCTACAAAAAGCACAAAAATTAGCTGGGCGTGATAGCATGTCCCTGTAGTTCCAGCTACTTAGGAGGCTGAGGTGGACGACCACCTATGCTTAGGAAATCAAGGCTGTGGTGAGCCGTGATCATGCCAGTGCAGTGTAGCCTGGGTGACAGAGTGTCAGAGTGAGACCCTGTGTCAAAAACCAAACCAAAACAAAACCAAAAAAGACTTAGTAGTAGTAGTAGTAGAAGAAATAAAAAAGAAATCAATCAATTGAAATTGCATATGTAGAGAGAAAAGACTTGAAAGTAGTCTAGATTTTATTCTATTTCTTTGTTTTTTACTAGTCATTAAAAAAAGAAACAATAAATAATGGGATGTGTAGGAAAAATACAATGTAGTGAAAATAACTAAGATTTACAAATCATTTTTACATGTCAGGACGTATCATCTGTGATTTGGATGTAGTGTCTCAATTAATCCTCAAAACAGTCGTATGCATCATTTGACTCTCTAAAGCCTTATGAAGCATGTATTATTATTCCAAATTTAGAAGACATAAAAATTAGGTTCAAGGTCACATATACTGCTTCACTGTAAGTTTCTGATTACTCTATTAACTGATACTTTATTAATCTTATAATGATGTTTGTGGCTTAACCACTGCACCAATTTGAGCAACTTGATTCCAGTTTAAAAAGTAAATTATAGTGTTTGTTTACTTGTTTTATACTAAAAAGTTTTCTAATCGATGTTCACCATTAGTGTTTGAAATCTGGAAGCTATGAACCTGTGTATGAACATCTACGCATATATCTTTTGATCCCACTCTTAAACTCCCCTAACCATAAACATTAACATTTCAGAGTGAAAAATTTGGTTGTGTAAATATTAATGTAATAATTAACTCAAGCAAAAGTCATCAGGACATGATAAATAATTGGCTAAAAGAAACAAACAAACAAACAAACAAACAAACAAACAAAAAACAGTATCGTTATGTAGCCTCAAAGATGGCTTGATAAATACATGCAATAAAATGAAACTTTACAATGGAAATTCCCACAGAAATCACCTTCACCAACAGGCCGAATTTAGCATCTTCTAAAAATACACAAATGGTCATTATGTAATTCTAATATAATAGGAAGTACACAACATCACTTGTAGTATTCTTGTCAAAGTTGTTTAATCTTAGTGTAATCATGAATAAACATTCAAAAACAATCAGATGGTGGGAAATTCTATCAGAAAATTTGGTTCTATTATTAAAAGAACAAATGTCAATATCATGAAAAACAAAAAAATGGTGAAATGAAGAAAGTGTTATTTCACATTGAACTAAAAAGACAGGTAACCAATTAAAATGAGGAATCATTGTTTGAATCCTGGATCAAAGTAATCAAATAAATGAATCAGCAAAGAACTATTGAGATATTGGGGAAATTCAAATAAACACTACATGTTAGATAATATTGTTGTTAAAGTTTGATTTACAGAAATTTAAAACCATGAGGAACAAGTAAAAAATAAATACATCTAAAATGTTTATCTAGCTCACATCACTTAATAAGGGAACCAGTAAGATATTAATCTAAAGATTATATGAAGAATTAGGTTTCTATAAGGCAAATTAATAAAGGGTTATTAAGATCATATTGCTAGATTAGATATAAAACTAGAACAATAAACTATAGTTGTAGAGTTGTCTTTTCAAACAGATAGAAATAATTTGCATCTGTGTAAACAGAAATCTGCCAGATAACCTCTGTTATTTCACAAATCTGTTTTATAAAAATCTGTTTCATTAATTTCATAAATCTGTTATAAAATATACCAGTCAATAGAAAATTTACCAAAATTGTAAGCCTAGAACTAATGGGTATACCAAAGGATATCTAGTAATCTCTTTCACTTATTAACAAGTATCAGAATTTGTTTTTTGCTTAATATTAATATATCAAAGTTAAAGTTCTTGTGTGAAGTAACAGAACTTCCATTTTTGTAGAACACTGTCCTAGCTTTTAAAAATTACATGCAGAAAAATTTTGAGATTGTATTTCACAATATTTTTCAGATTGCTTTCAAATGGACCTGATAAAGATACTACTTGGGGAAGGCAGAACGTCAATTTGGCTAAACCGTTTACACCTGATAAATCTAGATAATGGGTATGCAGGTGTTAATTTGCTAATCTTCCAACTCCTGTTCAAGTTTGCAATTTTTTAAATTAATCATTTGAGGACATAAATAATGAAATATTTAGCATGTTTTGGCATTTTTTCTTTTATATACTTTAAGGTGATATCAATTTGCTTCTATATGTATCCTGATTTTTCAGTCATAGAAAAGCCATAGCCCTTAGGACATAGCTTTGAAGTGACAGGGATTCTGTATTTTTTTTTTTTTTTTTTTTTAGCAATTTTCAAATATTATAATTGCTACTTGCAAGCTGTGTATCATTGGGAAACTTAATTACACTCTATGTTATGTTAGGGATATGGCACCAAAATTATCAATCATATATTTAATACTCAATAAATTCTGTTAATAGTATTAAATTTTATTTCCTTAGTAAGTAAATCAGCAATCTCCATTTAGTTAAACAGACTCCAAAGATTCTTATAAAGTATAATGTGGGACTAATTTTAAAAGCCTCTAAAAGTATCGATATGGTTTGACTGTGTCCCCACCCAAAATCTCAACTTGAGTTGTATCTCCCAGAATTCCCATGTGTTGTGGGAGGAACCCAGGGGGAGGTAATTGAATCATAGGAGCCAGTCTTTCCCGTGCTATTCTTGCGATAATGAATAAGTCTCATGAGATCTGATGGGTTTATCAAGGATTTTTGCTTTTGCTTCTTCCTCATTTTCTCTTGCCACTACCATGTAAGAAGTGCCTTTCACCTCCCGCCATGATTCTGAGGCCTTCCCAGCTATGTGGAACTGTAACTCCAATTAAACCTCTTTTTCTTCCTAGTCCTGGGTATGTGTTTATCAGCAGTGTGAAAATGGACTAATACAAGTGTATACCTCTAATGTCGACTTGCTTGTACTGCACTCACTTACCAAAACATACAATATCTTTTGTTATTGGCTGGGCATTTATAAGCTCATTTTATTGGTGCTGATCATCCCTTGCTGATCAGCACATATAAAATGCATTTGTATTCACAAATATCTAGCTTACAAATGAAAAGGTTTGAAGTTGAAAAACCTCTTTCAAACATGAATCTTTGGGTTTCCTATTGACTCAAGTGAATAAAGGTAGGAGCTATCTCAACTTTTAGTTGGAAACCTGATTGGAAAAGTTACAGGAACTGTAGATTTCGAAAAATCGTTTTTCTCAAGTGTTCTCACTTTTCTTTGAAATTGGACAGATACAATTTACAGTATTTGGAGAAAAACTTGGAGCAAAAGACAAACTTACAGAAGAATAAAATGATCCAGACACTATTTTTTAATCCAGATGGAGTTGCAGCTATGATATGGCAGACTTCCAGGGAGAAATACAAATTCAGTTCTTTGCTTGTTCATTAAGAATCCCATGGTACTTGAAAATTTTAAAACTTTAAAAAAAAAACTTTAATTTGTTTGATTAGTGTAACTGACCATAGTGTTTTTTAAATTTAAGGTCTGTACTACACAGTTTGATTTGGCTACATTTACAATAAATACTTAATTCTAGTTAGGAGCAATCTTGCTCCAACCATGACCAAAGGACACATTATTATATTGTGATTTAATACTTCATTACAAGTAAATACCATACAATTATTTCAGATATTCTGTACATAATACAAGACTCACTACAAAATGTAAATGTGAAGTAAACATAGAGAGCTACACTGTTGTTTCATCCAGAACTGGTAACTTGATGAAAACCTTCCTTTAGTATTTGAATCAATGTATAGTATTAAATTAATTAGATTGATTAATAGTATAGTGCAAAATGTTTATTTACATGATAGATGGCAGAGACATTCACTTTAAAGGTTCTGAAAAAGTAAATTGATAAACCTTTATAAATGTAAATATATTTCTTCACCAAAAATTTATGATGAATTTATGTTTCCACATAACATCAATGATAAACTTATTCTCATAAACAATTTCTGTTTAAAGTTTTAAACTTTTCAGTGATTTTACCTAATACTATGGAAAACATATTTGTTGCTTGAATTTAACTATGCAAATTATAATAACAAATTACTAGTTTTAGAAATGACTTTTTCTTTTATTTATTATATATTGCTGTCAATACTCAGTTATTCCTTAACATCACCTTAGATATGAAGGATATAGTAACCTAATCCAAATTAGTTCATAGTTAAAAATGCTGAATTAGTTATTTTTTTTCATGGGGGTTGGATAAGTGGATAGAGGACTCTTCATAAATTTAAATTACAGCTGTAATGGTTCGGAATTATGACTGAACACTGAATGCATGTATTTAACATTATATAGATAGCAATTACTAAGTACCAAACACTAGTCTTTTTTTTTTTTTTTTTTTTTTTTTTTTCTTTTTTTTTTTTTATTATACTTTAAGTTCTAGGGTACATGTGCATAACGTGCAGGTTTGTTACATATGTATACTTATGCCATGTTGGTGTGCTGCACCCATCAACTCGTCAGCACCCATCAATTCATCATTTATATCATGTATAACTCCCCAATGCAATCCCTCCCTCCTCCCCCCTCCCCATGATAGACCCCAGTGTGTGATGTTCCCCTTCCCGAGTCCAAGTGATCTCATTGTTCAGTTCCCACCTATGAGTGAGAACATGCGGTGTTTGGTTTTCTCTTCTTGTGATAGTTTGCTAAGAATGATGGTTTCCAGCTGCATCCATGTCCCTACAAAGGACGCAAACTCATCCTTTTTTATGGCTGCATAGTATTCCATGGTGTATATGTGCCACATTTTCTTAATCCAGTCTGTCACAGATGGACATTTGGGTTGATTCCAAGTCTTTGCTATTGTGAATAGTGCCGCAATAAACATACGTGTGCATGTGTCTTTGTAGTAGACTAATTTATAATCCTTTGGGTATATACCCAGTAGTGGGATGGCTGGGTCATATGGTACATCTAGTTCTAGATCCTTGAGGAATTGCCATACTGTTTTCCATAATGGTTGAACTAGTTTACAATCCCACCAACAGTGTAAAAGTGTTCCTATTTCTCCACATCCTCTCCAACACCTGTTGTTTCCTGACTTCTTAATGATTGCCATTCTAACTGGTGTGAGATGGTATCTCATTGTGGTTTTGATTTGCATTTCTCTGATGGCCAGTGATGATGAGCATTTTTTCATGTGTCTGTTGGCTGTATGAATATCTTCTTTTGAGAAATGTCTGTTCATATCCTTTCCCCACTTTTTGATGGGGTTGTTTGTTTTTTTCTCGTATATTTGTTTGAGTTCTTTGTAGATTTTGGATATTAGCCCTTTGTCAGATGAGTAGGTTGCAAAAATTTTCTCCCATTCTGTAGGTTGCCTGTTCACTCTGATGGTAGTTTCTTTTGCTGTGCAAAAGCTCTTTAGTTTAATTAGATCCCATTTGTCAATTTTGGCTTTTGCTGCCGTTGCTTTTGGTGTTTTAGACATGAAGTCCTTGCCCATGCCTATGTCCTGAATGGTACTACCTAGATTTTCTTCTAGGGTTTTGATGGTATTAGGTCTAACATTTAAGTCTCTAATCCATCTTGAATTAATCTTCGTATAAGGGGTAAGGAAAGGATCCAGTTTCAGCTTTCTACTTATGGCTAGCCAATTTTCCCAGCACCATTTATTAAATAGGGAATCCTTTCCCCATTTCTTGTTTCTCTCAGGTTTGTCAAAGATCAGATGGCTGTAGATGTGTGGTATTATTTCTGAGGACTCTGTTCTGTTCCATTGGTCTATAGCTCTGTTTTGGTACCAGTACCATGCTGTTTTGGTTACTGTAGCCTTGTAGTATAGTTTGAAGTCAGGTAGCGTGACGCCTCCAGCTTTGTCCTTTTGACTTAGGATTGTCTTGGCAATGCGGGCTCTTTTTTGGTTCCATATGAACTTTAAAGCAGTTTTTTCCAATTCTGTGAAGAAAGTCATTGGTAGCTTGATGGGGATGGCATTGAATCTATAAATAACCTTGGGGAGTATGGCCATTTTCACGATATTGATTCTTCCTATCCATGAGCATGGTATGTTCTTCCATTTGTTTGTGTCCTCTTTGATTTCACTGAGCAGTGGTTTGTAGTTCTCCTTGAAGAGGTCCTTTACATCCCTTGTAAGCTGGATTCCTAGGTATTTTATTCTCTTTGAGGCAATTGTGAATGGAAGTTCATTCCTGATTTGGCTCTCTGCTTGTCTGTTGCTGGTGTATAAGAATGCTTGTGATTTTTGCACATTAATTTTGTATCCTGAGACTTTGCTGAAGTTGCTTATCAGCTTAAGGAGATTTTGGGCTGAGACGATGGGGTTTTCTAAATATACAATCATGTCATCTGCAAACAGGGACAATTTGACTTCTTCTTTTCCTAACTGGATACCCTTGATTTCTTTCTCTTGCCTGATTGCCCTAGCCAGAACTTCCAACACTATGTTGAATAGGAGTGGTGAGAGAGGGCATCCCTGTCTTGTGCCAGTTTTCAAAGGGAATTTTTCCAGTTTTTGCCCATTCAGTATGATATTAGCTGTGGGTTTGTCATAAATAGCTCTTATTATTTTGAGGTACGTTCCATCAATACCGAATTTATTGAGCGTTTTTAGCATGAAGGGCTGTTGAATTTTGTCAAAAGCCTTTTCTGCATCTATTGAGACAATCATGTGGTTCTTGTCTTTGGTTCTGTTTATATGCTGGATTACGTTTATTGATTTGCGAATGTTGAACCAGCCTTGCATCCCAGGGATGAAGCCCACTTGATCATGGTGGATAAGCTTTTTGATGTGCTGCTGAATCCGGTTTGCCAGTATTTTATTGAGGATTTTTGCATCAATGTTCATCAGGGATATTGGTCTAAAATTCTCTTTTTTTGTTGTGTCTCTGCCAGGCTTTGGTATGAGGATGATGTTGGCCTCATAAAATGAGTTAGGGAGGATTCCCTCTTTTTCTATTGATTGGAATAGTTTCAGAAGGAATGGTACCAGCTCCTCCTTGTACCTCTGGTAGAATTCAGCTGTGAATCCATCTGGTCCTGGACTTTTTTTGGTGGGTAGGCTATTAATTGTTGCCTCAATTTCAGAGCCTGCTATTGGTCTATTCAGGGATTCAACTTCTTCCTGGTTTAGCCTTGGGAGAGTGTAAGTGTCCAGGAAATTATCCATTTCTTCTAGATTTTCTAGTTGATTTGCGTAGAGGCGTTTATAGTATTCTCTGATGGTAGTTTGTATTTCTGTGGGGTCAGTGGTGATATCCCCTTTATCATTTTTTATTGCATCTATTTGATTCCTCTCTCTTTTTTTCTTTATTAGCCTTGCTAGCGGTCTGTCAATTTTGTTGATCTTTTCAAAAAACCAACTCCTGGATTCATTGATTTTTTGGAGGGTTTTTTGTGTCTCTATCTCCTTCAGTTCTGCTCTGATCTTAGTTATTTCTTGCCTTCTGCTAGCTTTTGAATGTGATTGCTCTTGCCTCTCTAGTTCTTTTAATTGTGATGTTAGAGTGTCAATTTTAGATCTTTCCTGCTTTCTCTTGTGGGCATTTAGTGCTATAAATTTCCCTCTACACACTGCTTTAAATGTGTCCCAGAGATTCTGGTATGTTGTATCTTTGTTCTCATTGGTTTCAAAGAACATCTTTATTTCCGCTTTCATTTCGTTATGTACCCAGTAGTCATTCAGGAGCAGGTTGTTCAGTTTCCATGTAGTTGAGCGGTTTTGATTGAGTTTCTTAGTCCTGAGTTCTAGTTTGATTGCACTGTGGTCTGAGAGACAGTTTGTTATAATTTCTGTTCTTTTACATTTGCTGAGGAGTACTTTACTTCCAATTATGTGGTCAATTTTGGAATAAGTGCGATGTGGTGCTGAGAAGAATGTATATTCTGTTGATTTGGGGTGGAGAGTTCTATAGATGTCTATTAGGTCCGCTTGGTGCAGAGATGAGTTCAATTCCTGGATATCCTTGTTAACTTTCTGTCTCGTTGATCTGTCTAATGTTGACAGCGGAGTGTTGAAGTCTCCCATTATTATTGTATGGGAGTCTAAGTCTCTTTGTAAGTCTCTAAGGACTTGCTTTATGAATCTGGGTGCTCCTGTATTGGGTGCATATATATTTAGGAGAGTTAGCTCTTCCTGTTGAATTGATCCCTTTACCATTATGTAATGGCCTTCTTTGTCTCTTTTGATCTTTGATGGTTTAAAGTCTGTTTTATCAGAGACTAGGATTGCAACCCCTGCTTTTTTTTGTTCTCCATTTGCTTGGTAGATCTTCCTCCATCCCTTTATTTTGAGCCTATGTATGTCTCTGCATGTGAGATGGGTCTCCTGAATACAGCAGACTGATGGGTCTTGACTCTTTATCCAGTTTGCCAGTCTGTGTCTTTTAATTGGAGCATTTAGTCCATTAACATTTAAGGTTAATATTGTTATGTGTGAACTTGATCCTGCCATTATGATATTAACTGGTTATTTTGCTCGTTAGTTGATGCAGTTTCTTCCTAGCCTCGATGGTCTTTACATTTTGCCAAGTTTTTGCGATGGCTGGTACCGGTTGTTCCTTTCCATGTTTAGGGCTTCCTTCAGGGTCTCTTGTAAGGCAGGCCTGGTGGTGACAAAATCTCTAAGCATTTGCTTATCTGTAAAGGATTTTATTTCTCCTTCACTTATGAAACTTAGTTTGGCTGGATATGAAATTCTGGGTTTAAAATTCTTTTCTTTAAGAACGTTGAATATTGGCCCCCACTCTCTTCTGGCTTGTAGAGTTTCTGCCGAGAGATCTGCTGTTAGTCTGATGGGCTTCCCTTTGTGGGTGACCCGACCTTTCTCTCTGGCTGCCCTTAAGATTTTTTCCTTCATTTCAACTTTGGTGAATCTGGCAATTATGTGTCTTGGAGTTGCTCTTCTGGAGGAGTATCTTTGTGGCGTTCTCTGTATTTCCTGAATTTGAATGTTGGCCTGCCCTACTAGGTTGGGGAAGTTCTCCTGGATGATATCCTGAAGAGTGTTTTCCAACTTGGTTCCATTTTCCCCCTCACTTTCAGGCACCCCAATCAGACGTAGATTTGGTCTTTTTACGTAATCCCATACTTCTTGCAGGCTTTGCTCATTTCTTTTTCTTCTTTTTTCTTTTGGTTTCTCTTCTCGCTTCATTTCATTCATTTGATCTTTAATCGCTGATACTCTTTCTTCCAGTTGATCGAGTCGGTTACTGAAGCTTGTGCATTTGTCACGTATTTCTCGTGTCATGGTTTTCATCTCTGTCATTTCGTTTATGATCTTCTCTGCATTAATGAGTCTAGCTGTCAATTCTTCCACTCTTTTTTCAAGATTTTTAGTTTCTTTGCGCTGGGTACGTAATTCCTCCTTTAGCTCTGATAAGTTTGATGGACTGAAGCCTTCTTCTCTCCTCTCGTCCAAGTCATTCTCTGACCAGCTTTGATCCGTTGCTGGTGATGGGCTGCGCTCCTTTGCAGGGGGAGATGCGCTCTTATTTTTTGAATTTCCAGCTTTTCTGCCCTGCTTCTTCCCCATCTTTGTGGTTTTATCTGTCTCTGGTCTTTGATGGTGGTGACGAACTGATGGGGTTTTGGTATAGGTGTCCTTCCTGTTTGATAGTTTTCCTTCTGACAGTCAGAAGGACTCTCTGTTGGTCTGTTGGAGATTGCTTAAGGTCCACTCCAGACCCTGTTTGCCTGGGTATCAGCAGCAGAGGTTGCCGAAGATAGAATATTGCTGAACAGCGAGTGTACCTGTCTGATTCTTCCTTTGGAAGTGTCCTCTCAGGGGTGTACTCCACCCTGTGAGGTGTGGGGTGTCAGACTGCCCCTAGTGGGGGATTTCTCCCAGCTAGGCTACTCAGGGGTCAGGGACACACCTGAGCAGGCAGTCTGTCCGTTCTCAGATCTCAACCTCGCGTTGGGAGATCCGCGGCTCTCCCCAAAGCTGTCAGACAGAGTCGTTCGCGTCTGCACCGGCTCCCGCTACTTCCCCTGTTGGTCTTCAGCTGTGCGCTGTCCCCAGAGGTGGAGACTACAGAGACAGGCAGGCTTCCTTGAGCTGCTGTGAGCTCCACCCAGTTCGAGCTTCCCAGCGGCTTTGTTTACCTACTTAAGCCTCAGCAATGGCGGGCGCCCCTCCCCCAGCCTCGCTGCTGCCTTGCGGATAGATCGCGGCAGACTGCTGTGTTAGCAGTGAGGGAGGCTTCGTGGGCGTGGGACCCTCCCGGCCAGGTGTGGGATATATTCTCCTGGAATGCCTGTATGCTTACAGCGCAGTATTGGGGTGGGAGTTACCCGATTTTCCAGGTGTTGTGTGTCTCAGTTCCCCTGGCTAGGAAAACGGATCCCCTTCCCCCTTGCGCTTCCAGGTGAGGCGATGCCTCGCCCTGCTTCAGCTCTCGCTGGTCAGGCTGCAGCAGCTGACCAGCACCGATTGTCCGGCACTCCCTAGTGAGATGACCCCAGTACCTCAGTTGAAAATGCAGAAATCACCGGTCTTCTGTGTCGCTCGCGCTGGGAGTTGGAGACTGGAGTTGTTCCTATTCGGCCATCTTGCTCCGCCCCCACACTAGTCTAATTATTAACCTAATATTAAATATTTATTTCTCATACCAACCCTTCTAGGAAGAATGATACTGTTTAGGGATTTTCACATATAATTGATGTGATTGTTAATACTAGGCATCAACTTGACTGGATTGAGGGATGCCTAGGTGACTGGTAAAGTTTTGTTTCTGAGTGTGTGTGTGAGGGTGTTGCCAGAGGAGAATGACATTTGAGTTAGTGGAATGGGGGAGGAAGACCCACTGTTCTAATCTGTTCTCATGCTGGTAATAAAGACATACCTGAGACCGGGCAATTTATAAAGGAAAGAGGTTTAATTGACTCACAGTTCCACCTGACTGGAAGGCTTCACAATGATGACAGATGAATGAGGAGCAAAGTCACATCTGACATGGTGGCAGGCAAAAAGAGAGCATGTGCAGAGGAACTCCACTTTATAAAACCACAGATCTTGTGAGACTTATTCACTACTATGAGAACAGAAAGGGAAAGACCCACTCCCATGATTCCATTACCTCCCACCAGGTCCCACCCACATGTGGGAATTATGGGAGCTACAATTCAAGATGGGATTTGAGTGGGGACACAGTCTAACCATATCACCCACCCTCAATGTGGGTGGGCATCATCCAATTTGCTGCCAGTGTGACTAAAACAAAGCAGGCTGAAGAAGAGGGATAAGCAGGTTGCTGAGTCCTCTCTTTTTCTATCTTCCCATGGCTTCCTCTCCTCCTGCCCTTGGACATCATACTCTGGGTTCTTAAGCTTTAGTAGTCTGGCGCTTGTACCAGTAGCTTCCGGGGGGCTTTTGACCCTCTAGCCTCAGACTGAGGATTGCACTGTCAACTTCCCTGGTTTTCAGGCTTTGGGGCTTGGACTGAGTCTTGCTACTGGTTTCTCTCTTTCTCCAGTTTGAAGATGAACTATCCTGGGACATGGCCTTTTAATTGTGAGTCAATTCTCTCTAATTAAATCTCATATATATATACACACACAAACACACACACATGCATATATATACATATATACATATCTTACTGGTTCTTTCCCTCTGGAGAACGCTAATACAATTGGTTTTCTCTTTCATATTATATAGTAGGATTCAACTTCTCCATGAATTGAATTTATGTATGGCTACATGAGATTACTTGGTCAGTTAAAGTGGAAATGATATGTGTCACCCTTAATTCTAAATAATCAGTGTGAAATTTTCTCTCGACTATTTGAAGAAGCAATTATTTAGATGTAGTCTGTATCCCTAGGTGACTACTTTATCTACAGCCCCTTTCTGATAATCAATACAAATATGTCAAGAACATGAAAGAAGCAAATTTGTTTTAAACTACTGAGATTTGGAAAGTTTTTGCTATAGTCACACAGCCTAGTATATCTTCAATGATACAACTATGTATTGTTATTATCTCCATTGTATACATAAGGGACATGAAGGCTAACTGATTTCCAAAAAAGCAGAGCTTTCAGCAAAATTAGAACTCTTTTAGGGTGGAAAAGCAATGGGTATACTTCAGAACCTTGTAAGGCAAACATAATCCCACAACTGCATGGGACCAAAAAAAAAAGAAAAAGTCGAGACCTAAAATAGACTGTCTAAAGCCTAGGGGGAAAAGCCTGGGGGTGTGTTTCCTTGGGAAGGTTTGACATTCAAAAGTGCCTATGTACACTGGAGGATTTAGAAAACCATGCACAGGTTCAGAGTGGAATGTATGCTTAGCAAAAGACTTGAGAAGATCATAAGCTTTCACATCTGGGTGATCTCTATCTGATAAGTGCAGTAACTACATTGAAAATTTCACTAGGGTATTCAGCAGCAGATTTGGACAGTGTAATCAGGAAATAAAGGCTAAGGAAGCATTGTTAACAGCCTGAAAAGTACTGAAGGAATGCTTCAGAGCAGACACAATCTACAAAAACTGTTTTTTTGTTTGTTTGTTTATTCATGTATTGCTTCTGGCATTCAAGGAAATTTCTGCCAAAATACTAGCTGAACACACGCTAAAGGAACTGACAGCTAAATGACCTACATGACACTGAATACAATCTTTGCAAAAACAAGAAAAGTTACTAAACATATTTTTACAGTCAAAGATAGTGAGTTCTGGGGAAGAAGGAAAACTTTATTCCCAGGATTTTTCATAGGATTCAAATATTCAGATTTGGATAAAATAGTCACATGACATACAAAGAAACAGGAAACTATGTCTCATTCACAGGAAAAAAAATGTGACAGATACCATCCCTGAGGAATCCCTGACATTGTGTTTATAATATAAATAGTTTAAATAAACTGTCTTAAATATTCTGAAAGAACTAGTGGAAACTACAGACCAAGAACTGAAGGAAACCAAGAAAATGATGGATGTACAAGTAAAATATTTTAAAAGGAAACAATTAGACATTATGGAACTTAAAAGCACAATAACTGAAATAAAAAACCCACTAGAGTGTTCAACAGGAGATTTGAGTAGTCAAAAGAAAATAACAGCGGACTTGAAGATAGGTCATTTAAAATTATCCAGTCTGAAAAACAGAAAGAATGATAAAGTGACCTGGGGGATGAAAAATATATGAAGAATAATTGCAAAAACTTTTCATATTTGTTAAAAAACATAAATCTCCACATTCAAGAGTTTCAGCAAATTCTAACTAGGATAACCTCAAAAAGATCCATTCTGAGAAACATTACAAACTTATCATTGAAAGTCTATGAGAAGATGATAATTTTGAAAGCAGCAAGAGAAAGAAACTCATCATGTAAAAAAAAATCATTACGCTGATATCTTATGTAAAACCCTGGAGGCCATATTTAGAGTGGTGACATATTTAAAGTGCTGAAAGAAGAAAGTCAAACAACAAATTTATATCCAGCAAAAGTATCCTTCAAAAAATCAAGGAGAAATTAAGACATTGCCACATAAAAGTTGTGAGAGTTTGCCATCAATAGATGTGTTCAGAAGAAATGCTAATGGGAGTTCTTTAGGTTTAAGCAAAGGGACACTAGACAATGATATGAAGAGATACAAGAAAATAAACCTCCAGTAAAGTAACTGTAGAAGTAAATATAATTTGACTTTGTTTCTTCCTATTTGAATACCCTTTATTTCTTTCTCTTGCCTGATTGCCCTGGCCAGAACTTCCAATACTATGCTGAATAGGAGTGGTGAGAGAGGGCATCCTTGTCTTGTGCAAGTTTTCAAAGGGAATGCTTCCAGCTTTTGCTCATTCAGTATGATATTGGCTGCTGGTTTGTCATAAATAGTTCTTATGATTTTGAGATACATTCCATCAATACCTAGTTTATAGAGAGTTTTTAGCATGAAGGGGTGTTGAATTTTATCAAAGACCTTTTCTACATCTATTGAGATAGTCATGTGGTTTTTGTCATTGGTTCTGTTTATGTGATGGATTACATTTACTGATTTGTGTATGTTGAACCAGCCTTGCATTCCAGGAATGAAGTTGACTGATTTTGGTGGATAAGGTTTTTGATGTGCTGCTGGATTCAGTTTGCCAGTATTTTATTGAGGATTTTCACATCAATGTTCTTCAGGGATATTGGCCTGACATTTTCTTTTCTTGTGTCTCTGCCAGGTTTTGGCATTAGGATGATGCTGGCCTCATAAAATGAGTTAGAGAGGAATCCTTCTTTTTCTATTGTTTATAATAGTTTCAGAAGGAATAGTACCAGCTCCTCTTTGTACCTCTGGTAGAATTCGGCTGTGATTCTGTCTGGTCCTGTTTTTTTTTGTTTTTTTTGTTTTTTTTTTTTTTTTTTTTTTGGTTGGTAGGCTATTAATTACTGCCTCAATTTCAGAACTTGTTACTGGTCTATTCAGGGATTTGACCTCTTCCTGGTTTAGTCTTGGGAGGGTGTATGTGTCCAGGAATTTATCCATTTCTTTCAGATTTTCTAGTTTATTTGCCTAGAAGTTTTTAAAGTATTCTCTGATGGTACTTTGTATTTCTGTGAGATCAGTGATGATATTCCCTTTACCATTTTTTATTGTGTCTATTTGATTCTTCTTCTTCTTTTTTTTTTTTTTTTTTTTTTTTGACACGGAGTCTCGCTCTGTCACTCAGGCTGGAGTGCAGTTGCGCGATCTCAGCTCATTGCAAGTTCTGCCCCCTCCCGGGTTCATGCCATTCTCCTGCCCCAGCCTCCCTAGAAGCTGGGACTACGGGCGCCCGCCACCACGCCCGGCTAATTTTTTTGTATTTTTAGTAGAGACGGGGTTTCACCGTGTTGGCCAGGATGGTCTCGATCTCCTGACCTTGTGATCCGCCCGCCTCGGCCTCCCAAAGTGCTGGGATTACAGGCGTGAGCCACCACGCCCAGCGATTCTTCTCTCTTTTATTCTTTATTAGTCTGGCTATCCGTCTATCTATTTTGTTAACCTTTTCAAAAAACCAGCTCCTAGATTCACTGATTTTTTAAAAGGGGTTTTCATGTCTCTATTTCTCTCCTTCAGTTCTGCTCTGATCTTAGTTATTTTTTGTCTACTGCTAGCTTTTGAATTTATTTGATCTTGCTTCTCTAGTTCTTTTAATTGTGATGTTAAGAGTGTCGATTTTAGATCTTTCCCACTTTCTCCTGTGGGCATTTAGTGCTATAAATTACCCTCTAAACACTGCTTTAGCTGTGTCACAGAGATTCTGGTACATTGTGTCTTTGTTCTCATTGGTTTAAAAGAACCTATTTATTTCTGCCTTGATTTCGTTATGTACCCAGTAGTCATTCAGGAGCAGGTTGTTCAGTTTCCACGAATTGGTATCAGTAAAAACTGGAATGTTACAAATTTAAAATGTTAATTGTAACCCCCATAGGGACCAAAGAATTGTATCTCTAAAGTACCAGCATGTAAACTCAGTTTAATTCCCCAGTCTATCCTTTTAACCATATTATGCTACTACTTACTGTAAAAGGAGATTTGAATCATTCACTGATTCATTGAACAAATATGTATTTTGACCATCCAGGGATTAATATTGTAATAGATTCTGGCATTATAATGATGAATAAAATATTAAACATAACTTCCAATCGATAATACTTTTATCATTGTACAATATTTATTGTAGCAATTGAAAAATGTACAAAAATCAAAACACTTTCTATCAAGCAGTGTAAAAGAAGACATGTTTGTAGTTCTGGTACTGTGAGAATACTATGGAAAGACTTGTAAGTGTTAGACTCTAATATGAATTTGTTACTAGGTTAATGTTTGTAAGTTTCAAGTGGTTTCTCCACCTCTTTTACCTCAATTCCTGTCCTTCCACTGCAGTAGCACCGATACCCTTGCCATTTCTTAATATTACTGGGCATATTTTTGCCTTGAGACCTCTGATTTGCTATTCTTTCAGCACAGACTCAGTCACTGCACATATCCTGGAGGCTCCTCCCTCATGTATGTCACTTAACCCAAGAGGTCTTCTGTGGCCACCCTGAAAAAATGAATTGCATTCCTTCCCAGACACTTTCTATTGCGATTTCTTTCCTATCCCTTTAATTATTTTTTGTCAAAACACATAGTTATATCGTCTATATCTATACTTAAATATCTACCTGTATGTTCATTTGTTCATTTTGTCTCCCCAAATGAATATAAGCTTTAGGAGAACACACATTTTATCTGTTTTATTCCCTAGTTCGTAGAAAATGTATTTCTAAAAATATTTGCCAACTATACATCCAACAATGGAGTAACATTCAGAATCTACAAGAAACTCAAACAAATCAGCAAGAAAAAAATAGTAATTACATCAAAAAGTGGGCAACTGACATAAATAGACATTTCTTAAATGAAGATATACAAATATATTTTTAAAAATACTCAACATCGCTAATCATCAGGGGAATGCAAATTAAAACCACAATGAGATAACACCTTACCCCTGCAAGAATGGCCATTATTAAAAAATCAAAAACAATAAATGTTGGTGTGAATGTGGTGAAAAGGGAAAGCTTATACACTGCAGGTGGGAATGTAAATTAGTAAAACTTCTATGGAAAACAGTATGATGATTTTGTAAAGAACTAAAAGTAGACCTACCATTCAATCCAGCAATCCCACTACTGGGTATCTACCCAAAGAAAAAGATGTCAGCATATCAAAAAGACACCTGCACACATATATTTATTGTAGCACAATTCAAAATTGCAAAGATATAGAACCACTCTATGTGCCCACTGACCAATGAGTGGATAAAAAAAGTTAAATATATGTATTTATATATAAATATAATACATGTATATAAATAAATATAATATATGTATATAAATATATAAATATAATTTATTTATGTAAATATAAATATACTATATAAAAATATATATTTATATAAACATAAACATGTTATATATTTATATAAACATAAACATATAAAATATATGTATATGCCTGGTTGTTAAAACTTTATATAACTGTAATGAAGATTTGACATGAAAAAACATTTTGATATAATCCCAGCACTTTGGGAGGCTGAGGTGTGCAGTTCATAAGGTCAGGAGTTTGAGACGAGCCTGACCAATATGGTGAAACCCTGTCTCTTCTAAAAATACAATATATTATATATATAATATATAATGTCTATATAACACACACACACACACACACGCACACCATGGAATAACTACTCAGTCTTAAAACCAAACAGAATAATGTCTTTTGCAGCCACTTGGATGGAGTGAGAGACCAGTATTCTAAGTGAAGTAACTCAGGAATGGAAATTCCTGTAAATTCTCACTTATATGTGGGAGCTAAGCTATGGGTATACAAAGGCACACAGAGTGGTATAACATACTTAAACTCAGAAAGGGAAAGGTGGGAGGGGAGTGAGGAATGAAAAACTACATATTGGGTAAAATGCACACTACTCAGGTGATGGGCGCACTAGAATCCCAGACTTCATCACTATAGAATTCATCCATGTAATTAAGAAACACTTGTACCCTAAAAAGCTATTAAAAGATAGATAGATAGATAGATAGATAGATAGATAGATAGATAGATAGATAGATGCCTTGAAAGAAATAAAAATATATCTGTAATTCCTAGAAAAATGTCAGGTTCTAAGTATTTGTTGATTGATATGGTAGATGAACAACAATCAATATTATATAATTTATATTTCACAGAGAGTGTAGCAGAATGAAACTAACATTGCACAAATTATGTAGCGACAAGATCAAGAGAGATTACAATATTCCCTGAATCTGTTCTTCTGCCTTGAGGTAAAGCAGTTTGTTTTACAACTTATAAGAAGAAAATGTTATAGCATAACATTTCTCTACTCCTATCATTAATTCATGAAATCATAGGATTCTTACAAATTTATCTTAAATATCTCCAGAGTTTTAATCTTTACTTTTTCACTATTAGCTGAGAAAAACTTGTAAGTATACCCATTGTAATAGCTTTTGAGACGTAAGACCATTACAACTTCTAATCTTTACCATTTCAGAATAAGTATTTTAGCTTTATTTCTATGTTTCATATTCAGACTTATAATTTTTTCTTAATCTCCTTTGGAAGGTGATAACTTCAGTGTTGGTACATATGCAATTCTCCATTTCAAAATATTTGGTAACAAAGTAAAGTAAAATGTTGGCAAATTAATGTATTACCATATTTAGGTACATTCTCTCTCATCAAGAGCCAGAAGACGGACCCTTGATGTGGGGACATGCATAATGAACGCATGGAGATTCCAGAGTGAGGGTTATAACTATCAAGTAAAGAAGAAAATAATGTTAACACAATTCTGGGATGTTAAGTTATTCAACTATTATAATAAACACCATCCCTTTTCTCTATGTTTCCTAGAAGCAGTTGAACAGAACCTGGAGAAATCCTCTGAGATTCACTATGCTCACCTGCCTCGACCCTCCAATCATTCTCCACGATGAAGAGAGGTATCTATGAATTATTTTTTGCTTATACCATCACTTCAAAATAAAAAAATTAAAAAACGACCACGACTAGGAATTACAAAGGCATGAAACGAATGCTTGGTTGTTAAAACTTTATATAATTGTAAAGAAGATTCAACATGAAAAAACATTTGATGTAATCTCAGCACTTTGGGAGGCTGAAGAAGGTAGATCACAATGTCAGGCGTTTGAGACCAGCCTGGCCAGTATAGTGAAACCCCGTCTCTACTAAAAATACAAAAATTAGCTGGGCATGGTGGCAGGAGCCTGTAGTCCCAGCTACTCGGGAGGCTGAGGAAGGAGAATGGCATGAACACAGGAGGAGGGGGTTGCAGTGAGCCAAGATGGTCCTAGTCCCACTGCACTCCAGCCTGGGTGACAGAGTGAGACTCCATTTCAAAAAAAAAAAAAAAAAAAAAAAAAAAAAAAAAAAAAAAAAAAAAAGTATTCACTCATATGTAACAATTAATAGTTTTTTATGTATTACCTTTTTAGATGCTGTGAATAAGAGTTACATGGTCCATTCATACTGAATGGGGAATAATAAATACAAATAAACCTGGTCATTTTTGCTGATATATCACAGATAAATTATCTTTGATAGCAAGTACATAAAAAAATTATGAGAAAAATACATAGTGATAATTACAGTGTATTACTACTTTCTATTGCATAATATGTCTATATAGCATTGATATAGTAGGTCTGTATCCAAGAATCAATGTAGAGTGAGTCAGAGTTTATAAACTCAAAAGTAATGAATATTGTATTTAGCTTCTTTAATGTCATCTTTAAAAATCCTAATATGAAAAGAGTTCAATAAATACGTTAATTTCTATTACTTTAACAACTCAATATTGAGAATATTTTAGTCTCCAGAGCATACGCTACCAATGCAAATTAGAGAATTTTGATTACAATATCAGATTCAATAACGTTTTCCTATAGAAATCTGTATGCTCATAGATAATAAAGCAACTTATTTTGCGTGGAAGTCAAGTTCCTGCTTTGTAGTGAATTTGATGTGCTTGTCTTATTTGTGTGAAAGCTTTGGGAATATCTCTTTAGCAATTATTATAAATGTGAAATAAAAGTATGACATGTAAATATAAATTTTTCTCCTTAAAGGTAGTCAAAAGCAAGCACAATATTTTATATTACTAACAAAGTAATATTTCATAATCACATCAAATTTCATATTAATACATGATTTCAAACATAACAGCTACCCATCACATATAGCTTACCTCTTAAAAAATATTGGTACTACATTCATTCTACTCCAGTTGTTCATAAACAAGCATTTTCTTGTATATTTTAAAAATTCCTTTGAATATTGTCCTATTTGAGTCTTTTGAAAACATTTCTTCTCTATTATTGCTTATACCTCAAGCACTTCATAATTTAGAATTATCTGTGAATTCCAATAGTATAAAAATTTGCATCCTTACCTTTGAGTTTGACAATGCAATTTTCATTAAGTACGTTCCACCAAAACTGTATAACTTATCAGTAAAAAGAAAAACATAATAAAACTTGATCAATACAAGTCAGATACTCTCCCTATAAACAATTTAATAAATACAAAACAATGACTATCAAATGTAAGTAACTTATCTGGGATGAAATTTTTTGACTAATAGAATGTAAGTTATTTAAAGAGAGGGAGAAAGGAGCAGAATAACTGTTCTCATCTTTATTCTATGGGAATCAAAAATCTCTATAAGAAGTTACTTTTCATTTTCACCAAATTTTAGGGGGCTCAAAGCAAGAAGGGATCTATGATGAAGTTCAAGGGTGAAGTGGAAAACCAGAGCTGCTTATTGGGAGACTCATGTTCCAACACAAAAGGAAGTCACGAGGAATCCAAGCAGAGGGAGATAGTGGTTTAAACCAATGTGAAGAAAATTCAAGCTGAGATCAATTAGCATAGTTAAGTTACTAGTTGAGAATATCTACTTTATTTATACCTACATCCAATAATGTCACAGTAATCTACATTTTACCTACTAAGTATATCTGCTTGATACTATAAAACTTTTCTGTACTTTTCCACCAACTTTCTTACCAATACAGGTACTTCAAAATTGAACTAGTAGGATACTCAAGTTTCCTAATAATAGTTTCATTCATTTGTCACCATAGTGTGAACAAGAGATCACTAAGTTGTTTAATCGTTTCAACTATTTTATATATAAAAGTTTAAATATATCACATTAACAGAAACAAATATGCAATATATTATGTAACATGGTTAAATTTTGAGTTTTGTATTACTAAAATATAGAATTTGTTATAAATCAATATATCAATATTCATAATATAAATTGTAATATACAACATATAATACATATATAATATAATATAAATGTAACATACACACACACACACACACACAGAGAGAGAGAGAGAGAGAGAGAGAGAGAGAGAGAGAGAAAGAGAGAGTTACAATCGTATCTAGTGTATCTGATTACATGTTATCATTCAACTTCTTCCTTCCCTGGTCATCCTACACCCTTCTCCTAAAAATAGAAAGATAGAACCTCAGCATTTTAGGAGGGGGTAGGAGAGGATATAGGGCAGGTTCCTTATCCAAGGGTGTCCTGTCAGGTAAGACACACACAAGAAAGACATGTTAAAGAAAGAGTAGACAGTTTAAATACTTACATCATCTTAGTTTTATTTACTGTCAGGAATAATGTTGGGAAGAAGAAAGTGAGGCAGGAAAATGGACATGAAACCTTTCCTTCTGATGGCATCTTTAACAAGAATACCAACACGTTAATCATCATAAAAATTCCACAGGCACTATAATATGCTACCTAGAAGCTTTACACTGTTGCAAAAGTGACTTTCAAGTTGGAGAAACAGAAAGAGAAAATACACATTAATCTTCAAACTAAAAAAAATCTCACTCAAAATGTTGAGTAGTGTAGGATTGTTTCTTTGTCAATCTAAATGAAATGTAAACCCAATCGTGGAAGCTATGTCTTTGACAATCTTTTTATTTCATTAAAATATGGCACAATTTTCTTTCATTTGTCGTCTATTTTTAAATAATCATATTCGCTCAGTGTACTAATTATGACACATGTTCAAAATAAAACATACATATTTCAACAGCCTTTAGTTATTGAGAGAATAATTAAAATGAAATGTACTTATGTTAAGGTAAGCAAAAGTAAGTTTTAAAAATTCTGACATACTTATTTACCAAATATACTTAACTAAATAACACACTTTCTAAGGAGGGAGACACTTTGCAAAAGTACTATGAAATTCTTAAAACACTTAATAAAATAGAAAACCTTTGTTGACAAACATGGTTGTTAAAGAATAAAAATAGGTAAAATTTCACATAGAATGGACAAAAATACAAATTATTGTAAACTCATAAGGATCTAAAACGGTCAGTTTAGACACACACTTTTCAAATTAGATTATTCAATCACATCAATGTGAAAAATAGGTAATAATTGTAACTCTTTGTACATAACATAGTAATCTGACTCCATGTTTGATCATTTAGCAAAGAGGTAGGGTTCGTGGGATGAATATTTGGGAAACAGATTGACTGAGAGGGCCAGGCCTATAATATAGGTTCAAGGTGAAGACGATTTGTCTCAAGGCCTTCCGTCTTTCTTCTACACCCACACGACATAAAATTTGTGTGTGTGTATGTGTGTGTGTGTATTTAGATTTTATTGTGTATTTTTGCTGTATTTAGATCAGCATTTAGTTTTGAAAAAGAAATAAGCAACTACACTATGTAACAGTAGCATATATTTTATTTTTTAGAGCACTTTCAGATTTATAGCAAAATTGAGAGGAAGGTACACAGATTTTCCATATACACTCAGATATAATAAAAGTTGTATAACATTTTCAAGAAGTTTATGAAGCATAAAGCCCTAAAAGCATTAGATATGCAAATATAGTCGTGCAATATTATTTTCCCGACTCACTTGATATAATGAAATTTAACATTGATTGCTACTATGTGCAGCTATTTAGAGAATTAATTTCTCCTAATAATCTGGCTGCTCTAATTATTTTACACAAAGGGCAGCCCTAATGAAAACATTTTAGGATTTTCAAACAATTTTATTCCAAGTCTGAGAAAAGCTAAGTGCATTTAAACTTGCCTTTTCTGCCCATGAATATCGGAAGGGCAATTTTGTTTCCATGACTGTGATTCATTGATATCTAATTCATCAAATAATGCCTTATGAGTGCTATTTGATGTTTACGGGATCTCATGAGTCTATTAGTCTTTTAAAGTTCTTCTTCTTTGAACCAGGAAGCTGTGCTTTGCCAAGCTTGGAATATAACTAGTTTTCCAAAAAGCATATGCTCACTCTTAAGAGTCAGATTTTACTAGATTTGAATTGCACTCAATGACTAAAGCATTTTTTTGTCATTTCCTCAGGATAATATGAGAAGAAAATAGTGTTTGCTCTAAAGAAGTTACAGAAAATTAAAAATCAGAGTTTTTTTTTTTAGCAAGGCTACCTAGAATTAACATTAAAAATAATTTGATCTAAGAATTATAGAATAATGGATAATGCCAGCTTCAATAATTAGTAACAAAGGGTGAGTTCTGAGATTCAATTAATTTAACAAGTATATATTGACATTTACATTACAAAGATTCAAAGACTTACGGGTATCCTGCCTTCAAAGAGTTTACAGTTGAGCAGTAGAGGACTCCATGTAAAGAAATTATTGTATATTATGATAAGTGAATTAACAGAACTACCCACACCGACTACAGAAGAAAAAATGACCTTCTCCCTCTGGTGAGTTCAGGGCAGATTATATAAAATGAAATATATTTGTAGTTGACTATTAAAGATAACAGAAGTTTTACACATAGGCAAAGAAGGGGGACTGTGGATTATTTACCCCCAAAATACCATCAGAAATATTTTTTTCCGATGGTAAGTGAGGCAGAGTGATTTGTCTTCACTGTAATAATAATAGATAAGAAAAATCCACCCTATCTGTCATTTATAAAACCTTGTACAAAGCCTAATAATGATGAAAGCCATAGAATGCTTTAATGTCGAAGTGGCAGAACAAGATATGTGTTGTAGAGAGAAAATCAGAATCAACATATGTAGATATATATTCTGTTTCCAGTAGGGCCACCAGTGTGCTAAAAATCATTTTGTTTTTTCAGCTTCACTAATCTAATTTTTCTCTTTATTCTCTTGTTTCTCTTTAGTACCACAATTATTTTTATTATTTCAACATTTATTTTAGAATCAGAGGGTACATGTGCATGTTTAGTACATTGGTATACTGCATGATGCTGAGCTTTGAAATATGAATGATCCCATCACCCAAGTAGTGAGCATAATACTCAATAGTTTTCAACCCTTGACATCTCCCTCCCTCCTCTTTCTAGTGGTTTCCAGTGTCTGTCGTTGCCATCTTTATTTCCATGAGTAGCCAATATTTGGCACCCACTTATAAGTCAGAACATACAGTATTTTGTTTTCTGTTCCTGCATTAATTTACTTAGGATAATTGTCTCCAGCTTCATCCATGTTGCTGCATAAAGACATAATTTCGTTTGTTTTTTTGTTTTTGTTTTTGTTTTTTTTTTTGTGGTTGCATAGTATTTCATTGTGCATATGTGCCATATTTACTTTATTCAGTCAACCATTGATAGACATCTAGGTTGATTCCATGTCTTTGCTATTATGGATAAATGCTGTGATGAACATACTAATGTATGTTTTTGTTGTTGTTATTGTTGGTAGAACAATTTATTTTCTTTAGGGCATATACCCAGTAACAGGTTGAATGGTAGTTCTGCTTTAAGTTATTTGAAAAATTATCAAACTGTTTTCCACAATAGCTGAACTAATTTACATTTCCTACCACAGTGTATAATGGTTTCCTTCCTATCCATAGCCTCTCTATCACCTGTTATTTGACTTTATTATTATACTTCAGGTTCTGGGGTACATCTGCAGAACATGCAGGTTTGTTACATAGGTGTACACATGCCATGGTGGTTTGCTGCACCCATCAACCCATCATTTACATTAGGTATTCCTCCTAATGCTATCCCTCCCCTCCCCCCATCTCCCAACAGGCCCCGGTGTGTGATGCTCCCCTTCCTGTGTCCATGTGTTTTCACTGATCAACTCCCACTTATGAGTGAGAATATGCAGTGTTTGGTTTTCCTTCTTGTGTTAGTTTTCTGAGAATGATGGTTTCCAGCATCATCCATGTCTCTGCAAAAGACATCAACTCATCCTTTTTTGTGGCGGCTTAGTATTCCATGGTGTATATGTGCCATATTTTCTTAATCCAGTTTATCATTGATGGGCATTTGGGTTGGTTCCAAGTCTTTGCTATTGTGAACAATGCCGCAATAAACATACATGTGCCTATGTCTTTATAGTAGGATGATTTATAATGCTTTAGGGTATATACCCAGTAGTGCGATTGCTGGGTCAAATGGTATTTCTAGTTCTAGATCCTTGAGGAACTGTCTTCCACAATGGTTGAACTAATTTACGCTCCCATCAGCAGTGTACAAGTGTTCATATTTCTCCACGTCCTCTCCAGCATCTGTTGTTTCTTGACTTTTTAATGATCACCATTCTAACTGGCATGAGATGGTATATCATTGTGGGTTTGATTTGCATTTCTCTAATGAGCAGTTATGATGAGCTTTTTTTCATGTTTTTGGCTGCATAAATGCCTTCTTTTGAGAAGTGTTTGTTCATATCCTTTACCTATTTCTTCATGGGTTTGTGTTTTTCTTATAAATTTGGTTAAGTTCTTTGTAGATTCTGGATATTAGCCCTTTGTCAGATGGACAGATTGCAAAACTTCCACCCATTCTGTAGGCTGCCTGTTCACTCTGATGATAGTTTCTTTTACTGTGCAGAAGATCTTTAGTTTAATCAGATCCAATTTGTCTTGACTTTTTAATAGTAGTCATTCTGAATACTGTAAGGTGGTGTCTTGTGGATTTGATTTACATTTCTCAGATAATGAGTGATGTGGATAATTTTTTCATATTTATTGGCTGTTTGTGTGTCTTCTTTTGAGAAGTGTCTGTTCATCAATGCACACAGACTAGAAAATATAGAGGAAATGGCTAACTTTCTGGAAACCCACAAACTCCTAAGATTAGATCAGGAAGAAATTGAAACCCTAAATAGACCAATATTGAGTTCCAAATTGAATCGGTAATAAAAAATCTACCAACCAAAAAAAGCCCTGGACTAAATGGATTCACAGCAAAATTCTACTAGACATATAAAAAGAGCTGGCACCAATTCTACTGAAATGATTCCCAAAAATTGAGAAGGAGGGACTCCTCCCTAACACATTCTAGTAAGCCAGAACCACACTGATACCAAAACCTGGCAAAGACACACACAAAAAAGAAAACTACAGGCCAATATCCCTAATGAGGATAGACGTAAAAATCCTAAACAAAATATTAGCAAACCAAACCCAGCAACATGTCAAAAAGTTATTTTACCATGATCAGGTAGGTTTCATTCCTGGGATGTAAGGTTCATTCAAATTACTCAAATAAATAAATGTGATTCATCACATAAACATAATTAATAACAAAATGCTATATGATCATCTCAATAAATGCAGAAAAGCCTTCAATAAAATCCAACATCCCAACATGATAAAAGCCCTCAACAAACTAGGAATTGAAGGAATATATGTCAAAATATTAAGAGCCATTTATGATGAATGCATAGCCAACATCACGAACAGGCAAAAACTGGAAACATTCCCCTTGAGAAGTAGAATAAGACAAAGATGCTCACTCCCACCACTGCTATTCAACATAGTACTGAAAGTTCTAGCTAGAGCAATCAGGCAAGATGAATAAATAAAAGACATCCAAATTAAAAAAAAAAAAAGCAATCAAACTGTATCTCTTTGCTGACTACATCATTCTACACCTAGAAATCCCTAAACATTCTGCCAAAAGACTGGCAACTAATAAACAACTTCAGTAAAGTTTCAGGATACAAAATTAAGGTACAAAAATTGGTAGCATTTTTATACACCAATAGTGTTCAAGCTGACAGATAAAGAGTATGATCCCATGTACAACAGCCACAAACATACGCTCTCTCCCTCTCTTCTCGGGAACACATCTGTCCAAAGAGATGAAAGATCTCTACAAGGAGGCCGGGCGCGGTGGCTCACGCTTGTAATCCCAGCACTTTGGGGGCCCGAAGCGAGAGGATCACCAGGTCAGGAGATCCAGACCATCCTGGCAAACACGGTGAAACCCCGTCTCTACTAAAAATACAAAAATTAGTTGGGTGTAGTGGTGCGCACCTGTAGTCCCAGCTACTGGGGTGGCTGAGGCAGGAGATTCACTTGAACCTGGGAGGCGGAAGTTGCAATGAGCTGAGATCGAGCCACTGCACTCCAGCCTGATGAGAGAGAGAAATTCCGTCAAAAAAAAAAAAAAAAAAAAGTCTCTACAAGGAGAACTACAAAACATTGATGAAATAAATAATAGATGACACAAACAAATAAGAAAACATTCCATTAGACTGAAAGAATTAATACTGTTGAAATGTCCATATCACCCAAAGCAATCTACAGATTCAACACTATTTCTATCAAACTACCAATGTCATTTTTCACAGAATTAGAAAGCACTATTGTAAAATTCACATGGAATCAAAAAAGAGCCAGAGTAGCCAAAGCAATCCTAAGCAAAACAAAACAAAACAAAGCTGGAGGCATCACATTACTCTACTTTAAACTGTGCTGTAAGGCTACAGTATCCAAAACAACGTAGTACTGGTATAAAAACGGACACATAGATTAATGGAACAGAGTAGGGAACTCAGAAACAGAACTGCACACCTAAAACCACCTGATGTTCAACAAAGTCAACAAAAATAAGCAGTGGGGAAAGAACTTCCCATTCAATAAATGGTATTGGTATCACTGGCTAGCTATATGCAGAAGATTGAAACTGGACCCCTACTTTTTACCATATACAAATATTAACTCAACCTGGATTAAAGGTTTAAATGCAAGACATCAAACTAGAAGAATCCTAGAAGAAAACCTAGGAAATACCCTTCTGGATTTTGCCCTTGGGAAAGAATTTATGACTAAGTCCTCAAAAGTAATTCTAACAAAAACAAAAATTAATGAGTGGTACCTAACTAAACTAAAGAGATTCTGCACAGCAGAATAAACTATCAACAGTGTAAACGGACAACCTACACAAATGGAAGAAAATATTTTCAAATTATGCATCCAACAAGGATGTAATATCCACAATCTATCAGGAACTTAAGCAATTCAATAAGGAAAAGTATTTTCTAAGCGAATGCAATATGCATAACATTTTACTGGGCCAAAGTCTTTCTTTTATTCTTTGTAAAACGTTGAAACTTTACAAGATTGATGTTTACACTTATTTTGCGCTTCCCAGGTATAAGTTCAAATTTCTTTGTATTATAATATGATTTTTAAACTTATATTTATGTTTGCTTTGATACTGACAGTAAATTTGTGTTTATGCTATTTTCTCATAAAACAATCTATAAGATCATGTTTTGGAGGTAAGTCTGAACATAGATTGCTTGTAGGACACTTCTTTTATGCAAGTGTGGAAAAAGTAAATACATTCACAATTTATAGAGACTAGATTTAAGTCACAGTTTCCTTCATAAATTGCTTATCCTATGCTTCCTGAAGATGTAAACATTAAATTTTAAGTGCATGTGAAAACAATGAAAAATTACTTTTGTCATGAAAAGTCTTTTCATTCACCTTCCTCAAAAGTCTTAAACTGCCATTTATGTTAAATACCAATAATTCCGTTCCATAACAGGAACACAGACAAAACAGAATTGCAGTGACTGCCACCTAAAACAGCTTCTCAAATCTATGTATTTTCCATGTGTCATCTTTCTGAATAAAAGATCACAAGGGGTTTTTACAATAAGCTCTCTTGATTGTTGAGGTGATTCTTAAAGGGTTAAACAGTGAATGATCTATGGTAATTCAGAGGAAAGTATATTTTAATGGCTAAAGGTTCCTAGAGATCAGCTATAATAAAGCAAGGAACAATGGGATGAACTGAAGTAGACAGAAATGGAAGGTGGAATTTGGTGTCATGTGAGCTAGTAATTAGTTTTATTGCTAGTATTCAAAGTCACTCCCTGCTTTGGCAATTCTCCCTTGAATGTTTATTTCCAGTTAATAGTCCAGCATGAACATTTATTATTTAAACTGATATTGTTATTAAGACAGTATTAATAGCTCATAAGATTGAATACATTTTCCCCTTTTTGTTTTATTAGAGCATATTTTATTTAAAAACATTATAAATTTAATTTCAAACATAATCTGATGCCTTCATATCATTGGCTTTCTAATGCTGGCTTTTTTCTTAAGTAAAAGAGGAGAAAGCTGCTTTAAAGAAAAACATTTAAGGAAAGATTTTGGAAATCTGGCTATCCATCCTGATACATAAGAACAGAGTATTCTGGAGAAAATTTCACACTGGGAAGGCCAATAAGAAATTATCTTAAAAGGTACAGTAATCAGATTGACAGAATGAATGCAAATATTTAATAAAACATCAGAAAACGGAAACATGTAAATCTTCCAAAATATTTGCCATAATCAGGAGTATATAGATGATACTTTTCAGAAACAATTCATATAAACTATAATGCAGTCCAATTTTTTGTTTCCTCAGGCCAATATGGCACTAATTGCTCTCCTACAAGCCTCAGCTGATTTTTTTAAAAACCTAAAAGAAGTTTTCTTTTTACAGAACACGAAAGTTGCTGGCTAAAAAGATCAAGAATGAAAGAAAGTCTTTGTGAACCAAGCAATCAATCCAGAAAAGAGCTAGAGAAAAATTTGTAAGAATTGTATATTTTCAAAAATTTCCTAAGACTTCAGACTAGGGGATATGGTTTATTAATTATAAAGAGGTTAAATACTATTCTCTCAGCAGTCAACAATTATGTATTTGTTGTCTGTCTATTATTGGCATAAAATAGAAAGACCAGAATGACTTGGATACAAATACTGTACCCAAGAAGTTTCAGTGTTTTAGAAATAATTTTATGTGTATTTATGTATGTGTGCAGGCATAAATTATAAAATAAAAATAGCCAGAGGAAGATGGCCCTATGAAATTTTGTATTAGGCTCAATCAATTCATTTAACTTTTACTACCACTTCAAGGAACCAAACTGATGTGTTACAATGGAATCCATAGAAGACCAATACAATACTTACAGTATGTGTGCTACGGTAAGTATGGTAGTCATATAGCTAAATGTCACTGGTCTATGAAGCTGTAATGACCTAGATAACATTTCCCTAGACAGGATGTTGGGGTTATCATGAAGTGTGAGCTACTGCATTATGTGAATTATCACAGATTGCCAGAAAACCATTGGGAAGTCATGCTTTTCAAACCAAAACTTGAAAGCAAGGACATTTTTCCCATGATCTGAGTAAGGGCAAGCACTTGATATCTTAAAGACTTCTTCCTTATGGTAAGTAATAAGATGGTACCCACCACATAGAAACAACCAAGAGTTTGAGAGATCAAATAATATCATCAAGGAAATGACTTCAATTTTGAGGTTTCACAGATATTGGAAGCCCATCATCTATGTATTGTAATAAAATATTTTTTAAATTTTCTTATTTCAGCTTATAACAGATTTAAATAATGTTACTTCTTTAAATTACTTTTAAACATGTAATCAGGCAACAACCTAAAATATCAGTGTGTCTCAACTGTGCAAAAGAAATTAAAGGAGTCTCTGTTTGCAGATGACATGATTGTATATTTAGAAAACCCCATTGTCTCAGCCCAAAATCTCCTTAAGCTGATAAGCAACTGCAGCAAAGTCTCAGGATACAAAATCAATGTGCAACAATCACAAGCATTCTTATACACCAGTAACAGACAAACAGAGAGCCAAATCATGAAGGAACTCCCATTCACAATAGCTTCAAATAGAATAAAATACCTAGGAATCCAACTTACAAGGGATGTAAAGGACCTCTTCAAGGAGAACTACAAACCACTGCTCAGTGAAATAAAAGAGGACACAAACAAATGGAAGAGCATACCATGCTCATAGATAGGAAGAATCAATATTGTGAAAATGGCCATACTGCCCAAGGTAATTTATAGATTCAATGCCATCCCCATTAAGCTACCAAGGACTTTCTTCACAGAATTGGAACAACTGCTTTAAAGTTCATATGAAATCAAAAAAGACCCCGCATTGCCAAGACAATCCTAAGGCAAAAGAACAAAGCTGGAGGCATCACGCTACCTGACTTCAAACTATACTACAAGGCTACAGTACCCAAAACAGCATGGTACTGATACCAAAACAGAGATATGGACCAATGGAACAGAACAGAGTCCTCAGAAATAATACCACACATCTACAGCCATCTGATCTTTGACAAACCTGACAAAAACAAGAAATGGGGAAAGGAATCCCTATTTAATAAATAGTGCTGGGAAAATTGACTAGCCATAAGTAGGAAGCTGAAACTGGATTCTTTCCTTGCTCCTTATATGAAAATTAATTCAAGATGGATTAGAGACTTAAATGTCAGACCTAAAACCATAAAAACCCGAGAAGAAAACCTAGGTAATACCATTCAAGACATAGGCATGGGCAAGGACTTCATGTCTAAAACACCAAAAGCAACGGCAACAAAAGCCAAAGTTGACAGATGGGATCTAATTAAACTAAAGAGCTTCTGCACAGCAAAATAAAGTACCATCAGAGTGAACAGGCAACCTACAGAATGGGAGAAAATTTTTGCAATCTACTCATTTGACAAAGGGCTAATATCCAGAACCTACAAAGAACTCAAACAAATTTACAAAACAAACAAACAAACAAACAACCCCATCACAAAGTGGGCAAAGGATATGAACAGACACTTCTCAAAAGAAGACATTCATACAGCCAACAGACATATGAAAATAATGCTCATCATCACTCGCCATCAGAGAAATGCAAATCAAAACCGCAATGAATACTATCTCACACCACTTAGAATGGCAATCATTAAAAAATCAGGAAACCACAGGTGCTGGAGAGGATGTGGAGAAATAGGAACACTTTTACACTGTTGGTGGGATTGTAAACTAGCTCAACCATTGTGGAAAACAGTGTGGCGATTCCTCAAGGATCTAGAACTAGAAATACCTTTTGACCCAGCCATACCATTAGTGGGGATATACCCAAAGGATTATAAATCATGCTGCTATAAAGACACATGCACACGTATATTTATTGCAGCACTATTCACAATAGCAAAGACTTGGAATCAACCCAAATGTCCATCAGTGACAGACCAGATTAAGAAAATGTGGGACATATACAACATGGAATACTATGCAGCCATAAAAAAGGATGAGTTCATGTCCTTTGTAGGGACATGGATGCAGCTGGAAACCATCATTCTCAGCAAACTATCGCAAGAACAGAAAAACAAACACTGCATGTTCTCACTCATAGGTGGGAATTGAACAATGAGAGCACTTGGACACAGAAAGGGGAACATCACACACCAGGGCCTATTGTGGGGAGGGGGGAGGAAGGAGGGATAGCATTAGGAGATATACCTAATGTAAATGACGAGTTAGTGGGTGCAGCTTACCAACATGGCACATGTATACATACGTAACAAACCTGCGCGTTGTGCACATGTACCCTAGAACTTAAAGTATAATAATAATAATAATAATAATAATAATAATAATAATAAAGAAACAAACAAACAAAGAAACTAAAGGAAAGGGCATTTCCTTCATGGACTGTTGTGTCACAGGGGTCTGAGCAGGTTGATACAGCAGTAGCAAAATTTTAAAAGAGTATCAACTTCTATATACATTGACTACTCTGCTAAATCTAGTATGGAATTAGAATAATACACATTAACTGGCTGTACTTCTTGGGGTGTTGTGATTTAAGGACTTACAGATAAGAGACTGGCAAATGACTTTTCTTCCTTCTGATTTGTATCTATTAGAATATAGGTAAGAATTTAGAAAGGAAGAATATGCACATAGCTTCCCACTTTAAGCCCAGGAAGAATTTTCTATAACAGGATGTAGAAAGTACAAGGAAGCATGAAAGGGTTAGGACAAGTGAAATTTCATGTGTCTACATGGATAAATTTTACCTTACTTTCCTGCCTGCCTTAAATCTTGGTTGTATTTCAAAAAGTAAAACTACTGTGTTATTTTAGATTACTGACTGCAATGCTAGTTTTATTTACAGTGTTTCTATTGAGCATAAGCAAGGCAGCAGTTCTGATTATTTTATTTTGACAGAACAAATATGTGTGCTATGTAAATTTCTGGATTATGTCTGATATTAAAACAAAGCCATGAAAATAGATATTTCTGATGAGACTTTTCAAACAGTGACTGTCAAAGGTTAGCCACCCACTAAGAAGATTTAGATTAAGGCTATAAAAAGCTTGCTTAAGAAATTACTCACTGTTAGAAAGTGGAAAAGAAATTAAATCTGTAAACACAAAAGAAATGGGTGAAATGTGAGAATTTATGACAATGTTACCAATGCTCTAAAAATCACAAAATAGAAACAAGCAAATTGAGTACATAATTAATTATTAAACCAAGAATATATGTATTTTTAAATGATAAAAATTTAAAGATGAATAAAAAAATCAGGTTAAAAATTTAGTAAACCCAGGATATGCAATATGGATTTAATTCATATATTGAAATATTTGTGAGTACCTACCATGTATTAGGCATTGTACTTGATAAGGTGATCGAGAAGTAAACAAATATGCATGACAATTACATTTGGAACAGAGGAAAGAAGTGAGTGAGGAAGTACTTTGTTAAAAAGCAATACATCAACAGAAGATTCTGGGAAAAACGGCAGCATGTAAAGCACCAGGAATCTGTCTCCTTACCTAGATAACAATTACAAAGGCACAATCTGTCTGATGTAACTATTTTTGGAAATCTGGAGTCCTTTGATGGCTTACATCTTTCAGGGGAAGATCTGGATGGGAAACTGTGATTAATTTTGATTATTTTCAATTCTTAGCACAAAAGTAGCTACCAATCTTCCACCCCTTAGCACCATGTCAAGCAGCTGTCCACATGTTTCTGGTGCAGCTTGAACACAGCTTGTGGAAGCCAGGGTAGGTGAAATGGGTCTTGCTTTCCAAATGTCATAATCTATGCTCTGATCCCTGATGGTTTCTTCTGATCATAGAGGTATAGACATTGTTGTGAGCTCTGGCTGAAATGACTTTTAGGGGACTTAAAGGGCCTATAAATCTCTTGCCTTTCTGTTTTCCTTTTTGTTCTGAGCACCAGACATTGAAGACTAGAACATCAAAAAGCAACTGCAAATTCATGGGATAATAGGATGCCACCATGCATGCCCAGGGGAAGGCACTAGCAGAGAAGTCTTGAGAAGACCATAAGTTTATACCTCAGTTTAGTCCTCAGCACAGAGACAGCTTACAACAATCAAAGAAAGAAACAAATAACAAAAAAGGGCAACAATCCTGGAAAGGCAGGGAATCTCTTTTCTAGTTCCGTTATTAGATTCAAGTGTCCAGTTTTCAACAAAAATTCACAAAGCACACAAAGAAACAGGAAAGCATGGCTGACTTAAAAATAAATAGACCAGGCGCCGTGACTCACGCCTGTAATCCCAGCACTTTGGGAGGCTGAGGTGGAGAGATCACCTGAGGTCGGGAGTTTGAGACCTGCCTGACCAACATGGAGAAACTCCGTCTCTACTAAAAATACAAAATTAGCCAGGTGTGGTGGTGCATGCCTGTAATTGTGGCTACTTGGGAGGCTGAGGCAAGAGAATCACTTGAACCCGGTAGGTGGAGGTTGAAGTGAGCTAAGATCGTGCCATTGCACTCCAGCCTGGGCAACAAGAGCGAAACTCCATCTCAAAAAACAATAATAAAAATTAAAATTAAAAAATAAAATAAATAAATGGAAATCGACCCTGAAAAAGTCTTGTAACAGACATAGTAGACACTTTACAACAGATCTATTTTAAGTGTGCTCAAAAAAACTAAAAGAAGATATTAGGAAAGTCACGAAATGATGTATGAGCAAAATGGAAACATCAATAAAGAGAAACTGTAAAACAAAACCAAAAAGAAATTCTGGAGCTTGAAAATACAATAACATAGGCTGGGCGCGGTGGCTCACGCCTGTAATCCCAGCACTTTGGGAGGCCGAGGCAGCTGGATCACAAGGTCAGGAGATCGAGATCATCCTGGCTAACATGGTGAAACCCCGTCTCTACCAAAAATACAAAAAATTAGCCAGGCATGGTGGCAGGCACCTGTAGTCCCAGCTACTCAGGAGGCTGAGGCAGGAGAATGGCGTGAACCCGGAAGGCGGGACTTGCAGTGAGCCGAGATCGCGTCACTGCACTCCAGCCTGGTCGACAGAGCAAGACTTCATCTCAAAAAAAAAAAAAAGAAAAAAAAAATATATGTGTGTGTGTGTGTGTGTGTGTGTGTGTGTATGTGTATATATGTATATATAATAACATAATTAAAAAATACTAAAGATATTAAAAGTGTGATTTTAGCAGGCAAAATAAAGAATTAGTGAACTTGAGGATAAGACATTAGAAATTTTTTAAGGTGCTGACAGAAAAAAAATTAAAAACTGAACAATGCCTTAGAGACCTATAGAACACCATCAGTCAGACCAACATACAGAAGAGAAGAGAGAAAGAAAGCATCATAGAAAATGTTTCAAGAAAAGATGGCAAAAACTTCCCAAATTTAGTGAAAGAAATATATACACATTAAACTTCAATGAACTTCAAATGTGATGAATTTAAAGAGGCACACATGGAGATATATTATAGTTAAGCTGTTGAAAACTAAATAAAAGACAGAATTTTAAAATAAGCAAAATAGATGTGACTTGTCCTACACAAGATATCCTCAGATCATCAAAAAATTTCTTATTAAAAGCTTTGGACACCAGAGGTAATGGGCTAAATTCAAAATGCAACAAACAAACAAAACAAAACAAATCTCAGGGAGAAATTAAAACATTCCTATATAAACAAAAATTGATGGAGTTTGCCAGCAATAGACGTGCTCTGCAAGAAATGCTGAAGAGACTTACAGGTTGAAATGAAAGAACGCTAGATAGTAACTCAAAGACATATGAAGAAATAGAGATCTCAGTAAAGATAAATACATGAGCAATTATAAAATACAGTATTGTAGTGATGGTGTGTAACTCCACTTTTTGTTTTTGACAAGTTGTAGAAGACTAGTGAATTACAAAATTATGTATTTGCCTAAAACTAATAACATTGTAACTTTGGATTGTAAATCCAAATTTTGTTTTCTACCTAATTTAAGAGACTAGTATATTGTAAAATTATTATTTTCACTTTTTTAACACACAATGTATAAAGATGTTAATTTTTAACACCTAAAACTAAATGGAATGGGGACGACCCTCTTAAATAAGCAGAGTTTATATTTTATTGAAGTTATGCTGGTGTAAATTCAAATTGGAGTGCTATAATTTTATACGATTAAAGATGATTCCCATTATTACAATACAGAAATTAGCTAAAGAACAAACACAATAAGCAATGAAGATAAAAATCTGAATGTTTTTACTACAAAAAATCAACTAAACACCAAAGAAAATGTAGGAAGTGAGAACAAAAAAAAGGCATGTCATATAAAAAACAAATAGTAAAATAGCAGAAATCTTTCCTTATCAGTAATTACCTTAAATTTAAGTGGACTAAACACTCCAGTCAAAATTAAAAGATAGCAGAATGGATTAAATAAGCAAATGAACATAAGCTAACTATGTGTTGTCTATAAGAGACTCATTTTAGATCCAAAGAGGAAAATGAGTTGAAGATAAAGATTATAAAAGGATATTCCTTGAAAATACTAATAAAAAGACAGCAGGAGTTGGATTCAATAATATCAGACAAAATAGACGAATAGGAGACCATCAAAATATATGAAGCAAAAATTGACAAAACTGAAGGAAAAAATAGACAATTATATGATACTTGGAGACTTCAATACATCCCTTCCAATAATGAATAGAGCAATCAGACCGAAGTATGCAAATAGAGAATTTAAACAACACAATAAACAAATTAGATCTAACAGACTCATGTAGAACACGCTATCCAACAATAGCAGCAATGTTCTATCCAACAATAGAACATTCTTCTTAAGTGCACATGGAATAATTTCAGGATATATCATACATTCGACAACAAATTACACCTCAGAATATTTTAAAAGATAGATCATACAAAGTACAAGGGAACTTCAAAAAGTTCATAAAATGGAATTAAGAGACACAAATTAAAAACACAGACTTTATTTCTCAAAATAAATCCCATCAAGGTCAAGACACTTTTTTTTTTTTTTTTTTTTTTTTTTTTTTTTGTAGATATTAGCCATCTTGTCCATCCCTAAAGAACTGAAGGTCCTGTGAATCTAACCACGTCAATGGTTAAATTGACTTTTTTCTTTTTTTTTACATTATTAATGGAACAAAGATCAATGCCCTTGACAGAATTTTTGAGAGTAGGAAACAAAAAGCATCAGAAGGAGCAAATCAGGATGGTAAGGTGAATGACTCATGATTTCCAATTGAAATTCTCACAAAATTGTTCTTCTTTGTTAAGAGGAATAAGCAGGAACATTGTCATAGTGTTTCCTCGTTGTTTTCCTGCTAAAATCTTTGGCTAACTTTCTCAAAACACTCTCATAATAAGCGGATGTTACAGATATTCTCTGGCCTTCCAGAAAGTCAACAAGCAAAATTCCTTGAGTATTCCAAAAAACTCTTGCCATGATATTTGCTCTAGACCAGTCTATTTTTGCTTTGACTGGGCCCACCTCTTGGTAGCCATTTTGATTTTGCTCTTCCTTCCTTCCTCCCTCCCTCCTTTCCTTCCTTCCTTTCTTTCTTTTCTTTTCCTTTCTTTCTTCTTTCTTTCTTTCTTTTTTTTTTTTTTTTTTCTTTTTTTTTTTGACAGAGTCTCACTCTGTTGCCCAGGTTGAAATGCAGTGGTGTGATCTTGGCTCCCTTCACCTCTGCCTCCTGGGTTCAGGTGATTCTCCTGCCTCAGACTCCCAAGTAGCTGGGATTACAGGCACCTGACACCATGTCTAGCTAAGTTTTGTATTTTAGTAGAAATAGGGTTTCACTATGTTGGCCAGGCTGATCTCAAACTCCTGACCTCAAGTGATCTGCCCAGCTTGGCCTCCCAAATTGCTAGAATTACAGGTGTGAGCCACCACACCCAGCCTGATTGTGCTTTTCTTCAGAATCATACTGGTAAAGATATGTTTCATTTTCTGTTAAAATTCTTTGAAGAAATCGTACAGGATCTTAATCCCACTTCTTCAAATTTTTAATTAAAAGCTCTTCTTTTCTCTGCAGCTTATCTGGGTGCAAAAAATTTTGTCACCCATTGAGTGAAAAGCTCTCAACTTTAATTTTTCAGTCAAAAACAAGTGAGAAGTCTTTGGGGTTGGTCATATTTCTGCTGTTCATCATTGGTCCTCTTCCATTAGAATACAAACAAAATTAATTTTTTTCTTTACACATTAAATTAGATGAGCTATTGCTGTGGGCTTTATCTTCAACATAGTCTTGTACATGCTTACTGTGATTTCCATTTTTTTTGAGATGGAGTCTCACTCTGTCACCCAGGCTGGAGTGCAGTGGCACGATCTCGGCTCATGGCATGCTCCACCTCCCAGGTTCACGCCATTCTCCTACCTCAGCCTCCTGAGTAGCTGGGACTACAGGCACCTGTCACCACGCCCAGCTAATTTTTTGTATTTTTAGTAGAGATAGGGTTTCACTATGTTAGTCAGGATGGTCTTGATCTCCTGACTTCATGATCTGCCTGCCTTGACCTCCCAAAGTGCTGGGATTACAGGTGTGAGTACAGTGATTTTCCTATTTGCAAACTGATAATTTCCTTCATAAACTTTTCATAAAGCATCAGTGATTTCACCTTTCTTTCACCTAAGCTTCTACACAAATTAGATGTTTGTTCTTGTTTCAATTTTAGCAGGATTCATGTTGCTCTGATAGAGGCTCTTTTGAAACTGATATCTTCTTCTGAGTGCCTCAAATTGGATCCCATTTTGACATAACAAATTAGTATAATTTTTTTATGATGCAAATAATTTCTGAAATCCACATTTAGTTTTTAAATAATATGCATTTTCCATGAACATTTTTAAATCCCATATATCTTCTCTGACCAGGATGAGATGGTATTAGAAATCAATAATGAAAGGAAAACTTGAAAATTCACAAACTTATGGAAATTAAATAACACACTCTTAAACAACCAATGGATCAAAGAAGAAATCACAAAAGAAACCAGAAAATTCTGAGAGATTAATTGAACCAAAAATACTACAAGCTGAAACTCACAGTGCATAGTGACAACAGTGATAAAGAGGAAGTTTATAGTAATAAATGTTTACCATAAAAATCAAGAAAGATCTCAAAGTAACACCTAACTTC